>NW_027466925.1:1282500-1505557 GCF_046128005.1 Genypterus blacodes
TATTTAAAAGGTTTAGGTAGAGGGAAGTCATTACTGTTAAGAGTCGAAGTTCAAGCTGAGTTAGACGTCATGGGGACATCCCAGTGTAAACGTTCCAGTTTCGAATTTCCTCATTCTAGAACTTTCCATTATTAACCTGACCACCAGATGTCTCCCCAGAGCCTCCTTCTCCAGTCTGCTCACCTGATTACCTCACAGTTCACCAGTTAAATCTTTGCCTTAGCGTGAACAACACTGAACAGTGAATATAGCAGCAATCTTCCCTGCCAGTTCGTCTCTCCTATTCTTAGATTCTTGGATTCTCTGCCATTTCAAATCTCTTTCTGACTTGAATGTTGTACTTCTTGTCCAGTTTTGAATGAATATGGATTCCTAGTTGTGTATTCAGTCCAATAAACCCAAGTGTATAATGCAGGTTGGAACCGTCCTCGGAGATTCTTTCTTTGCTAATTAGTACCAGCCATTTTCCTGTTCTCCTGTTTATTCCCTGTGTTTCCTGACCTCGGGTTGATTTTGTTCATGAGTAGCATCAGATTAAAGTAATAATCAGCTCTTTTATTAAAACACCTCTGCTGTTGTTTACCTGCGGGTGTTAATCTCATGCTCTACAGCGCGTTGTGTGGTCAGCTCCAGGTGCGTGCCGCTTCATTTTTTCAGCCACACAGAATGCGCTGTCAGTGCACAAATCAATTCTGATCTACACACCAGCTCGGAAAAGCATTTGCATTTGAAAAATGGGTCAATCAGGATGATGGCGTTCTGCATGAAAGGAGACGGAGGGAAATATGGAAATTGGCAGTGGATGTGATTTGTCAACACCGGAGGCTGCTGTCTGTTAATGGCAGTGAATACTTAAGGCGCGGGAATATAAAACCTTGGCAGCAAACTTTGGTGTGATTGCAGAAAATCGCCAGTTGCCAAAAGTCTGAGAGCAATGAGATAACCCGACTGGAATTACTGTAAACAAAAATGTTTGGCTCGGGATTTCACAAACAAAGTCGCCACCAAGAAGCTCTCATCTGTACTCATCCATAATTATTGGTGTTTTTAGTGGCTTTGGGTGATATTAATTAAAGCTTCTCTGCAATACTGCAGTACCACAACTACAGGCAATTGTGCTTTAAAAATATTTTGATTTTAGGGGAAATTAAATTGCAACAGCAAGTATCCCCAGAATATGCTTTGCTGTATCAGTTTGGACATAATTTCCATGAAAATCAGTACATTTTGCACTTCATAACCAACATTTTATCACATTGCGTTGCATTTGAGGCCTTGTTTGTAGCTTGTTACACAGAAGCCGTGTCATATTGGCCATTAAAGTTTTTAAGATGGGCAAAAGAAAAATCAATGCAGTAACTTCAGTAACTTTAGACTTCAGATGGTATACTGTAAATGTCTGCGTCATTCCAAGGGACAAGTTTGACTGGAAGAGACTTTTTACGGAAAGTGCAATGGGAAAGAAAGAAAGTACGACGTGAAGGTTAAAAAACATCGATTATGAAGATTTCCCACCTCGCCGCTCACCTCCTCCGATCAATACCTTCTGTGTCCTCGCTCCGTCTGATTGAAAGGAACGAGACGCGATTCGTGTGATCGCATCGGGCCGCTATCACAATCAATCTCTCCGTACCTCTGCTCATCCCTTCAATTTACTTGCCTCCATCTCCACCCTGCGTCCTCTAAGCTCGTCGTCTCGCTGCTTCTCCGCTTCAGCCGAAACTGGAAACTGAAACAGACGGCGGAGTAAAGCTAATTTCTCTGTAATTATCTTTGGCTTTTGTCGGCGACTCAAAGAAAAGCTCTCATCTCTCCGCTCCTGCTGCTAAATCTGCGAGCGAGCGAAGCAATGAAAATGGTAGCGATATTGTGGATCCACAGATCAGCAGGGGGGGAAGGGGGCGGCGGGGGTCACTCAGGCCTCTGTGTTGCTATGGTGACCTCTTATATTAATTTGCATACTCACAAGATAACGGTATCTGCTTGCTTGAGTTGAAGGGAACTTTATGATACACTAGATTTGGCCAACAATGGGGTCCCAGATTCCCGGATCAGCAGACGACTATGGGAATTCCCCAAATAAAATTCCTTGATGATGCTCCTTTGGTTCCTTGTATTCCTCAGCATTGTTGGCATTCATCGAAAGAAAGGAGGAGCTTGCTCACTGACCCAAACAGTGTGAAATTATCCCGTTTTTATATTTAGAGTCTCTTAAATGGGAATAAATGTTCACGTCGCTGTTTTGTGAGGTTATATTACCCAGGAGCATCTTGAGGATAAGGCTAACGAAGTGCTGGCATTCAATAACCAGCCTAACAAAGAGCGCCCACAGAGAGGAGACACCTCGATGAACTCTTAAAAGGCTCGATTGCACAACCGACAGGGTTTGTGTTTCCATGTGCACACGTGCGTTACAAATCAAAGTAGTGACTTATGAAGAAGAAGTAAAAGAAGGAGAAGAAGAAGCTGGAGCTTTTGTGGTTCTGTTCAACAAAAAACACATTGCTGCACCTCTAGTCTCCCTTCCTCCTGCCCCGTTAGTGCACAGAGTGAAAACTGACTCTTGAAAACCCACGACTCTTGAAGACCCACGACTTTTGAATTCAAACGCAGGACCAATCAGAACAAAGCTCTGAGGGCAGCCGACTGTAGATGCCAATTATCATCATGCCCACCTTGTGCAGTATACTTTTGTTTCCAACATTGCTGTGTAAGATGGTAATTATGTAAGTAATTACTTGGTGAACCTCATTTCTGTCACCTGGTTCCCATTGTAAACTGGCTTGTGGGAATTGGATGCTATGGGGTGGGACCACGTTGCTTAAAATGCTTATAATGCCTTTATTTTGAAAGGTCCCCATGAGTAAGAGTATCCTTTTTGCTCTCGCCACAGCCGCTGAATCATCACTTAGCGCTGGCGTGGCTAATTAAATCAGCTAATTAACCGAGGAAAGACAAGGAAGTTGGGTCGTGCTTTTGAACGATTTCCAAAGTGCTGCACTCGGGGCATTCCTCCAAAAGACACTTAAAATCTGAGAGAATCATCAGGTGAAATGTGTTTTGCAGGAGGAAATCATTTATTCTTCTTCTCTTTTCTTCTTCTTCCGTTTTGTAAAATCACCACCGCATCACTTTAAATGTAAAATACGTGATGCAGCAGCTACATCGATGGCTTCGACCCCACTGGCATCCACAGTGTCGCAAGCGTCACACATCACACATCAATTGGCTCCAGTTCCAGATTGAAGAGGAGAGCGAGTCCCCCTGGAGGTCAAGGGGGGGTCACCGGCGGGAGTTATGAGGTTTTTTTGCAGAGTTGATTGCAGATTGTAACGAGGGAAGATGGAGCTTTAGGCCGACTCGCACGCAATTAGGATCACCCAGGGATCTGACGAGATGTTGTTAGGATTTCTGAGATATCATGAGTGAGTTTTGATGGATTTCTTTTTTTGCTTTGAGTGACAGGAGCTCAGTCTGGCTCACTGCATTTCCTGCCAAGAAAATTTTTAGAAAACTATGCTGAGAAACGACTACATTTAAACAATTTAACCGAAATGGGAAATGTGTATCTTCTAGTCCAAAAATAATGAATGAGTGAGGTAAGTAAACGCCTCACAGCAGCTCCCTGCCTGCTACAACAGGAAACGCCTGCAGGTAGGAAACACCCGCAGGTAGGAACGCTGCGTGCAACATAAAACATAATTAAATGACACCCAGCAGCTCTGGATTGTTTGCTCGCTCCGTTATTTCCCATGATCCTCTCCTGTCGCACATCCTGACAGTTAAAAACTGTCACCCCCCCCCCCCAGGGTCTGCAGGCTCGATCGGGTGAAAAATTAACAGTAGTGTGTCTGTGTGTGCAGCCTTGTGGTGTGTATTTATAGGGCGTATATAGTGTGTGTTCGCGGCCTGTAAATGGCCTAGCAGCAAGACGTTCTTACCTGCGGGGGAAAAGAACGGCAAGGAGACTCTAGGAAAACTGTGAAATTATCTGTGTAGTAAGTAAAGAGGGCAATGTTACGGCACTGTGAGGAGGTCAGTTGAGACCATCCCCTCACACACTGTCACTGTCACACACGGATAACATCCTACATGAAGCGAGCAAGAGGAAGGGGAAGGAGGAGGGAAGAAAAGAGGGAAACCTGGAGGAATAATTACAGTAAATCCTTTCCTCTTCTCCCAGCTGCTCTTGAGTTTTCCAATTCCCTGTGTGATAATTCCTCATTTTTCTACTTTTTCATTTCATCCTTCTGGATTTCTTCTTCCGACTATTCCATCTTCCTCCCCCATCCATCGATTTCCTTTAATGGTCCTCCCCCTTTCTGCTATCGGACTCTCCATTTATGTCCCCACACTTGTTTTATGACTCCTCTTCCTCTTCCTCTTTTATCTTCCTCCCCTCCACCTCCCTGCTTCTCATCAAGCACCTCCCCTCCTCGCCAACTTGCAATTAAACAATCTGAAACTCTACGCCGCCCGCTCGACCAGAAATTACATTATCTTCATTGCCAAACAACGGCATCAGCGGGAAAATGGAAATTCCCAGAGGGCACGTTTCAATTTAGCATGGTGGGAAGAGATGGGATGGATTTCATTTAATGCTGCATTTATACTATTTTCAATTTAATAAGCAGTAAAACTGATTCTGATCTGTGAAGCGTCATCGGGCACAGAGGGAGATAAGTGTTTGATTGTTTTCAGCTAGAAAGTTTTTTTGGGTTTTTTTCTATTTTGATTTGTCGCTGAAAATCTACAAAACAATCTACCAACCACAACTATAAATTGTTTGACCATTTTAAGGCCTTTTTTTTAATTAAAAATCAACCTAATTTTGGAGAACATATTTTACAATTTTAAAATGTTCAGATTTTATATTTTATCTATTTTCTGGGATAAAGGGAATTTTAGATTTTTTTTTAGAATGAAACAATCACTTTTTCCAAACTTTGGTAGAACTTTTAACAAATGTTTTCTTACTCTTATCTCCATAAATGAATTGAAAATGAAGAGCTGTCTGTAATCTTAATTCATTTAAGATTTTGCGGTTCTTCTCTAATCAATGGTAACTGTAAAAAGGTGTGTGTGTGTGATCCTGTAGTTGGCAAATGCACACTGACGAGGTCGATACCAAAGAGGAAAGTGTTTCAACATCACATACCAGTGCAGTTGGTGCTCCTATAGGTGCATTTCAGTACTAACAGACACAAACTCAATGTCAAATATTAAGAATAACTTTAAACTTAATAAGTTTCTTTTTCACTGTTATATTTTTGGGTGCTTTCCTTTGTTTCATCCCCCCCTGTTTGGCCTGAGCAGATGGTACGTTTCAGGAGTCTATGGAGCAGGCGGCTCTGCTCTGCGGCCAAATCGTTCATTTGTTCTTTTTATGAGTTGAACTTAGGTGTATTGTGGTAATGTTGGGGTTAATGAGTGGTTTGGCTTTTTCCAAATGGTAAAAATTCATTTTACTGCAAATAAATCCATTAATACCCAGATTATCCCATTTAATGAAGCTCACATATTATAAAGACACAATTATCCGGAACCTGATGTGACTCGTCAACATTTCACCCTTCACACCCTCATCTTCCTCTTTTTAAAGAGATTTTCTGTCATTACAATCACCGGCCTTTCATCTGTGTTTCACACCGAACGCTTAATCTGTGTGAATGTATTCAAAATGAAATTGTGGATTTGTGGATTTGAGCCTCTATTCTCTTTCATGCATCATTCATCCTCTAATCTTCCTCCTTCTGAAACCAAACTGGGAAGAGACAGAAGTGGTTTTCTTTTCTTTCCCTTTATGTTCAAATCTCTCCACTTACACACACATACACACACACACACACACACAGTTTAACAGTTCAATTGTGAGGATAATCCCTTCAATCCTTTCCAACCTCTGACAGTAAAACCCAAACGCTCCACCTTCACCTGGAGATTACGCCTACAAGTGGAGGATTCCAAATGTGTTGTTTCAGGGTTTCATTTATAATTTATTTATGAGGTTTTAGGTAAAAGAACACACTCTCATACGCACACTCGTCTGTGGAGCTCATTAAATTCAGAATTAATTCAGCCTCTTACACTCTTGAAATGAAGAATTCACTTCCTGTTGACAAGTGCAGGAACACACACACACACACACACACACACAAATCCAGATGGTTGCACATGAATAACTAAGCGGCAGCAGTTATTTTCAGCAGAGGCGCAGTTTGCTTACACACAACACTCAGCCACACAACATGAGTTCTACATGGTTTTTATAATTCCACTACAAAATCCAAATGACCGGAAAAAAATCTCAAACAAATGTTGATTTAGAGATTTGAAGATTTCAACAAAAACTAAAATAATCTATTAACTCAGCCAACAGACATGGAGGACATTTTTTGTGAGTTTGTGAACATCAGTTTTAAGCATATTTTCTGGATTTAAAAATAATAATGATAATAACACTGTTCTTGAGAGTGAAAAATGTAATTAAAATTTGAGAATAACCCACACATGTTGGTCATTTAAGGGAAACCTGTGGAAATGTAGCTCTGCTCTTGTGTCCTTATGTCCTTGTGTCCACCCCACCTGCCTGTTCAGCGTGAGACAGACCGCTCTCCTCGCCCCGGCTCCCTCTGCTCAGGGGCTGTCGTCAATCGCCGAGATTCTCGCTCCATCAGGTAGGGCGAGACCCCAACCACCTGGAGAAGCCTCATCTCATGGCTCCTAAGTGTTTCAATTACAGAGCAATCCTGAGGGTCAGAAGAAGAAGACAGGCTAGATGATGTAGGGCTTTGGCTCATGTCTTCTCTCTCTCTCTCTCTCTCTCTCTCTCTCTCTCTCTCTCTTTCTCTCTCTCTCGCTCTTTGAGTTCATTTAAGGATAAGCCTCGTCATGTTTGGTCAAGTCTGACTTTATTGCCTTCAAGCGCTTCCCAGAAGATGATCCAAAATGACGGAAACATCCATCTGAACACACACACACACACACACACACACACACACACACACACACACACACACACACACACACACACAGAAGTCCTGTATGAATGTGACCTATGTGTTCATGCAGACTGACTGAAGCGTCTGGGAAACAAGACCAGCTCCACATATTGCAGCCTGTCTCTCTTTGCAGCCATTTCCTGCAGACAGCTGTAAACGCACGTCTGAGGTTGTAATCGGCCTCCGCGCCATTCGTTCTGCATCATTCGGTGACGTTCAACAATCGGGCAAGATGGAATTCATCACACAAAAGCCTGAGCGCAATTTCTTCCCCCACTGTAACTGAAAATAGACCAGAATGCAATTCAGGCACAATGTAGCCATACAGCTGCAATCACAGAAACGGCACGGCGATGATGAACAAGTCGGATGGTTTTTGATTGAAAAGAATATGAGTTGATGCCTCACTGAAAGGCATTCTGGTAAATGGAGTGAATCGATCAGATTGGGCTTTACTAAGTCAATCAGCAATGACAAGCTTAGCCAGGTCGAAAGTTTTGACTTGATCATAAATAAACCAAGACTGAGGAGGAACGCAGGAACTCTCACAGGAACCTTAGGACACTTAGGAACCCCGTCTCAAGATCCCACACACCTTTTTTTGGAATCTTTTCATGACCTCAGGAGCTTTACTGTTATTCACACCAAGTAATCAAGACCCATTTCAGACTCGCTGATGGACTGAAAGCTTCTATTTCCACTCCAGAACGTTTATGTCAAAGCAGTTCCACTGTTTCCACTGTGCACATTTGATCTGAGCTCTGAGGACTCTGTCTAATCCAGGCTCAGGAGCAAAATTCACCTTTTTTGTTATTTGCCGGAGGCTTTGTCCTCTTGACTGTGCTTTATTGCTGCTTTATCTTTCATTCTGACACACACACTTCCTGTGGTTATAATAAAGACATTCTTCGGCTTGAAACAAAAACACTCACACACACAATTTCCAAAACTTCCCTTCCCCTTCCCCTCAACTCATGTGGGAAGACCTGCTAACGTTCAAGACACCATTAAGAGGGACCATCTCTGAGATCTATTGCCACATTCTGGACCTCGAGGACCTGTCTAATTCTAAAACAGGAGCTGCCTGGGAGGCTGAGCTCGAACTCCATCTAGACATAGAATGGTGGGACGAAGTCATAAGCAATCTACATACTGTCTCGTCCTGTGCTCGTTCTGCTCTCATCGAGTTTAAGGTCGTACACAGGGTCCATCTTTCTAAATCCAGACTGGCTGATATGTACACAGAAGTAGAGGCCAAATGTAATAGATGTTCAAATCCTCACTGTAACCTAAGCCACATGTTTTTTCTCTGCCCCAGGCAACACAACTACTGGTCCGGTTACTTAAACACATTGTCTACCATATTGGGAATGCAAGTTCAACCCTCCCCTCATGTTGCCATCTTCGGTACCCCATCTGACTCACGCCAATTTAACACCGCACATAAGGAAATGGTCATGTTCACCTCTCTGCTTGCGAGACGCCGCCTGCTCCTGCATTGAAAATCCCCCACCCCTCCCTCTATCTCGCAATGGCTGAGGGATATGATGTATTTTCTTAAACTCGAGAAAATCAAGTACACTATGAGGGGTCACACTTCTATCAGAGATGGCAACCATTTCTCTCTTACTTCACAGATCTACAGGCTATGCCAGACCAGTGACTGAAAACCTGAACACCGAACAGTTTATTTTTATTTTTTCATTTTATTTTATATCCCAGGCAGGCCAGGACGGGTGTGTATGAATGTGGGGTTGTGTGACTGCGGGGTTGGGCTGGGTCTTTGGGTGGGACTTCCTCTCTTTGTTTTTTGTTTTTCTCTTCTCTCCTTTTCTTTACCACAGCTTATGATGCAATTTGTACTGGCCTACATTGCTGTTTGACATCATCCTATAGAAACTGTATTTACCCTATGAGATCATTGCATCAACATCACTGATGCCATCCTGGACTCTGCGTCCACGCTACTGTGCCATGTTCTCACAACCTCCAGCGGCCGTGGCTTCCTACTATTTCATCTACTTGTACCTCATATTGCCTATTGTACCTCAGGGTCTACGAAAAAAGTTAAGCAACAACAATAATAATAATAATACAACCTCCTTTCTTTCTCGTTATCTCTGTCCCTCCCTTTCCCTCTTTTTCTGTATAAAAAATGATCTCCAAAATGTCTTATAACTGTCATGTAAAATGTTTGATTCAATAAAAACAAATACCAACAACACACACACACACACACACAGTAGTTAATCTGTGTTGTGAAGGTTTTCTCAGACATTTCAATGAACACTTCAGGAGGAGAGTGAAGGCACAGACCGCCTGTTTCTAAATGAGGCCGATGCCCATTATGCTGCAGACATTTTGCTTCAGTGCAAAACCAAAATACATAGAAAAATCCCCCAGAGAAGTGACCCAAACTCTGCCGGGTCAAAAGCTGTGTCCAGCGTCCATTTCTTCCTCTGTCCTCGCTGCACCGTGCTGAGCTTTTAAACTGTAATCCAGCGAAGGTAGAGAAGCGAACATAGTCGCGGGGGTCAGGAGGCACTGATCCAGAATGTGAGGAGAGGACAAAAAACCAATACACACCTGGGCATCCTCCTCTCTCTCTCTCTCTCTCTCACTCTCTTTCACACACACACACACACCTGCTCCTTTCAGCCAGAAAAGATCAAGCCCTTGATGTATTGTTGTTCCAGGCGGCAGCACGGCGTAATGGAGGAGAAGAGCTCTCCAAAGTAGCTGCCTTTTTAGCGAATCTGAAGCTTGCGTTCTCTTATTATAGCTCGACCAGCACCATGATTATCGATCAAATGCATGACTACAAATATCGGGGACAAGAGCCATGTGGACTCAGGGACGTGGACGGTTACATTTGTCTACTAGGGCAAACACCACAGGAGTTAGGACAGCGTTTAATGCAGAGTTCCACTTGATTTAAGCTACGATTGAGCCGTGGAAAATTTGGTCGCCTCCCTTCCAGCTTGAGAAGGCAATGAATCGATTTCTTGATCAAATTTACCGAAGTTTGGGACAAAGTTGCGTGAATGCCTCTGCACATTCCTATATATTGATGTTTCAGTTGCATTTCAGCATTTTATGCTGATGGTCATATACTTTTGAAGGAACTGAAGCTTTGTCGGAACTCAAGTTTCCAATGTTTTCACTCAGTGTGAGTTGAGTTCTCAGTTCTGTGGAAGCCCAGTAACCACCTCAATGCATTTTGTCGACTAAATGACACAAGAGTAATTTATATTTTGTGAACAAACTCTCAAACTGTTCTCATTTCAGCCATGGACCAAAAATTCCAAGCAGCTAAGTAAGTCACCATTGACGTCGATACGTTTAAAGACCCAATAACCCTCCCTGCGTCACTTCTGACTTCATTCTCATGAATTACAGATGTGACGAAAATCACCAATGAACATTTTCAATACGACACAATAATTCAGCAGCAGTTTGCAACCCGGGGCAAACAAAGCTGATTTAAGCTTTTGAACCTAGAATATGCTGCAGTTCCACCACAGAGTGTGACTGAAATATGAAGTGAGTTCCAAAACCCGGAAATCTCAGCATTCTGTGAAGCTGTTGAGTCACTGGTATTGATTGATCAGTAAGTTTATCGCCTCATGCAGCTGTGGAGACATAAAAGTCTTACTTATCGGCCCCTTTAATCTTTATTTTTGACATTTTGATACAGCGAGATTGACTTATTGGCAGGTAAATCAGCCAGACGACACCAAGAAGGGCTTTTGTTCAGATCCAGCTCTGACCTTTCTGTCTATCTCATGTTTGTATAGAATAACAGACCTTGTTTTTGTGTTTTTATGTGTTTTCTTTGTTGTCATATTGTGCCTGTGATTGGGGCCACGGGGACAGAAAACAACCAGATCAGAAGGACGGCAGGAGAAAGGAAGGAGTCAGTCTAACCTACGTACGCAGAAAAAATTAGGACAAGGACGCAATATCTGGGAAATGAAAGGCAGAAATGGCAGAAAGTTGTTTGTTTGGGCGCGGCCGGCTGAAATGACCTCTCAGAGGACGCTAGGAGGAGACGGAGGAGAGAGGAGAGGGAGCAGGCTGGCCTGGTGGAGACGAGCAAGGAGAACAGATGACTTGATTAATGTCCAATTTACCGCTGAAGAATGAAAGGAACCCAGGCCAATTCCAGAGTAACCTCTGCAGGGGGGCAGGGGGGAGCAGATGTGCTCGCATCCCGCCGAGACGCCTCCGAGATGAGGTCTGTCTAATAAAGCACAGAGATGACCCGAGTCTTATAAGGGGAAGTGCTGGGGAAGATCTATGAGGGCCAGGCGGCTCTTAAACATGTGAGTCCAGTCAAGTCCTCATGGCAGCTGGAGGTTGGAGCCATCAGTCCATTCCACGCTTCACAGGTTCCCGGGTTTTACTCAGCGAACTCGGACTATCAGCTTAATTTGTTAAACAATCAAATCATAAAACACATGAGAGTTGTATAATCATAAAATGGCATCTGAGGTTTATATTCCTAATAACAAGAATTAAAAAAATCAGGGAATATTTTATTCTAGCAAATACAAATTTGGGCAAATAAGTAAATTAAAAATGATAATAATAATAATGGAAAAGTTCCAAGCGTTGCACAGCAATTCTCCTCATTGAATTCTACAAAATTCCTTCACTGTCCGCTTTGATGAGATCTGATGTGATGGAGCTGAGAGAATGGATCATGTGATCAAGCGTAGAGGACTTTACGGCGCTTGATACCATGAAGAATCAATTATGAATATATATACATTTCTTTGCTTGGTCTGGAATACAATATAAGCATAAAAGTTTTTAAGGCAGATATTCAACTTTTTTCATTACAGACTGAAGAGCTGTGGAGTCCACGGGTCAGAAATGTGACATTTATGCTGTTATTATTCCAGTCTCTATCCTACTTTTTCCCCAAGCAGGATTAAAATGACCTTTTAAGGTACTGTTTAGCCTTAAAATACACACACACGCACACACACACACTGATGTCTCTGATGATGTATTCACTGCTTCTGCAACCATCAGCTCCATCCATATTCATGTTGCTTGTTTCGATTCTCAAATGGGCTGCACACACATACACACACACACACACACACACACACACACACACTGTACTATGCCTGGGAGCAGCAACGGCCAAAATCCAAGTGGCCCTTATTGTTTTGTCTCTTCTGTTTCCTCCCCCTCTCCTTCTTTCTCTCCTCTCTCATCCCTCTTTTCTGGGTCTTTCCACGCCATCCAGCCTGGGGGCGAATACTAATGCCGGCGACGCAGCAGCAGCAGGGCCAGAACGATTAAAAGGACGGCAAACACACATCCTGTATCAGGGCTGAACAGAGAACACACACACACAAAGAGACAATTGTGTTTTGTTTAGTCCGAGAAGAAAGAGGAAGAAGAGTGAGAGAGAGAGAGAGAGAGAGAGAGAGAGAGAGGGAGAGAGAGAGGGAGCGCGAGCGCGAGCGTCACCACTGCACCATCTGCACCACCGACATCCATATTGAAAAATTACAAAAAGTAAGTTAGAAAAGTTAAACTTGCCAAAGCGTTTGAGCTATTTGACAGAAAAACATCCTCTTGTCCCACATCAGCGAGGTTCCTGAAGTGACACTTGATTATCCAGCCGATTGCCCGCTACATTTTGCCGTTGATTGGAGAGCAATCAAACCCAGAGTACGCGGCTCCATCCGGAATTCCACCATCCCGAACGGAGACGTTTTGATTAGAGGAGTCAGGCGCTCAAGAGCTCCTCAAACTACTTCACTGACTGAAGCCAGCTGAAGTCGTGGAACATGGAGGAAAATAACACACTTCTTCTCGATGTCATAATTCTAAAGCTCAAACCTGTGTGATGGGTTTCCTGGAGCTGCTATTTGATCCCATAGAATTCCATGAGTTGAGTCTGTGAGGGTTCATCCGGGGATCTGACGGTAATCCGACGTAGAGGAACTGGAAGGCAGATTGAAGGCGATTCACCATTGGTCCGGAAAGGCCTCCTCAACTCTGGGCGCCGTCGGGAAAGGTGTATGTGTGTGTGTGTGTGTGTGTGTGTGTGTGTGTGTGTGTGTGTGTGTGTGTGTGTGTGTGTGTGTGTTTACTCCACCCCAGCTCACACCCTCACTGTGGGGACGCGGAGGTTAGCTGAGCTCTGAACTCAACCGCCGGGACGAGCTGAAGTGACAAAAGCTTGGGCAAGCTTGTCTGGCTGCGAGTTCAATCAGAAAAACACAGACGTGCGCCTTCATTCTGCCCGGAACACCGCAGTTCAGCCGTCTTATCTCTTTGCACAGCAGCAGCACCTCACAAGTCAGAGCTTAAAGCTGTCAAATCTCTGCCGGCTCCTTCGGATTGTGCAAAGCTAACAGAGTGGAAGCGTGTTTGCGGCCCGCCGGCGGTCGATAGCTCAGACTCGCCGTGGCAGCACCAGTTTAGATGCGTATCTGCCCGGCTGAATGGGCGCCATCTCCAGCAGCACACTTTAATCAGACTGATCTGTGGCTCCGAGTGACCAGGGGCTGGATCCACACACACAGACATGCACGTACACACACACACACACACACACACACTCATGCTGGATACGCGATCAATCACTTTAATTGATTGAGTGCAGTAAAATGGGCTCAGCAGACCCTAGGCACAGATGCAGCAATGGAGTGTGTGTGTGTGTGTGTGTGAAATGATGGCCACTGAAATGAATTGGCAAGGTTCCGTGTGTGTGTGTGTGTATTTATTGCGCTAATGACAGAAAATTTATGGCTAACGGGCAGCGAAGTCTCTCTCTCTCTCTCCCGCTATCTCTCTCTCTCTCTGTCTCTCTCTCTCTCCCTCTCTCTCCAGCCAATCTGTGTCTGCCCTTAATTGAAGAGAGTGAGTGACCTAAAGGTCTTTCGTGCACCCTATGGTTCACACCATCGCCTGGGTGAAGAGTGACTAAAATGTCCTGTCGGGGAAGTCAATGATTTACCCGATTTCCTTAGCCTAAGCTACAGTATTAAGGAGTCCTTGAGCAAGGCACTTAACCCTGTGGAGTCAGAAGTCATTGTTGTAGTTTTACTTTATATTGATGTTTGGCTTTTATCCCTCAGCTAAAAAGCTGCACTATAAAAGAAACGGCACCATAAAGAGGATGACACAGCAGACAATTCACTCTTTTGTTCATGAAAAATTTGAATTGAGAAAAAAAAAACACCAAAAGTTTGAGAGGGAAAAATTTGAACCCATAAAAAAATATTCTAAACCAAATAAAGTTTGATTCAAGATTTTCTAATACATTTTACATAATTCTAGAAAATAAAAAATAAATTAAGCTTGAGCACTAATTATTGCTATCAAGCTTATTATTCTAAAAATAAAAAAAATTTCTTTTTTTTTTTTTACAGTGCTGTGATTTTTCTTTGTTTTATTCTATTCCAGTGCAAAAATGCATCATTCTGGAGGCAAAGCTGCCAGTTTGTGAGCTGGCAGGCGCCTCGGCGGACCATGATGCAATGCAGCCACAGGCAATGTTCTGTTTTAAGTTATGGATCAAGACTTATCAGGGGAAATGAGGGAAATGGCGCCTGTGGGCACACGTGATCCAACAGGCTGCTGAGGAAAAAGAGAGGCAGTTGCATTGTGGGAAAGCGCTACGAAGACCAGACGTTTGCTGACCTGTTTGGTTCCTGGAGTTCCTCATGAAAAGTGAAAGTTTCAGCACAAACTTAGTCTCTCGCAGTTGCATCTGAAGACATAAAATCAATTTCCGCACCTTTTCGCAGTCGCAGGCTGTCGCCTTGTCGTGGGCGTCTCACAATCACGGCTGTCATCTAGCTCGCCGCATCGATCTGTACGGATCTAGGCTGCCTGGAAGCTAGCCAAGCGCTGCACACCTGTGATCAGCGCAGATATACTGTACAGAGCCCAGCCAAAGCTTTATGACACAGTTTGGCTGCTTCACTCCAGATCTTATGAGTTTGGCTTCAGGCCTTCGAAATGAAAATAAATTGAAACGGTCGTCGGGGTTACCCTCTGTCAGCTAGCGGAAGCCTCTTGAGCACTGTTTCGCTTCCAGGTTTTCCTCCTCTTCTTCTTCTGCCTCCATCAAAACTTCAACAAGTCTGTTGGTGGATGAAATCTGGACGGGATGTTCTAGTGGGCGAATCTGAGCTGACTTGAGAGGGTTTGACACGGAATGCTAGTATGTTCCAGGCCTCTCAGGCGTACGACCACAACCTGGAAGCTTTTGATGAAGAACTGGAGGCCGAGACATAGCGGTGATTTGACACCGATGAGTCAATCTGAGTTTATTGTTGAATTTAGTCATTACGGCACATGGGTGCTCCTTAGAATCCTCCAACCTGCACTGCTTTTAAACTTTCCTGACTAATGCAGGCTGCAATAATCCAGAATCATCCATTATATCCGGATCACTGACATTCCGCTTCCATATTCATGTCTGTGTGGCTTTTCCTCATGGTTCCTGAGCAAACTGTGCTCCTATTGTGTGAGTGATATATTTCATCTGCAGGCAGACCTCTGCCTCTGTGACCAGAATAACAGCTGGACCTCCTGTTTGAGACGTCCCTAGTGAATAGTTAAGATACAGGGCTCTGCTGACCTCTAGTGTCCAAACAACCAATCACAAACCTCATTGAAAATCTCAGCTTTGAAAGGAGAACAATCTCAACGACTGAAAAGAAATTCTTCAACCACACTTTAAGAAACACATAAACGTCTTTATTCTCAAAAGTATAAATGACAGGCATTATAAAATAGCCCAACACCATTGAGTCTTCTTTTACACCATGATATTAACATGATAAACACTGTACACACGCACCTGCCCAATATGTATCATCAATTAATACCTAGGCGGGGCTTACATGTTCAATAATACACGTAGGCATTCATCGCTCCAGGGGAAGTTTACCACAATTAGTATTGAAACGTACTCAAACTTACCTCATCATACACACGGGCATCTTACAAAACAGCAACAAGCTCTTATATAACATCTAAAATATTTGGAGTTTAAAACCATCGTGATCACAACCTTTTTCAAAACAATAAATGCCCACCGTAAAACTCTTTTCCATTCAGAACTGGAATTAAACATTGACAATATAAAACACAGACTAGCCTACATGGGGTATAAATATTAAGCATATTAACAAAATATGTACAAATGTTCACTATGGCAAGTTATGTTTTTAGGTGGCGTCTCGAGACAAAGCTTCCTCCAACGCCTCCAGCTGGACCACTGGCATGGATGCAACTTCGAAAAACACCCTGAAAAGGACAAATCGTTAATAACGCAAACAAACCACAACTGATCTGAACTTTTCAGCACGTTTCTGCTCAGTGCTCTGAACCAGTGGTTCCCAAACTTTTTCTTAAGGGACCCCTACGTCACCATGTAAACATACTGATGACCCCCACCTACATACAATTACAAAAAAGGGGGGAAAGGCAGTCTGCTTCTTCTTTAGTAAAATCTTTATGTATATCTCATTATATTCAGTCCATAAAAACAATAACAGCACAGACCAGTGAACTTAACACCTGTAGGAAGTTTGTGTAAAACTAGCAATTTGTATGAACTTCATAAGATATATAAGAATAGATTGTTTCCTGTGCATATTGCAATATATCAGAGATTTTTCCATATATTTTTAGAAACACAATCCCATGTGTGTATTGTGATTATATTTAAATTTCACAATCATACAAACGTTTTCATGGTCCAGGCTGGCTTTTGATGAGAGCTCTGAGCCTGTGTTTCTTGAGCCAGTGATGGGAAGTCAGCTGAGACTTTTGTGATGGCCAAACAAAAGTCATCGTGCCCATCAAGTTTGTTGCGTGCCTTTGTTTCGATGGTGACCAGAGCGCTGACAGCAGTCTCCAACACGTATGTTATAGCAAATGGCAAGATGAATCTGGTGGTTGCTTGAAGTGCAAGTCTTGGAGCGACGCCCAGTTTGCAGGGTTTCATATAACTGTCCTGGCAAATCCTCTTTTTTTTCTTGAGAAATTCAGCATTCTCCCTTCCTTGACGCTTGGCCATTCTTTGTCAACTCTTTGTTTCACGATGTACTTCTTAATTAAAGGACCAGGTCATATAGCCAGCTAGCTCTGCTAGCTTGGCTGCTGGTGTTTACGTCTACCAGTGCCCTTATCCTCGTCAGGTTTAAAAAGGGTTTATATTATTTAGTTTTATCTAAATTAATGAACAAAGGTCTAGATACTTCTTAAATCATCCATAAAGGTAGCGGTCTTCTTCGGAAAAATAAATGAAATGCTGAGACATGTATTTTCCATATAAATATTTATATAATAATTCCCACACGCTTTAAATCAAGAGAGCTTGGCGACCCCCTGTGGAGCCTTAGCGACCCCTACTGGGTTGGCAATCAATGCTCTGAACCAATCACTGCTGAGGTACTTACTTGTGCGAGTATTTGCTCCTGATGGCTTTGAGTTTGTCGTCGGGAGGCGCTGTAAGCATGGAGTGGAGCCGCCGCACCACCGGGGCCAAGTCAGACGTCTGATAGCCAGAGTGGAACTGCAGGATGGGAGCCTGGAGGGAAGGGGGAGACAGGAAGTACACTGTCAACTTTTCCCTGTACTCAAACGTAAACGCAAATATCGCAAATATTGCCAATTCCCTGAACTCACCCATCCTCCCAGATCTTTGGTGACCAGCGCGATCAGCAGGCAGGCTGCGGCCAGCAGGGACCCCCTCACCGGCACCAGGTCCACTTCCTGCAAACTCAGCTCGCAGACGAAGCGTGCCAGCGTCAGCGTGTCCATGGCCGCGCTCACACACTAGACAGCAGAGGAGACGCTCAGAATACCAATCGAAAAACAGGAATGTGCAGCAAACTGGCGCTCCCCAATGGCAGACTGAAATATCACGTTCTGCTCACCTTGGCGTAGCGTCTGAGGAAGCGATACGGGATGGGGATGTTGATGTCGAAGGACAGTGTCTGCAGGATGCGAGCCTCCATGGAGATAAGCTCCTCCCTCTTGTAGGCGTCGTCACAGATGTACAAGAAGTCGTCCAGACAGGGCGGGTTGCGTTCCTGGACGACATGAGGAGGAAGGTCAACTGACAACGACTACACCGTATCCGAGAGGTGACCCTCCGTACTCGTACTGTGTGTGTGTGAGTGTGCGCGCAAGTCCTCACCTCAAACTTGGAGGCGATGAGCATGCTGGTGGAGCCGACGAGCTGCAGCATCTCCCTGTTGATGGGGGCCAGGGACAGGAAGTGGTCCGTCATCTTCACCGCCAGGTACAGCGTCTCGTGGTTCAGCTCAAAGTTTTCCTGCAAAGGCGCAAGAGTAAATCGCGATCAGCGCGGCACAAGGCTGAGAAGAGACGGAAACTGAACGCGAAACCCAAACTCCATCCTTAGATGTCCTGGGTAGCCGGAGGCACTCACCTGTACTTCCACCAGCCAATCCACCAAGATGGCCCTCATCTCTGGGTTGAGGCTGGGCTGCTTGGGCATGAAGTCGGTGAGATCAAACTTCTCCTGTGGACGAACGGGAGAAACAATGACTTCCTCCTGCATGCTTTAGCCAAAATTTCCTAAAACTTCAGAGCGTTTGCTTAATCTTTGGCCGGTGACTGGCTTAGCTCACCTCTCTCTGCTTGAGGTAGTCAAAGATGTCTTTTGCATATTCGGGGCTCATGAAACAGTCCTCCGAGTTCTCAGCGTCGATGTCAAACTCTGGTGGGATCTGAAAGGCGCAATAGGAAAGAGAGGAAAGGTTTTACAGGAGGAAAATACAAAAATGTAAAGTCCCACTTGCCCCGAAACTCCACCATTTCCCTTACCGGAGGTCTCTGGAGGTGTGCTGGCAGTTGTCGGACAGCAAGGGGCTTAGCGGCCTCCAGCTGGTCGACTGGAGTGGCCGCATCGCTCTGCACCTCCTCTTCATCCTTGTGCACGTCAAACCTCTCTTTCTCGGGTTCAACGTCCTCTGAGCTCACAGAAGAAGGCCTGCGGAAGAAGACAGCGAGGAATGAGAGGTTGATTTGAGGAAAGCAAGCGAGGCGGCGGGCAGAGGGGGCGAGGTCGTACTTTTTGAGGTTGACTTGATTCTTCACCGACACTGAGGTGGAGTTGGTGGTTGCTTTTTTCGTTGCCTTCTTCACAGATTCCTTCTTCTTTCCAGGCAGGCTGATCTGGACCTTGTGGCCCTGCGGACAAAGTTAGTCAGAATCAGAATGTCGCCAACACACACACACACAATTAAATGGATTTATGTCCATGGCTACACACTTTGATACCAATATTGAAAGAACTTATCATCCTCCATAAACACATGATGTTGTTGTTGTTCATTCCAGAGACCAATACGTGGGTTTACGTGTGTTTTTTGCAATTCAACCCAGAACAAACAGTGTGGCGGCTAATAAGTGATGGCTGATCAATTCCACGGTTGGTTGCAGGTTTGACGCAGAGCTTGTTGCTTTTTAATGCCCCGCCAAAGTGTCAACAAGTTCACCATCTCGGTTTCTGTCCCGACTTCGCTGCCCCACTCCCATGTTGTCACGACAACAGCACCCGTTAAATACTTAGTCGTACATTGGTGATGTCAAGAAAAGCCATCCTCTTCTTCGGAGCCCCGTGAGGGGGGGAGGAAGACCTTTTAACCTGGGAGCCTTCATCCTGCAACACAAAATCAAAGCCAATCAAAATCAAAACCGCAAACCGAAAGTACACGTACAAGCATATAATGACGTCATACACATTATTCGCCATTTTACCACATCCACCTTTCCTCACAGCCTCTCTTCTGATACTCTGCTCTCTGCATAACCAAGCCACGCATACACACAAACACATGCTGCTTTACCCGATTCTCCGACGATTTTACGTGCAACTTTGGTATCTTGCTCCCAGCGACGGCGGTGGGCTTCTTCCCCCTGGTGAAAGGCATGTCTGGGCGCTTTATCCTCACACGGAGATCACCCCTGCAGGCTCGTTTCCTTCGGTTCTGCAGAATGCAAAGTCGGCGGGTCGTTAAATTAAAGGTTTATCTTCAAACACCAATAAACTAAACCACATAAATGCGGATTATATGCTGCAGCTCCGGTGTGCTGTGGAAACTCGTGTCTGCTGGGTGGAGTTTCCGCACGTGAAACATATCTAGGATGACAATATCGCGCTAAAACGCTGAAATGAACCCGCATACACGTACCGAGGTTGGTGGTCCGGCTTTGTTGGATTCCCTCGCCTCGTTTATGGTGGGAAATGGCCGAATATGTCTCGTAAACCAGCTGTAAGAAAGCAGCAGCGGCCGGCAGCTCCGTCTGATCGGATACAAAACAAAAGTGTGGTCCAAATTTGATGCGCCTCGCTCTGATTGGCTGAAAGTAACAAATCAGCGCACGAGCTCGAATGCGCCGCTTTGAAAGCGCTTGTTCGCTGTTCCCAGCACCTCCCGGTCAATCGATAGTGCAAAATGATCCAACTACTGCGACCGATGCTTTTTAAAGATGTCGATTTATGTATTGAGTATACCTCAAAACAATTATCTGAGTAAGTCAGTTGTGTTAGCTGCTTTCAAAAGAGGATTGGTAAGTGAAGACATAATCGTCTCCGCCCGTTTGAGTAAACTTCGACGACGTTCAACGGACCCTGTGGGAGGCGGAGCCAAGATTTTCAAACTCCCGACCAACCAATAGGAGCTTAGGTCGACAGACTTTGTTTTTGGTTTTCTCAATTGAAGGACTTAAGCCCAATAACATAACTGAGTGCAATAAAAATGTATTTTCAAAAAGACAATTTGGGCGTAAAATATTTCAGACGCAAAAACAAGACGCGTTTGAATCCTGGAAACAATACAAATAAAGTCAGCTGGGTCTTCTGAGGAGGAGGGGTTTCAGTATAGCAGTGAGAAAACACACACACATACACACGACTGAGGTTCAAGGGTCCATCCGTCGTGTTCGATTGTGAAGAAAACTAAAAGAAATTTCAATAATACACAGACTATCTTTGGGAAAGACGTTTTCAAACAGAGACAGGACAGGAGAGGGAGATATGACCCCTTATACAATACAAATACTGTGTGCGAACACTTAATCACCTTCATCATCTCTTAAAATGACGAAGATGGTGATTGCTGATGTTGTCGAATTTCAATGTAATATTATTATGGTGTATTTAGAAATTAGCATAGAATAGAATAGAATAACGCGCAAAATCAACATGTTGTAGTTGTAAAGGTTACCAGGGTGCATGTGAGACATATGTCGCTAGAGGGCGCCCTTAACAGTTTATTGCTCCTAATGCCACACAAACTGAGGGCTTTAAATTCTTCTACGTTTGCCATTTTGCCACTGCGGGTAAATACGTGTAAATAGCAGTTGACAAGTTATCCACTGGTTTTGTAATGTTTTGCCTCTAGTAGCTTTCTGGTCGTGACATCGACAGCAAACAATTAATTGTCAATATCAACCCTTTAACTTTGCAGAAATGTCTGTTATTGCACATGTGTGTTGTATATGTGTGTCTTTGACTCAGACCGGTTGCGCCACAGTCAAGTAATTCAATATGAGATATTGAGTCCAAACCGTCAAAATAAAAGCACAAAACAGAGCCATGAATTTGGTACTTTTTAATCCAGATCACTTTAGAAAGGAGACAAAGTACAACACACGTAAACATCGAAACGCAATTTATTAAATTCAACGTGGAGCTGCTACTGTTAGTTTCCTTTTTAGCTCGACTACTAATTTTCAAAGTCAGAGGACCCAAGGAGATTCATCTTTCACTTTTTTTCATTTGCAACAGTCAAATGATGGACAGTTACCGGGAAGCTAGTACCTTTGGCCTTCAATATCTGTATCCCAAGTTTCTGATTTATGATTTTATTTTGAAGGCTCATCGTTTCCTTTTCCGCTTTTGTCCCTATTTGTTGTTCTTAGCTTGTCAGCTTCGGGTTTCAACCCTGGCTGTCCGCCGTATGTGTGACTGACAGGCACCGCTTCCTCTGCTCGCTACAAACCCCTTCACATTTTCGGCCTCTGGTCTTTTACGAAAGCACCGGTGACATGACCGCACCGTGGAGGATTTAACCAACTAGTTAGTTACTTTGACCAGCTCCACTAAACTAGCCCGTCACCATGAGAAGCAGAAGTAACTCCGGCGTTAAACTCGACAACTATGCCCGGATAGTGCAACAAACTATCCTGCAGCACCAAGTGAGTGTTTCAATGCCTTCTTAATATTTATTGCGTAGTTATTGCGTAGTCCCATTTTATCCTCGGCATTTGTACGTTTTTTTAGCCCGCGTTGTTCACTGGCAGTGAAAACTTTGCATGTTGTTATGCATTCAGGAGGAGTAGTGCATTGACATTGCACAAGATCACACACACACACACACGGGCACACACACACACATGCCGAGTGTGTGTAGGCAGTATGTGTTTCCATTTCACCCGAAAATTGATCAAATGTTTTAATTATTAAATTCCCTCAATTTTCTTTGATTTAATCGATTATTTGGTACAACAAGACTCAGTAAAGATGGTTGCATCCACACACAAAACATATTTTTGCCATCCGTCATGTCATCTAATGTCATCACATACAGTTTATGACGCCGGCGCCCGGCAGATGACTGGGGTCACATTTCTTTTTTTTCTCTTCTGTTTTCCTTTGAATAAAATATAACCCGACACGGAATCGGTGGAAAGTTGAGACGTTTGCTCGTCGGTTTTTTTTAAATCGTCTCACTGCAGTTTTATGAAAGTTGGGAGTCAAGAAGTGAAGTTAGAAGTGGTCCCGAGTGGCTTTTTACTCTGCCTGTGAAATTGATGTGTTCCCGTGCAGCTCACTGCTTTGATGGATCAATGAGGAATCTCAGTAAGTAAGTACAGCTAATGGATAAGTGATGAATCTTTGGCAGAAAACAGACAAATCTGTGCTTGTTGATCCACCAAATCCCCATCAACCTGTCTTGTGTGTGTTCTTTAAACATTCTTTCCCCTTGAGTGAAAGAAGTCTTAACTAAGATTACTTAGTTTACACACTCAGAACACATTGTTATGCTCACGTTGCAATCCAAAAGAACGGTATGGTTGAATATTTGACGCCTTCTAGTTTGTTGGTTTCACTCTCTAATGACCTTTGACCCGGCCGTGTGCAGGATCCAGTGACGGGCCTCCTCCCGGGCAGCAGCGACCAGCCGCACTCCTGGGTCAGAGACAATGTGTACAGCATCCTGTCAGTGTGGGGCCTCAGTCAGGCCTACAGGAGAAACGCAGACCGGGACGAAGACAAGGCCAAGGCCTACGAGCTGGAGCAGGTACACCTCTCTGTGTGTGTGTGTGTGTGTGTGTGTGTGTGTGTGTGTGTGTTTGTGTGTGTAATCGAGGAGGCCTTTAAACAAGAATTACATTGGTTTAGGATTGACAATTCAGGATTTATTCAGTTGCTTTACATTTCCTTTATTGGTGTGTGTATACAGTGTGCAGAATACAAGTCTGATGGAGAGCCACATTTGGTTCAGACTGCAACTGTATCATATTTCTCTGTTGACATTTAACCATATCTCTCTCTCTCTCTCTCTCTCTCTCTCTCTCTCTCTCTCTCTCTCTCTCTCTATAGAGTGTGGTGAAGCTCATGAGAGGTGTCCTCCAGTGCATAATGAGGCAGGTGTGTCAATAAATACTCTCTCTCTCCTTTTTTTCTCACACACACACATACACACACACACAAAATGTATCTCCCATTTAATGTGAGTACCCCCCCCCCCCCTCCCAGCTGGATAAAGTGGAGAAGTTTAAGTACAGCAAAAGCACCACTGACTGCCTGCATGCCAAGTACAACACCAGGACCTGTGCCCCTGTGGTGGGCGACGACCAGTGGGGCCACCTGCAAGTGGACGCCACATCGCTCTTCCTGCTCTTCCTCGCCCAGATGACCGCGTCTGGTATGAGAGGGAGAGAGAGAGAGTGCGTGTGATGGCGTGAGGGGATGCTCTATCGCCTGTTTACTGCCTTATTAATGTGTGTGTGTGTGTGTTTGTGTAGGTCTCCACATCGTCTACACGCAGGATGAAGTGGATGTGGTTCAGAATCTCATGTTCTACATTGAGGCAGCGTACAAAGTGGCTGTAAGTGTTTTAAGGGCTGCCTGCAGCAACCAATCATCTTCATTATCCATCAATTGATCAGTGATGTTTACACGATACTGGAAAAAATCATTGATTAGAACAAATTGTGCTTGTAAACGTACTGAATTAAAATTGGGATTAAATGCACAGGGAAATGACACAAAAACAAAGAAGTAAATATTTTTTTGTGAATCTGTAAACTACAAATGTCTGACATTTAACACACAATCAATGACTTCATTGATAAATCAATTCTTAAAACTGTTGTTGACTCATTGTATGCCATTTCTTTTTAAGACTTTGTTGCTTTGGGGCTTGTATTTTATTGGTAATATACTAAGTGTAAGTTATTGGCCAAATGTGAACAAAATTACTTGCAGATGCAGCTAGGGCATTCTGGGAAATATCATTTTTTGAGGAGTTAAATTGCAGTTTTCCTTAATATAAGAATGTTCCTTTGGTATGGTCTGCTCTTCTAACACCTCACAGGATTATGGGATGTGGGAAAGAGGAGACAAAACCAACCAGGGCATCACTGAGCTCAACGCCAGCTCCATAGGCATGGCCAAGGTAAAAGAGCCCACACACACACACACACACACAAACACACACTTACTTTGTATACACTGAGCACATTCAGCAATGGCAAGAGAGGGAGGAGGAAAGAGAGCAAGTGCAGAGCCTCAACAGGTGCTCCTTAAGTGAGCGCAGCAGTCTCCATGCAACCACATGACCTTTACGCTGACCTTTAGGTGACCCTGGGGCTCCAGAATGGCTGCATATGAAATGTAAGCACTTTGTTTTGAGCCTCAGCCACTGCGTACTAATGAAACTCTGCTGGATTTCTCCAAATTGAGACTGAGCAGAATACTTTTGTATCTCTCTTTCACGCTCTCGCTCTCTCTCTTTCTCTCTCACGCTGTCACTGTCGCTCTCCCTTTCTCTCTCTCGCTCTCTCTCCGTGCTTGTCCTTGGCTCGTAGGTTACAGGAGGTATCAGGTTCTCTGTGGTCTTCCGAGAATGGCCTCTCGCTCAGAAATAACACAGTATCACACAGTTCACACACACACACACACACACACACACACACACACACGGACACACATACACAGAATTGTGATACTTCATTAATTGCACACAGTAATTACATCACATCATCAACATCTCTGTGCCCTGCTGTTGTCATGAGATCCTTTGTTGATGGCTCTCTTCCAGGCTGCTCTGGAGGCTCTGGACGACCTCAACCTGTTTGGCGCCAAAGGTGGCCCCGGGTCTGTGGTCCACGCCCTGGCCGACGACATTCAGCACTGCCAGGTAGCCTCACACGCGCATATAAAGATGTAAAATCGTGAAGTAGAGGGTTTTGTCAAACTTTCTACTCTTCCTCTCTTTCACAGTCCATTCTCACATCCATGTTACCCAGAGCTTCCATCTCTAAAGAAATCGATGCCGGCGTCCTGTCCATCATCTCCTATCCCGCCTTCGCCGTCGAGGACATAAAGATCGTCAACATGACCAAGGAGGAGATCATCTCTAAGCTGCAGGTGAGGAACGACGAGATTTCAGTGGTGGTTGGGGGTTTTGGCCCCTGTGACCAATCGGGATTGAGGACACAGCTGCCGGGTGTGATAAACGTTGTACAGTAACGGACATTGCCGACGTCTTCCGTGTGTCTCCTCAGGGTCGATACGGCTGCTGCAGGTTCCTCAGAGACGGACACAAGACGCCAAAAGAGGTAAGCGGTAGATTGCCGAGTGTTCGCTCTTACATACTTGGAATTTGGACGAGTGCAGCTGAGATCCATTCACCGACAAGAGGAAACACGCGCATTTAAGTCATTTAGCTCAGCCTCACTATGGCTGCCCTGTTCACTGTGACAATGGGATGTATCTGTGCTTTTCTCCAGGATCCAAACCGTCTCTATTATGAGTCTGCAGAGCTTAAACTGTTTGAGAACATCGAGTGCGAGTGGCCACTGTTTTGGACCTACCTCATCCTGGACGGCATCTTCACCAAGAGCCATGAACAGGTAAGTGTGTGTGTGTGTGTGTGTGTGTGTGTGTGTGTGTGTGTGTGTGTGTGTGTGTGTGTGTGTGTGTGGCCATCTGGTTTATCTTGGTGTAGATGTTTACCGTTTTGATTCATTCAGGTGCAGGAATACCAGGATGCTCTGGAAGGGATCCTAATCAAACAGAAAGACGGGATTCGGTTGCTCCCGGAGCTCTACAGTGTCCCTGCAGACAAGGTAACAGCAAATAAAGCACATAAAACAAATCCTGGACTCTGGACTGGACATAAATGATTCGTCATCATTAATCTTTGGTGTTTATGGAATCACATGTTCTGTTTTTATGTACAAACAGGTGGAGGAGGAGCGCAGGAACCCTCACTCTGTGGAGAGGATTCCCATGGGGAAGTTACCTCTGAAATGGGGACAGTCTCTGTACATCCTGGGAAACCTTCTAGCCGAGGTGAGGGACACACAAGTCCACCATCACATAAGGGATTTAACCAGTTACCTCATTTACCAGATCTATGTACAAGACAAGCCCATGTTGATGTTTCATTCTAATCTGTCACTTATATAATCCCATTCCCCAGGGCTTCCTCGCCCCCGGAGAGATCGACCCTCTCAACCGCCGCTTCTCCACCATCCCCAAGCCAGATGTAGTCGTGCAGGGTGAGTGGCCGGCGGCTGTCGATGTTTAGGAGAGAGATGTGTGCATTCCTAACGTCTCCCTCCTCTCGCAGTGTCGATCCTGGCCGAGAACGAGGAAATCAAACAGCTGCTGATGAAGAACGGCATCGAGGTGGAGACCGTGGCTGACATCCATCCCATTCACGTCCAGCCCTCCAGAGTCCTGAGCCACATCTACGCCCGGCTCGGTAAACATCTGCGTTCGATCGTCATTTAAAGATAGTATTGTTGTTTTGAAGGAATTGCCAGTTGTGTTGACGCCACATAATGAAGCACCGTTAGCTAGGTCACACCAATGCTGAGGATTCTTAGGAGTCTTTGGTAAAAGCAGAATTCAGATAGTGATGAAACAATGATAACGACACAAACGTTTCATTCCTCCACTGGCTTTGTTTCCAGGTCGTAACCCCAGGCTGGGTCTGACCGGCCGCCCCTACAGGAGAATCGGCGTGCTGGGAACCTCCAAGTTCTACATCATCAGGAACTCCATCTTCTCCTTCACACCTCAGGTGAGTCGGACTATTTTCAAAAAGGAGGCAGCCGTAATCAATATCCCTTCAGTACTCTTCAGTAAATGTTGAAATATTTCGTTTTCTTTCCCTGCAGTTCGTGGACCACCAGCAGTTCTACATGGCTTTGGACAACAAAATGATCGTGGAGATGATGAGGACAGAAATCGCCTACCTGGCCTCGAGATGGAGGATGACTGGGCGACCCACCGTCACCTTTCCTATCTCACAGTCGATGCTGAGTGAGTACACAGAGTGCTGTGTGTCCACTATTACACCACGGCGAGGACAATACTTGACCCCGCTTTGTGTGTGTTTCAGCTGATGACTGCACTAACTTGGACCCTGCAGTCTTGGCTACCCTGAAGAAGCTGCAGGACAGATACTACGGAGGAGCACGGTGAAGTTTTGCTTTTGGTGTCGTGCAGAAAAACAATACTTCTTAGTCTTGTCTCTATTTCTTGTTTCCTCTCCCTCCCCAGGATCCAGACAGGGAAGCTGTCGGAGTTCCTGACCACCTCCTGTTGCGCCCACCTTAGCTTCCTGGATGGTAAGGGTTCAGGCAGCATGGGCCACCACGGCGAAGACAAGTATGATGATGATGATGATGAGGTTGATGAGGGTGACGCCGTGCATGACTTGGGCTGTGACGATGGTAAGCAAAAAAGGGGATGGCCGGATGGTTGGGAATACTTTCAACGAATCTGATCTGTCATTAACCAATCAGTCATCACTTCATTTTTCCATTACATCATCACTGACCTCTGATCAATAAACATATCCCCATCCTCTCTCTAACACTGCTGGGTCTCAGCTTTAGCTTTAAGTTTCTCAACATGGACACACAATATGCTGATGACACACACGACAACTTTACTTTCCTGGAGTCTTTCAAATCTTGGGAAAAAGTTGGGAAACTTTTTGCTAAATGAGACACGCATTCATGTCAGCTTGGTGGCTCAATGTTCAATAACATGTCCTGTGGGTAATGAAATCATGATGAGGAAAAAGATATCGCACCAATTGCTACAAGGGGGCGCCACAGACTCAGTGTCACTGTCGCCTCTCATGCACCATCACCCAAAGAAGATGTGCAGCAGACTGACAGCTCTGTAGCTTTAAAAGAAGTTTAGCTGCTTGTGTTCCTTGCATGGCTGACTGGCTTGAACATGGATTCGTGTATATTTCGTACGTTTGCTACCATAAGTCTTTGACCTGTATTTCGTCTGCGATTAAGGCAAGAAACAGTTGGAATCATCTTATGAAAGGTAAAGATATGTAGTTAGAATGCTTACGCCACAATAAAGTCAATTGAAATGAAATGGTCTGTGTTGTGATTTGGTCTGAAGCATTCTGCGACTTCTTAGTGATCCACCTGTAGCCCAAATAAAGGTGAGTAGAACTTAGTTTCCGCATTTGTCTCCTTCCATGTTTGATTGCCTCATCCTTCTGTCCCTCTCCCTCCATCCGTCCTCCCGTCCAGAGGCCGATGACCTCACTCAGTACCTGGACCACCTCATGGCCCACGCCGCCCCCAAGAAGCCCAAACGGAAGGAGGTCGGGCTCAGCGGGTTCAAGGCCGCCGCCGCCAAGACCAAGGATATGGTGTCCTTCATGAACAAAGCCCAGGGCCTCAAAGTGCAGAGTGAGACGAGCGCGCCGCCCTGACACCAACACATAGGCGCAGACGCCGTTGTGTCCACATGGTGATGTTTTCTGTTCTGTTGTCTCTGCTCAGATGTCAACATGTACCTGCCAAGCAAGCTGTTTCGCTCTCCCCAGCCGTCGCTCAACCTGAACCTCCCTGATTCTGCTGCTCAGCAAAGCAGCCAGCAGGTCTGTCCCCCATCTGTCCTCCTCCGCCTCTTACTTAATCCTCCTTTCTTATTTTGTTTATTCTCTTTACTTCTTTCTCTGTCTCCCTTTGTGTCCCTATGTCATTGTGTGTCCCTGTTTCTTACTCTCTTTGTGTCTTTTCTTTCCATTTGTCTATTTTTTCCCTCTGGTTGTTTCTCTCCTTGTCTTTCTCTGTCTCTTACCTTTCTGTTTGTCTTTTCGCGTTGTCCCTCTCTTTCTCCGTGTGTGTCTCTCTGTCATCTGTTTTGTCTCTTTGGTTTTTTCATTCTTCCTCTTTCTCCAGGCTCCTGAGGGGACTGTACCTACAGAGAGCGTTATACCTAGGAACGACAGTGGAGACATCGACTACATTGCTTTGGTCCAGCTGCTTAAAGACTTAAAAAGTCTCCAGGACCAGGCGGACATCCTCTACATCCTCTTCAAAGACAAGTCAGACCATAAGCGTTGTTGTAGTTAATGATGAATGCGTACTGTATGTCAGTGTGACAGCTTCACGTCTTTCTGTTTGTCTCTATCACAGGGGCATGGAATGGGACACACACCTGCACGGTGAAGGCTCCACCGTGCGTTCGCTTCTGACCGATCTTTACGAAAAAGCAGGCGAACTCAAACACTGGGGCCTCATCAGGATGATCTCTGGCTTGCTGAGGAAGAAGGTGGAGGAGCTCGACTGGGTACGACACTTACAAACATGGGTGCAGATCACACACTCACACTTCCAGACCTCCTCTAATGGCGGTTGGCCTTTCTCTAGGCCTGCTCCGACTTGCTGGCACACCAGAAGCACCTGACTGTGGGTCTGCCTCCCGAGCCCAGAGAAAAGACCATCTCAGCTCCCATCCCCCCAGACCAGCTGGCACAGCTCATCGACGAGGCCAGCGAGAACAACATCTCCTTGGCCATACTCACTCAGGTGTGTGTTCACCTCTGCTACACAAACACACACGCTGCTGTCAGTCATAAAAGTACAGATGGCAGAACTCCAGGTTTTTATAGACCCAGGCTGCTCATTCCCCGCTTTCTCCCTCCATCAGGAGATCATGGTGTACCTGGCTATGACCATCAGAGCTCAACCCATCCTCTTCAGTGAGATGTTCAGGCTCCGAATCGGCCTCATCATCCAGGTTATGGCCACCCAGCTGGCCCAGTCTCTGGGGTGCTCGGGTAAGGAAGATAATTGTGTCTCAGAACTTATCAATCAACCCTTCCTCAATTTTATGTGACTTTGTCCACGTGTGTGTGCAGGAGAGGAGGCCACAGAGAGCCTGATGAGCCTCAGCCCATCCGAGCTGAAGAATCTCCTCCATCACATCCTCAGCGGGAAGGAGTTTGGAGTGCAGTGCAACAGTCCGTCCACCAATCACAGCCTCCGTCTCACCAATCACACAAAGCAACAGCCAATTACATGAGGTGAAGGTATTTGTTTATTTTCCTTTTTTGTTTCCTCTTGCAGTGAGAGAGAGCCCCGCCATCTCCATCCATCACCTGGGCAACACAGGCGCCACCAAGAGCGAGAGAGTCGGACTGAGCAAACTGAAGAGCGACATGAAGATGGTGAGGACCTGTGAAGAACCACGTGTTTGTATTATATGTTTAGCTTTGCACGGGAGGACAAGGACAGAACTTGCCGCAAAACAGCTTATGAGTCTGTTTTTAGTCATCTGCAAAGGGCCGACGATGATGAGGAGGAGGATGAGGACGAGGACAGGTAAGATTACGAGGATGTTAAGTAGACGTCTGGTGCTTTTCGTCACATTGCTTTTGTTCTCTTGCAGCTGGAACACAGATTGTCTCTGACGGATCCGAGTAAGGTGATGATGATGATGATGACGAAGAGGGGAATAGTTGTCAATTCAACTGGCTGTTTGGGGAAAATAATTGGTGAAGAAATGGAAAAGAGATCTGCTTCAGAGTTAATAAAATGAAGCCGATTGTAATTTAATTCCAGATTAGTTTCCAGGCGATCAACATCGAGTTTCGATCAATAAGGGGAATCGGTTTCTTTGATGAGGCTTATTTGGGCGCCTCTGGTTCTGATCCGCTCTAGCCCCTTGGTGTAACTCGTGTGTGTGTGTGTGTTGCAGGTGGAGCACAGATTGTCCTTGTCGGATCTATTCAAGGTGACGATATCACCGCTTTGTTGTTTTAATAAAGAAGCACTAATCAGATCATCAAAATTGGTGGAAACGTGGCGGCCAAACGATAAATTAAAATGTTTTCCAACCGTTTTACATTGATGAATGGGTGCTGTGGTTTAGCTGGTCTTGTCTCTGCTTTGTTGCAGGAGCACAGGTTGTCCGTGACCGATGTCTTTAAGGAGGAGGTGACGATGATGTCGTATTGCCCCTTTTTGTGTTAATTAATGAGATAATGAGTAGTCGTTAATAAGAAATAGTGGTTAATTTGTAGTGATACTGCAGTTTACTAATCTTGCTGAAATGTAGCTGTAATTCATTAATCCACCGGGAAGGTGAGGATTGCTGTGGTGAAAATGGAATTAATTGAAGTCGTTAACAGTCATCACAGGGATGGTTAACGGTGAGGATCGATGAAGAGGATCCACCGTTGTGTTAATCGATTAATTTGCATGCAAACACCACCTGCTGGGCTTTAACATCACAGGCTTGTGTCTATTCCCAAAGAATTGAAAAACGTGCGATTTCCTATGTTTCTTCCGTGGCAGATGGATCGCAGGGTGTCTCTGACAGACATGACGAAGGTGATGATGATGATGATGTATTATAAGGTTAACTAATGAACAGAGTTCCCAACAGTGACAAAGGATTAGATGCTTAGATTTTGCCTGATAAATTATGAGAAATCGCTACAAAAGTGAAACTTAATTCACGTTGTCATGACTTAGTTTCTGATTTTACGTCTGTTTGTTCTCTTCCTCTTCTCTGTTTTCTCTCTTTCTTCTCTTTCAGAGTTTCTTCTCCAGATCTCTGGACATTGAAAACATTGACTCTGGGGTAAATGTCTTTTCTTACATTTGAATAAGAAATAGTCACTTGTTGTCTATTAAGTATATAGTAGTTGTGTGACTGCGGTGTCGGGTCTTTGGGTGGGATTTCCTCTTTGTTTTTGTTTTTTTGTTTCTCTCTTCTCTCCTTCTCGTCACCACAGCTTATTTGTAGTAGACTTCATAGCTGTTTGACATCATCCTGAAATAACAGTATTTACCCTATGAGATCATTGCATCAACATCACTGATGCAATCCTGGACTCTAGGTCCACGCTACTGCGCCATGTTCTCACAACCTCCAGCCGCCGTGGCTTCCTGTTGTTTCAATTTCAATCTACTTGTACCTCGTATTGCCTATTTCACCTCATAAAATGTTTAACAATAATAATAATTATACAGCCTACCTTACTCTCTATCCTTCTCTCCTTTTCCCCCTCTTTCTGTATAAAAAATTACCCCCAAATATCCTAAAACTGTATGCATACTGTTATGTCAAATGTTTGCTTCAATAAAAAGAAATAGTAAAATAGAAATAACGAGAAAGACGACAAAAAAGAAGACAAGTATATAGTAAATAACTGTTGGAATTGCAAAGGCAGTTGTGTCACCATGTCAACGGGAAGAAATTAGTGTAATCACTGTAAAAATCTGAGACCTTAAGGAATCACAACTGATTTGTCAGTTATCTATATCATGACGACCTCTGACCCGTACCTCTGTGTCCGCCCTGCCCTTCCAGAGGTACAGGCTTCCATCCATAGAGTCCCTGGACAACCCGGACAGCAGCTCCATCCCTAAGGACAAGCGGCATGGCCAATGGCTGCGGAGGAGGCGTCTGGACGGGGCGCTGAACAGAGTCCCAGTCGGATTCTACCAAAAAGTCTGGAAGATTCTGCAGAAGGTGGGTCTGAGTCAGAAAACTGCCTCCAATTTCACTCAAAACTGTCAACAAAGACGGACAGGCAGGTTTTCTGATTTCATATTTTGAATGCAGTGTATTGATCAGCCATTTTGTCTTTCAGTGTCACGGTCTCTCCATTGAGGGCTTTGTTCTGCCATCGTCAACCACCCAAGAGGTAGGAGATCCTTTATTAAGGCCTTTTTAGTTTCTATTAACTTCTAGTTCTAGTCTGAACTCTCCACCTTCATCTTCACTTGTCTCCTTCCAACTCTCGACCCCAGATGACCCCAGGAGAGATCAAATTCGCCGTCCACGTGGAGACAGTGCTGAACCGCGTTCCCCAGCCCGAGTACAGACAGCTGCTTGTGGAGGCCATCCTGGTCCTCACCATGCTAGCGGACGTGGAGATCCAGAGCATCGGCTCCATTATCCAGGTGGAGAAGATAGTGCATCTCGCCAACGACATGTTCTACAAGGATCAGGTAAGCCAAACGTCCGTAACGTCTACAGACATTTCAGAAGTTGACTTGGAGCGCCAACGTGTCTTCATCCTCTGGCAGATGGACCTGGGAGCAGAGGAGCACATCCTGGAGAGGGACCCATCCACTGGGGTGTGCCGCCTGCTGTACGACAGCGCCCCCAGCGGCCGCTTCGGGAGCATGACCTACCTCACCAAGGCCGTGGCCGACTACGTGCAGGACTTCCTGCCCAGCGGAGCGTGCGCCGTGCAGTGAGAGGTCACGTGATGAGGAATGTTAAGGCTTAAACTTGGTGATCTGAAGTCAAAGTGTTTTATGTTTCTGTTCAAATGTTCCAGTATTTTCTCGATGTTCAGCATTTGAAACAGGCATTTACATGTCAGTTTCAGCATCCTGTTCACCATAGCAACCTCAGCTTCCTGCACAAATGCCATCTCAGCTGCACAAGCCGCTAAATGTGTAGAACTGTCTAATATCATCCACATTATCTACAAAGTGTTTTAAATAGAAACAACAGAAGTAATAAAATGACGAGATTAGGAATATTTACCTTTTAACTGAAGATGTAACACTTGGACTTAAACTCTTGTCGCCATACCTCCAAATGTCCCATAATCCACTGTCTACTGTGATCTGCTATTTATTTTACATTTCTCCAGTGATGATGAAGAGACTTAAGGAATAATAAATGAATAAACCTTAAATGCCTTAAAATTACAGCACTTACAAGTACGATAGCACTATGCAAAAAAAAACAGGAGACGTTTACGCTGCATTAACAACATTTATGTTGTTAATTTGCGGGATATGAAGAATGATTTGAGAGTGATTTTTAAAGTGCAATTTGGATTTCAATCCTTAAATCTTACTTAAAATTGTACTCTACGTGCTTAAATGTAATTCTGTTTAAGCTGTTTACTTTATTGTCCTGATGAGACGGAAACGTCAACTTCAACCTGCTGTTTTTCATTGCACTGGACACATTTCACCTCGAATCGTTTGCACTGTGAGGAAACATAGATTGTGTGAGGAATAATGTGAAGGAATTCTGGGTAAATTTGTGGATGTACCAGTCAGATATTCTGTATTTTCCTTTTTGTCGGAGGCTTTGGTGTGAATCAATGTGTTTTTAAAAAAGTGCAGGAGGCAGCAGAGAGACGAGTGTGTTTTGTGATATTTGATGAGTTGCACCCTGCATGCGCTACACACACTCACAGCAGAGTGGTGAAGAAAGGAAGGATTTCTATGTTTTCTTGTTTTTTGAAACTAATTCTGCAATAAAGAAAGGTGGAATCGTTGGTTTACTTCTGCCCGAGTTTGTGTTTTCTTTTCATTTCTTAAAAGAATATCAAAGAAAAGCCAAGTGGAAAGCAAAGGTTGTTGCCGTGTACCAGCAGGTGGCGCTGTATGTGCAGATTTGGTCAGTACCGTCTTAAGTTCTTCTCACTAGTTTCATTTGTCTAAAATGTGGTGTGTGTGTGTGTGTGTGTGTGTGTGTGTGTGCAATTGTAAAATACATATTAATTTCAGGGTAAACCGTGATTTCCTCAGTTTCTATTGTTTGGAGTTTGTGGAGCATCCAACATTTCATCAGTAGGGAAAATCCTATATCTGCAAAAAATTGTATTTGAAAACTTGGAAGTGTAGTGTTTACGGTCCACAGTCCATCAGAAAATAAGCAGATAAAAACTGACTTTACTCATGAAAAACAAAAGAGGACACACACACACACGTACACACACAAGGAGCTCAATGTTCTTAATGTTTCAAAATGATAAAAAAAAATGTCATGACATTGCAGATAAACTACAGAATAATAGCTAGACTACTTAACTATAAACACAACAAACAAAATGTGTATAATCATCTCATTTTCTTGCTTTTGTTGGGGGGAAAAGGCTCAAGGTCACGTTTTTGAACTTCTAAATTTCCAAACACCCCAGTTTGTCTGATGAATCCATATTCAGTCTGAACACTGGCGCCATAGGCAGTTTGACCTTTGGCTCCTGTTTGAAGATTGAGTTTAGAGCCATGCATGGTTGAGTTGCCGCGTGAAAAATAGATAAAGTGTTACATCTTATTATTTTTGTTAATATAAAGGATGATTATGTTATGGCCTTGTCCTTTGTTGAGCAAACTTGAAGGGTAAAGATCAGCAAGAGTTTGCATTTATGTCCTTAAACAGCCAGAAATCAGTCACACAGACTCTTTTCCTCGTGCGTTTATTCAGCCTCTCCTCCAGCCCCTCTGCATGCAAGTAACACAGTACGTGGATAGTACACAGTACAAAGATAATTTGTGTTTAAAAGTGCAATCCTACTCAAACATTTCAGTGTCAAATAACAGCAACCGCCGGATCTGTGCAAGGCGAAACGCGATCTGCAACCCCAGTATAAGATCTATTCGTGTAGATGATTGTGCAAAAATGGGATGTGCAGCTCGCAGTCGCGGGACGTTTCTCTGATATTTGCACACTCAGCCTAGATATGTCTGATCTCAGGCTTAATTACAACAAGTTTTCAGATTATCCGAGCCAGTAGAAAATCTGTAAGTACCCAAAGGAAAATGAGGAAAAAAAACTATTGAAATAAAAAAAACAAGCTACTAAAAGGGAAAAGACAGAAGTTTAAAATGTACTTAACAATGCTTAGAATAAATACGATACCCAGGAATTGTTGCAATTGTCAACGAAAACACATGCATTACAGAATTTGACACAAATTAATTTGTTCCAGCTTTAGTTCAGCAGATGAATTCGTGTCTCCATTAACTTTGCAAATTCTCTCTTTAAATACCATATTAAAGAATAAACAAAAAGAGAGAAGAAGGAGACAAATTTAAGTTTCGTGGCCATTGAGCATTACGTATATATATTTTGTAACCACTGCTCCTTTTTCTCTGCTGTACGATTGTATTTTCCTCCTATAGTTTTATGTTTTTATATAGCTGGAACACAGCATGCATGTAGTTTGTCTGGGCAGCTCAGACCTTACAAGTAAATCAATCATTATTCAAAGTTCACACAAAGTACACGAAGCCAAATCCTCATGACTCTGTCCATTCTATTCTATATCTGTGTCTGTCTCAGTCACAAGAAATCGATTCCTCCTGGGAACAGTAAGCATATGTGCTGCCATGTTTCACCTTATCAACATTAAGGCACAAAAGTGATAACAAATCAAATGCAACACGAGACGGCGATGATGAAATCCTGTACTTTAGAATCTAAAGTTTAGATGGAAGGTCAGGGACACAGTCTACTGACGGACTAAAACAACCATACAAAAATGTTTGCTATTCACGAATCAACCTTATTGTAAAACTGAAACTCGAAGGTGGATTCAAATGGGATCGATGGATTGCAGCTAGATAACAGGAATGATATCACAGATAAAGCTTCAATCTCCGTTATCAGACTTCATAATCATTTGTGGAATAGAGTTCAAGGGTTCCAACTTTTGCATTTTGTTTCCTGACCTGAATTGTTTCCAGTAACAGTTAAGATGACTGAGATGTCGGAAACTATTGTAGATTTCTATTGATTGCATCACATCCTAGCATAAAACCAGCAAAAATGCCCTAACAATATATTTGCATTTTACCCATAGTACCTTCTATAATCACGATTATTGCAATGTTCCCCACTATAAAATGTATGAGGAGCAGTCGACCCACCCCTGTGAAGTTACTTTTCATGGACAACCTGCTGTGTGGTGATGTCATGTGAACGTACAGGTGTCATCTGCATATAAAGAGATCCCCATTTACAAAAAGCCCAGATGAGTCTTTCACTCTCAATATCAGAATCAGAATATCAGCTGTGGTTGATGGTCGTACACTGTTGGTAAGAGTCTGAATTTAGTAGTTGACGGGCTCAGCGGGGGAGCGGCGGCTGGTGGAGCAGCGACCCGCCCTGAGGAAAAGGAAAGAAAGGAAAAAAGAGGAGAAAACTTGGTGAGATGAGATTCATCTTTCATCACAATCTCGAAATTAAATTTAGTAGTTTTCATGTATATCGTGTTTTGATCAAGGTGACATTTGCTCATTTTAACAATTGAATGTGACAGCATCCACTGGCCAATCAGAACAGAGTTTCTAACAAAGCCCCAGTACTACCTGAGCAGTTTGCTTTGGTACTTTTCGGATGCACTTACTTGCAGAATCCCGTGGAGCATTCATAGTTGTTCTGGCAGTACGCGCCAGATGGTTTGCTGTTCATCAGCCTCCACAGGGGGGTCATCCGGGCCGTCCGCCTCAGCGTCAGGACCCCGACAGAACCTGAAGAACTCCTGGCAGAGCCGTACTGGGCCTCATTTGGCACCGGACTTGCACACACCTGGTTCACACACACCAGAAAAGTGGTATATTAAGGGAAGAGAATTGTGGGACAAAAGTAAACTGCATTTGATGAGGATGTTATTGCTTTTTCTAAACAGACGTATTGAGTTGAATTGTCTATAATGTCTCAGCTGTTAATCACACTATATTACCTCATCTGTCATCAAGTGCAAATTAACTTTACAAAGGTAAATATTAGGTTTTTCTCCCACACTTTTCACGAAGACTGAACACAAAATGATCACTCCATCACATTTTATCTGGAAGAAGTTGACTGAAAAAACAACAAAAACTAAAATAAGTCAAGTCACATAAATGAAACAGATGAAAAATAAAATTAGATCAAATAAAATCATATAGAAAATGAAATAAACTGGAAAAATGTAAATGTTAATTAAAATAAGTAAAAATGTGAATAAACGCAACACAACAAAAATAATAAGTAATGAGTTAAAGTTAAAGTTTGACTCATGAAGGTGATGATGTTTTTTGGATGTTTACTTTACTTTCTATCTTACACACATCTCAGTTACTTAAATTAATGAAATGAATCCAGCTAATACACACATCACCTGGGATTAGACCACTGCCTAATACTTCATACTCCCTTTAGGCAGAATGTTTGCTGCAGCACATCGACCCAAAATCCATCACAGAGGTACAAAAACCTGAACCAAACAATCCACTCACCTGTTGAGTCACCACAAGCAGCACTAAGAGCAGAGCGGCAGCTGCTCTCTTTTGGGCGAAGGATCCTTTCTCCTGCATCTTCACACAAAGAGATTGAGATTTCTGATGACCTGATGCTTTTCAGCCTCAAACAACAACCAGTATCTCCTGCCTCCTCCCAAGACTTAAGGAGTTTTCAGTCGAAGGTCTGTGACTCAGCTGTGGCACCAGCAAGGAGGCTGGGCTCTCCTTTATATAGCCAGGTCCTGATCCCAGGCTGGAGAGAGAGAGAGCGAGAGAGAGCGAGAGAGAGAGAGAGAGAGAGAGAGAGAGAGAGAGAGAGAGAGAGAGAGAGAGAGAGAGAGAGAGAGAGAGAGAGAGAGAGTGTGTCTATGTGCCGCGCTCTCTCTCTTTACTGTCATCTTCTGTCCAAAGGTGACGTTATGTGTTCGCAGAAAACTTTTTTCATTGAGCACTTTCTGTCTACTCTATCTCGTCTGTCTGTCTGTCTGTCTGTCTGTCTGTCTGTCTGTCTTTCTTTAGAAGACTGCGATACAGGAGCAAAGGTGCACCAGACCACAACTCACATGATCGTAATGTAAAGCAACGACCACAGAGAGACACAACTGAGTGAGTTTATGTATGTGTGTGTGTGTGTGTGTGTGTGTGTGTGTGTGTGTGTGTGTGTGTGTGTGTGTGTGTGTGTGTGTGTGTGTGTGTTTGTGTGTGTGTTAATGAACTTGTCAGAAGATAAGGCTTTATCAATACACAGTTCAGTCCCAGAGTGCTGTATCTTTGACCCACTTGCACAACAGAGGCAGCGTGCATTATGAGCACAGATTAACTTTACGCAAGCAATGTACACGCCACACACAGCACAGCACACAGGCACGTGACCTCCACGCGTCTATGTGTATTCCACATATAGGAATAATGGATATATATACTGTATATGAAAAAAACGTTTAGACAACCAAACCAGTTCTTGCATGTGTCCACCTCATGCAGACAAACACCCTCTGCATCTGTCTGTTCACGTTTGGATGTTCTGTATGTGTTTGCATGTATGCATATTTGATCAAATGCCAGTCATGTAAACTGACGCATTCCCACTCACAGGAATGGGAGGGAAATACGCCCTGTTCCTGTGTCTACACACACATCTGTACATTCATAGTTATATTCATACAATCGGCAAGATATAGCTTTAAATTACTATTGACATATTGAGTTAAATCTACAGTATCTATCTAACTATCTTTACATCTCACATTTCTATGTCATGTGATCCTAGCTAACCGGTCCCATTGTTCATGTTGGAATAAGGAAGTTGAAAAGAGGCCTGGTGAAAAATTCTGCAACTTGTTCCTTAATTTGTTTCTATTCTAAAATGTTCCTTTACTTTTATATGAGTATTTTCTTATCTTCACATAATTCTTGTCCATTCTTGCTTGCTGGATCTTTATACAAATACACATACAGTATGTAAACATGGGTCATCCTCTGCTGATTTTGGTGGAATGTTCTTGGCAGGTCCAACACAGTTTTTGTTTTCAGCAGCATCAGCGAACCGATTCCCCTCTGAGTCGCACTAAGTGTATCCTCACAGTCATACGCTGCTCTTTCAGGTAAATGTGTGTCACAGCTGTGACTCAGCAGCATACCGGACAGCAAACATGCTGCAGAACATCCAAAAACACAGACGGCACACAGCTTTGGTGTGTGCTGTGGATATAAACTGTTTAAAAGTTAACAAAGTCTTCATTTTGCACATTTGAGTCACCTGCTCCGAACAGCTAAAACCTCCCATTACTATGTTCACACTTAAAGCAACTCTGCCTCTGGCAGCCTACATATTGAAACAAGCAGACGCATTCTGGTTGGAAATTCAGTTGTGGCTTTGAGAACATGGCATGTGAAACGTCTTAAACAACATGAAGAGAAAACCCAAGATCCTTCCGATTGGCCGAAAGCTCAAACCGACATCAATTTACAGACTGATTTTTGACTAGAAACTGCTTACGAACTGCAGCTAATGGTGGCAGAAATTCGGCCCGGGTCTCAAAAATCAGAGACATTTAAAGTTCTGAGTTGCGTTGGAGGTATGAGGTTTCTGATCCAAACTGCATCAGGCCCTTACTGAGCCTGCATTGAGAGAGTCATGGCTCAAAAAATGGAAGTCTGTATACTCGTGGCTAGATCTCATTAACTGGGCTAGTGAGGCAGCCAAGTTTAGCCAGCCGACCTACACACGCTTACACAGGGTTTTTCTGCCCTGCCTAATGCAATGTAAACATCGTGTGAGGAATTCAGAGTGGGAGCTTTGTTGCCAGGTGGAGACCGATGTGTTTCTGGGAGTGAGTTATGGCCTTTGAATTGCCTTTATGACTCTAAAAGGCTCTTTAATCCACAAATTCAAACAAAAACACGGGCGTTTGAGTAAACAGGCTGCAACAGTGCTGGAAGGAGGTTGGGGAATCTTTCTGGAGGGTGTTTCCGTAAGGTAGCGGCAAAATGTCCATAATTTAGCCTTTCTCAGGGCATTCCGGGTCATTCTGGCAGAGAATCCTGAAGGATCCTGGCCAAGACAGACAGGCAGCAACAGCATTTTACATTACATAGAGAGATGCACAAAGATGCACAAAGACACAAGATGATAGTTGATTCAATCGAGAAGAACCGAACGTCACGGGTTCCCGTAATGAAAAATTCCTCTGTTGATTCCTGTAAAGTTGTTCATCACACAGAGCCCTGGAGGAGCACGAGACTGACAGGAATCCCGCGCTACATAACTGGGACCATCTGCATTATATATTATGGCTGAGCGTGAGTTTGGTGTGAGTCATCGGGTTGCTGACAGGCCGTTCAGCTGCAGAGAAGTGACAAGCCAGAGTGCTTGGCTGTCCACAGGATAAGGAAGAGAAGAGAGTTCTTCTGTGCTTGTTGCAAGGCTGCTGAGGTGGGTAAATGTTGAACAAATGCAAATGTTCTCGCAAATCTATTGTCACAAGCATGGAAAGTGCAGGACTGGTTCTGCATATCTAGAAAGAATCATGTTCCAAAGCACAACATTTTATGGCTGCCATATTTTTATATGGTGGATTTGCTGCCGTTCTTATTGCTGCATGGGTTCATCAAGGTATTTCCACCATCTCCTGCAGCTCCTGCCATTGCCCTTGACCAAGACACTGAAGATCTGAGACGTGTCGCTTGACTAGACCGTCACGTTTCAGGAGGATCCTTTGGACATGGCCAAGACGAGATGATATCATCCACAAATATGGCAGTCGCTCATCATTCAAACTCCCTCTATGCCACGTTGAGAATTGTTACCATGGCATGTGGTGCTTTCATTCCCTTTATCCAGGGAAACACTTCAGGTCAATTAAGGATTCCGTCATGGCTTTTACGGCTCTCCTGTGGGTGAGTTTTAATTGTTAGCAGAGGCGACTGTGGTACAGGACCACCAGAGTTTGCAGGAATCGTTGAAGGGCACTTCAGCAGAAACAGTGAAGCTCACAGGGGATTGATTTGAGCTGCAGGTCAGTTTCTCTTCCCTGGAATAGTCAGAGTGCCCTCTGGTCAGAGAAACCCTGCCTGACCTCCCAGCGATGTTCAGACTTTAAACTTTGATTGGCATTAAGTAAGAGAAGGTAATTTAAAACCCTGCTCAGTTAGTAATACAAACAGAAGGATCGAAGGGCGGGTGCAGATATCTGATCAGATGATGTTCTGTGTCCTCATCAGGCCGGTTCAGGGAAACTGAATTCATGGAACGCTCTATATACCTGGTCAGGCCTTGAATCAAAGTCAATAATGGAGGAAGAGGTCGGGGTTGATCTGAGAGGAAATCACTAAGAGAGCTTATCTTTTATCAATAAGAGATCAATTCATGAATCAAGAACAATCGCAACATAAAACATCTCATATTGAAAGTGAGACATTTTTCACAGAGAAGCTGTAAAAACGTTTCTTGCGGACAGCAATAACCTCAGTGGTTAAGTTAAGAATCCTCTGTTAAACCCATAATACATTGACTGATAATTCTAAAGTCAGAATAACAAATCCCCAAATCTTGCTGAGATAAACATTAAATTACACGACAATACACCTGAATCAGTCATAATGTGCTTTATACCAAATTTGATTTAAGTTTTTTGTGTTTTGTTCTCTTCACTGATAGATTCTGACATGTTATAGCCTCTTTACCCATTAGCTGTTGTTTTGATTTGTTACCTCAAGTAACTCTAACCTGCTTCTTTTCCAGGTCCAATAAACAGGTTTGTCATTATTATTGACACATTTGAGTTTCAAAGATATTCTGGGGACAGAATTTCTCCCCAGTGCAGCTCTGTGGTTCAAAGTCTACATTAAGAGACTGGAGTTCACACCTCTAGAGTTTACCTACACACACACGCCTCAGACACACCCACCTAGTCAGCATCGTTTCTCAATCAGACCAGGGTTTGTATTTATAGCCGTTGTGTGCTGCATCAACTCTGTTGACTGTCCTGTGTGTGATTGTGTGTTCTGGTAGACAGTCGCGGTTCATCGACATGAGACTGCATGTGTCTGCATGTCTGACGAGATCAGAATGAGAAGGACAAGGCCATGCACAAGCACACACGCATACGCACACACACACACACACACGCACACTCATCTTTGAGGAAGGAGACATGAGGACGTCCTGTAGTATTTCCAGTCAGTCATTACCATTGCAGATCCCCATCTTTATGTGTGCATGAATCACATTTGAACTGTTGTATAATTAATTAATATATAATATATATATAGTATATATACTGTCTATAATGTAATTAGTTACATTTTGTGCAGTAATGTGATCATTTTGACCAAACATCAGCTCTTGCTTTCTTCCGCTATGGCGTAGGCTCAGAACTTATCAATCAAACCTTTTATTTAGAAAGCACTTGCAATACTTACGTCTGCCTTTAACTCTTAACTCATTTTATGTGCCCTCCCCCTTATACCCCCTACAACATTAATCTATCTAACATAACCTCACAAAATGGTTGGTTGGCTGGTTAACAGGAAGTCTTGAAAAAAAAGTGAAATTTTGATGTTTAGGAAGCTTTTACAACACTGACTGGAAACATAATCATTACGTGTTCCTGGTACCGGGCAACATCTTGTATTGTCCCTTTGGCAAGACCTGGAGGTGTTGTTTTGTCTGTAGAGAGGAGGTCGTGTTTACCGCACGGGTGTTTGATTATTTAATAGCTCAGTGTGAGGACATACACACTTAGCTGGACTGTGTGTCTGAAATATAAGCTGATAAAAAGTCATTTTTAGAGCAAATTTGAGTCAGTTCAATCAATAAAATTAATTAAAATTAACATCTATAAATAAAAAGTACATGGATATATTATATTACAAATTATACATTAAAAACTCCATAAGATCAATGATATACAGTACATCAAAAAATCCAATCCAATTTGATCAAATTCTGACTTCACTGAGCCAAATAGGTCACAGCTGATGTCACAAACGTGTGGGTTGTGAATGTTGTGTGTATGAATGAGCCCACACAGGTGTGTTCAGTTGGGTGTGTGAGCTCATGGGTAAACAGTAGAGTGGGGGGGTCGGGGTTCTCTGTGACTCACTTAACTCTCTTAGTCAAAATAAGAATTTACATGGTACTGGGTGTGTGCGTGTGTGTGTGTGTGTGTGTGCATGTGTGTGTGTGTATGTGTGTTGGCCTCCTTGCATGTGTGATGTATGTGTATTATTAGGTGTATGTGTGTATGTATTGAATAATTTCATAACTTCAGAAACAAAGTTTAGACACAAGCAGTTTGACTTTAACCAAACATTGAGGTCAAAGGTCAAAGCAGCCCAGGTTAAAAGCGAAAGCTGCTGTAATTATATTTACATTTATAATTTTAGAGCATATTTAGATTAGTACTCGAGCACAATGTTTTTATTCAGTATTTCAATTATAGTATGTTTTGTTTATTGCATAGACAAATGGCAATATGTGGTGAAGTAATTGTTAGTTACTGTTCCATCTATCTATGCATCCACGTTGTGTTCATTCCACATTTTCTCCCTTTTCCCCCCTTCCCACAAACACACATAGGTGTGTTTGTGTGAAAAACAATTGATCAGTTATTTTAAAGCACACTTACATCATTGAAATGATCACTTTGTCTGTTTAATGTATGTTACCTGATCTAAATGAGCCGTCGGGGACAGCCCCAGGGAATTTAGATCAGATCAATATCTGGATGTGAGCTAAAATCAGAAAGAATTATTTAGGGTCAAAGGTCAAATGTCTGAATGTAGGCTGTGTGTGGCAGTTTGCTGGTTGGGAATCTGCAGGTTCAACACACAATATCAGAGGAAGGAGTGCCATCTAGTGGACAAAAGGACTCCTACAGGATGTGCAGCTGTTCGGCCACATAACTGCTGATGCATGCCGCTCTTCTTCAGCCCAGTGGTTCAAACTTCATGTAAACGTTGGTTTCCCCCAAAAACCTCACATATTTGTCTCGCCGCTGGGAAATAAAAACCCAGTGGGTGCGAGCATAACAAATACAAAGCACAACATTTAGGCTTAAGAAAATATGCATTTTATTTGATTATTTTCATTCGGTATAAAAAAAAAATAGCATCCTTTTCTACAACACAATTTCACACAACTTTCTCTTCTATTCGCTTGTTAAATGACGGACCAGTAGCAGCGTTTTCCTTTCCTGTTACGTTTGCATTATGGGATCGATTCCTCCCCTTATAAATATATACAAAATGCAAGAATTCACCAATAATCCAACAAGTCACATGGCCTTCCCAGCTACGCTCCACATGGTTTGTCTGGAGGCGGAGAGAGACGGCAGAATCCTTGCCTTTTAAAAATACCTCTGGCAGCGTTCTGTCACCGCCGCCCTTACTGAGAACATATTTAGTGCCTTTTTAAGTGCCAAAACCTTGTCCAAATGTTTCTTTATATACACAATACGGGCTGAGCTGCTTATGCTTTTGCGTCGTTTCTGTGTTCGGACTTCATTAGATTTCATTGCATCCATTTAAAAAGGGACATACAAAAGACCAGTCAATATTCCGTCCTTCATTGAATCATACCCATCGATAAATTTGAAGTTACAGTGGAAGTTTAGTTTGGTTTGTGAGCGCTGATGCTGCATTAACCTCGAAGTTAAACGTGTATATTATGTTACACAACTTTATCCTGCAGTGGCTTAAAATACTTAATTTGCATAACATTAAAGTGAAGACGAACTCATCCAGCACCACGTCGCTGGAGGTGAACACACACACACACACTCACAGAACATTAACATCCTCCTCCTAAACGTCTTCTCGTGCCTAAATTACACCCAGCAGCTGACTTTTAAAGTGCTTTAATACGAGGACAGTGAAGATCGGAAACCACAACCACTTCCTCCTTCCAGTCTCTACCTCATCGTGGTTAGACAGCGAGTCGTAGATCAAATCTGCCTCCTGTTAGTCTCTTTCTCTCCAGGAGCTCTATGGCTTTGACAAGTCCACTCCGCCGAGTCTTTAGCGACACGTGCACGACTCTGCCACCATGTCCTCCAGCTCCCTGTACTCCACCTTTCTGTTGTGCAAGACCAGCACACTCAAGGGCACGTACTTGAACGGCACGCAGGACAGAGGCGGCACGTCCCCGATGCCCAAGTCGTTGATGAGCGTCTGGATGATGGCGTGGTTGGGCGAGTGGTAGCCGTAGTGGAGCACCCGCGGGCAGTCGCCCTGGCAGAAGCTGGGGTAGTAGACGGGCGGGGCGATGTAGTGACCCCAGCCCAGCTCGTCAAAAGACAGGCGGAAGGAGTGGAGCTTGCAACGGTTCTTTGGCGTGCTGGTTTTGCGCTTGTAGTTGGGGATGGCGGAGACCACGGAGGCAGACGGGGAGAAAGAGGCGGACGAAGAGGAAGTGGGGATTTTTTTGAGAACATCCAGGGAAGGATCGGCGGACTCTTTGGAGCGCCGGCGACGGACAGGCGGGTGCTTATGGCCTTGTCGCCTTGAAGCGTCTTCCCCTTCAGCCCCTTGCAACTCCCCCATCCAGTCCTTCGCCCCCCTGTCCTCTTCTAAATACAGAAGAAGAGAAGGGACCTCCAGGTGAATTTCCCCTTCCCATCTTTCCTTTCCTTCATCGAAACCAGTCTGGTATCGACCCCACAACAGCCACCACCACAGGCTGTTGGTGTCTTCACTGTACCCTGGTTCCGTGCACCAATACTGAGCCGTCAGTGTCAAGTGCTCTATCCTTCCCTGCTGGACGTGTCCGGTGACATGAGCCGTGATGTCCGTCTCCGTCCATTTCTCGTGGGGCTCCAGGGTGGCCAGGATCTCGCTGCCCATGGAAGTGATCTGAGCCCTACAGCGAGGTGGGAGCTGGACCTTTGTGGTGGAGTTGGGGGTGGAAGAGGAGCGGAGGTGGACGAACGAGGCTCTGACCAGTTGCTCGGAGGGAAGAGTGTCAATATTGTACTTGACAGTGAAAGCATAGTGGTGGTCTGCGAAGAGAGACGAGAAAAAGATGAACATCCATCAACCAAAGATACAGCCAACAAACTCTTGTTGGGCTGAATCTTTGTGATTAAATGAGAATTTGATCAGATCAGATGCATAGTTGAAACAAAAACAGGCTTCATTTAGGTTTCATTTTTAGAAGCCATATGCTGAGATGTTACAAAGTTTCACAATTTCCAGGCAATTTTTGGCTACAACTAGATCACCATTTGTTTGAAGTGAACACCAAATCATTTCAGAATGCTCTGACTTACAAAAGGCCCAGACATTATCCAGGGGTTTCTCTTCAAATGAAAGTCATAAAATGTAATCAAAGATGCCACTGCTGTAGTTAAAAGTGGGGTTTTTATTGTAATATTTGCTGCTAAATGCAATTAACAAACAAGGACTGCCAGATGTACAGAAACTAATCGACATTATATTAAATGATTGGTTATTAGCTTGGTGGCTTCAGCGGCATAAATTCGACAATTTTCTGCTTTTCATCGTTTAAAATTTCAAACTCTTCAAGCTTATCTGCTATTCAAAGTCTGAAAATAGCCGTTTTATTTGCCAATTCTTAGGTTTTATACCCCACATATTGCTTCAAAATAATGAATTCATCAACACCGCCGCCTCACCTCCTGACGCGGGCAGGTAGTGCATCGAGGACGCCGTGGGTCTGAGAAGGCGCACCGTGTTAGAGCCGAACTTCCGGTGCTGTTTGGGCCTGCCGTCCGGTTCGGCCGCGCTCCGGTACAAATTCAGCATAAACTGCAGGTTCTGGTCCGCCTTCTGCTCGTCCGTCAGCGGCTGGTGGTGTGCGCCTTTGTGCTTGAAGCTGTTGTTCTGGTTCTGGTTCTGGCTCCGGCGACTGCGCTTCAACGTGGAGCGCTGCGCCGCGGCTCCGGCGAACGTGGAGCACAACAGGAAGAGCAAACTGGGCACGACGCAGACACGCAGGAAGCCGTGTTTGGCGCGGGGAGAACTCATGGTGGTTCCACAACCTCTGGTGCTAGCGAGCTCCACCAACGAGGCTATAGCCGGCAACCATTCTCCGCACGCGGCGATTCAAACGCTCACCTGCTCACTAGCTCCTGCGCTCATCACACAATCAAACTGCCTGACCCCAATTAACCCCGCGGGTGCGCGCGAGGTGCCGTCAGGAGCTCGCACGAGCCACGTGAAATTGGCGTGACGCACATTTTAACCTGACTGATTGAGCGAGCTTTCCCCCCTGATTATTGGTATTTGAGTTGTATTTCCATGTGTTTTATCAAAATTTTTAACATGATATTATTTTGTTTTTACAGTTATACAAAAACATTTAGCTCACACACTACTTAAAATGTTGAAATTAAGTTGATTTCTTTTTTTTATTTCCCCTCATTGTTTTTTGTTGCTGAATATTTTTACTAAAGAAAGCATCTGGCATTAAAATGAGCATCTAGTTATGGGACAATTATACATATTATGTTATACATACAGAAGGGAAGAAAAGAAAACGAGACAAGAAAAAACGAAAACAATGAAGGGAGTGAGGATGTATAATGTACATGTGAATTAAGGCAAAGGGACAACAAAGAGCAACCGGGCCTCATTGTTAAAGCCTAATATAGTAAGTAGTTTGTGTTGAACAATGTCTTGTTTATAGAACTGTGTCCAGTAAGAGCAACACAACCAACAGGAATCAGGAAAATATAACATCTGTATTCGCAGTTGCTCAAGTCAACATCCTAAATATACCAAAAAAATACAAATACTTACATTTGAAGTTTGAGCTACATCAGTGAGCGGTAAGTACTGAGTGTAACTGTAATTTGTAACTTCCATTCTTGGTCTGCGTTTGAGGAATCTAGGGTTACGCTGTGGTTTGGTGTCATATTTAGACGACTCCCAGCCTTTTGCTATTTTTTGCCGACTTTGATTGCTGTTTTTGAAATATTGTTTGCTCAAGCTTGTTTAATTTGAAGCTTGGCAGTTTGGGATCACTGGGATTCTGGACGGGAGGAGCAAAGAATGAGCACACCATCTCCAACATGGACAAAGTCCTGCTTGTCGCTTGGGTCCCAACCCAAAATGCAGCCATGTTAAAATTAAAATAAATGAAATAAAGCCATGCTGGGAAAAAAATACCACCTCTTTTCCATTATTTGGGAATTGTGCTTTGATCATACGGACAGCAGCATTCACCACTGAACCCAATATTACAATGCAGTGTTTATGTGCCGCAAAGATCCAAAACAAAGCTTCCAGTTACACAAGCAACACTTAGCCCGTCTGACACCATTAAAATACACATCCGACAGTTCTTTTATGGTTTCATTCATGATATTCATGTATTGTGATGATGTATTACTTACAACACTTACATGATGTATTCCTACTGGTATGTTTCTTACCACACAGGGAGTTGATTTAGCAACATCAGAGTGTGTGCATGAGAGATGATACAAAATGTACAGTTTTCTTGCCACAAATCATACAAAAACGGTAATTTAAAAAGAATTTAGACTATCAAAGGACATCAAAACCCAGAGTAACAAAGATCTTTCAATGTTTTGAAGGGGTTACTAATGACATGTTTTAGGTATTTAATCGAAACACTGTGATGTTGCATTCTTTCAACAATAAATGCATACATGAATCTGATTTGATCAAAACTGAGCTTTTCATGGTTTATGGATGAGCGATGACATGTCTGGACATGTTCTCTCTCAAGTTTCTCTCCTCCTTTGCATCTTTCTCACACTTTTATTCTTGCATACAGAGAGCTCAACACAGACACACACACACACCTAGGTTTTCACATTCAGAGAGACACAGAAATATTGCATATATGTATTCAAACTCTCTCTCTCTCTTTCTCTCTCACACACACAAGTACATACACAGTAGGGACATCGGGGTGTTTGGTGTCATTCCGCAACAGTGATTATCTCCCATTTAATCCCATTTCAGTCTGCAGAGAGAGTGTGGGAAAAACATAGCAATTCAATTGGCCAAAAGCATTTTATTAGTTTGATTCCATAAATGGTTCCACTATTGATAGAATGTGTTTCCTACACTGTCCCCTCAGGATAATGGGTTATATATATATGTATATATAGATTCACATACTAGTAACTTTAAATGGTATGGTAAGGAGAACCTTCAAACCCTACAATTCCCGTAGAAAGACCCACTTCATGATTTAGTAAGTAGTGGCCAATGGTCCAATTCTGGCCTGCAAGGAAATACATGGCCCCAGAACAAGCTCTGAAATGTTTACATTAACCTCAGGGGTGTACTGCCCAATATATATGTACAGTGTCAACATGTACTGATGATTTAGGTCCGTTTCAGTTTGAGTATGAGTACCTGAGTGGAAAATATGTGAGAATGACCAAATCAATTGTGTGTTTCTGCATTCTAGTTACCAAATGTCCTCAATACAAGTCCTGGCCTCAATACAGGCTACATAAAAAAGCACATTAGTAAAAGTAAATTATGATTGCAGGTTGGTATTTTGTCAGTAACTGCATCAAGACCCATTAAGGAAATGTTCTCTGTCCAGTCCCAAACGAGATAAGAACCAACTACAAGGCGATCGACTGAAAGAGCCAGAGGGCTGGTTCTCTGGCCTTCGGTGAAACTCATGTACAGAGTCATGAGTCAGTGAAGAGGGTCATTCCTCATCATGTGTTCATAGCATTCATTAGTTCATTAGTGATTGTGTAAACTCTCTGGAAGGTTTTTGTATTGTAGCACCAGTATCAAGTCAGACCTCAAATAAACACATGCTACGCTGGAACAGAGAATTATAGACAAATTGCAGCAAATTGGACTTATGTAACCATTCCTGAAAGTCATACTTGCTTTTTAAAACATCTCTTAATATGGTAGTTAGATAAGGAGGCTGGTATGACTGGTAAGGCTTTAGAAATGTTTGCAATGTGTTACTCAATGTTGTTGTTGGCAGTAGGCACCCTGGTACTGCAGGTCTGCACACTCTCAGGCTGGATGGGCAGCCTGATTTCACATCAAAATTGAGGCTTTGTATCCTAAAAACATTTATTATTATCACTCATCATAATGATTGATTAGAATGGAGCAGTGTTTTCACTCAGCGTGCATAGCGGTACTGCAGAAGATTTAATTTAAAGATGGTAACACAGTGTTGGTTCTGAGAGAGGGTAAAGAAAGAAGGTTTAGAGCCAGTTAATCACAAACTGATAGGTAAACCAGATCTCCATTTCCAGTTTATAGACATATTTCCAAAGACTTTATTTTTGCAAATTCATTCAAAATATATCAGTATAAATACAAAGAAAAAAAGAAAAGAGAAAAGAAAAGAGAACAGTATTCTTGTAAGCCATGCCGAGACAATACAGCGGGTTATGCTTACTCAGTCCACTCAGCGCTTCCATTGGATATTCAGATCGAAAATGTTTATTTCATTGGTCAAATATCCTGTCATTCACTTCCCACGATTCGAATAGTGGGAGTGGCCTTCTCCCTCGCTTGAAATAAGTTTCCCCAAACTTTCAAACTGCGTCGAGCTCACTAAAATAAGCCTGGAATAATACTGTTTCCGCTTTTGAAATAAAAGCGTAATTTACATACAAACGCGGTACTTCATTATAAAACGCCACATTCTGTGTATAAGTGCAACAGAACTGCAAAATTAGTCAAAGTAATCAGTATAAAAGAAGATTAGAGCTATAAAACATGCCAACATCCGCCTTTCTTCTGGATATTTTTCGAAAACAAAACGATAACCGGAAGCTTTCACGACCACTCCGGTTACCTTTACACTAGCTAAAAGTTTCTGCCCTCCCCCTCTGCCACTCACTCGCTCCGTCCGTCCACACATCCCTCCATCCCATTCGTTGTTGTTATTGGAGCGGTGATGGAGAAGCGAAGGAACCGGCACCGCTAGCTAGCAACGACTCGCCTCCGTTGAACGAACCGGATAACCGGGAAAGAGGATGGAAACGGTGGAGCAGCTCGTCTCCTTCCACCACATTCAGGTCCAGTTGAGCGGGGGCGCGCCTTGGGGGTTCACACTGAAAGGAGGTCTCGAGCACGGCGAGCCGCTCATCATCACTAAAGTGAGTTCAGAAACATAACAACAGCTCGATTATTTGTGTTTTCATTTGCTGTTATATCCCCTAAAATGTCTCAAAGCGTGGGTAAAACGAGTCCATATCGTTTTATTTGACAATTCACGTGGTGTTGCTACAATGTTTCAGTGTGTTTTCACAGTTTCGCTGTTATATTTGTGTTGTGCTGACTCAAAGATAGCTTGGTAGACTCAAGTTATTCATCTCATGCTAAGAAAAAAATGCACAGAACACTTCCAAACGTCTGCACAGCTTCACTCCTCTTCTTCTTCCTCCTCCTCCTCTTCCTCCCTTGCAGTGCATAAAAAGTTATTGTCCAAAGCTTAAGTAAATATCCGGCGCCGGTTGATGTTTGTCAGCTGTCACAGTCCATGAAATGTCCTATAATGTAATGTAGTGGTTTCCTAAGCTGAGAGGGCCAAAGAGCTCCCACAGGGGTGTTAAACAGGGTTCCCCAGGGGGTCCCCCAACCCAGCCAGGTTCACTTTATCTTCATTTTACTTCATCACTGCGAGGTAAAAGGTCCAAGCACTGACAGATGACAAAAAGCACCTTTAAATGGTCGTTTTGGGGGTAGAAACTAATAAGCGAGGTGTGCTTGAAATTAAAGCGGCATGGTGGCAAAATGTAATGGTTTTCTGGGAAATGACATCAGAGCTCAATCACTGACATTCACTGTGTTTCCATGCACTCACTACTCAAGAGTTTTTATCCTTTCGGCCATTAAATGTCAAATTAAATCTAGACGTATCTTCTGGTTACCTGAACAGAACTGTGTTATGTTCAGTTTTAGAAATGTAGTGTGTGTGTGTGTGTGTGTGTGTGTGTGTGTGTGTCCCAAGTTGATGGTGACCCCGTCATTCGGCCCCGGTGGTCGGCGATAAAGCACAAGGGGGCCGCCGCCGTTTCCTCTCGGCCTCTTCTCACGGTTTCACGCCGTGGGCGGTGAGCTGCTGGAAATAAGGAGGGTGTCTTTGAATTACTGCGAGTAATTATTGGTGTGTTTTCATGCTGAGGGTGGTCTGTGTGTGTAAGTGTGTGTGCTCAGTCCAGTGCATAAGTAGGCCGTCTGCCATGCAACCTTTGCTCTCTCTCTTTCTGTCTCTTTCTTTCCTTGTCTCTCGCCCCCTCCATTGAAAAGTTGCAGCAGCAGCGGCGGCGGAGTAAATGTTGGCCGGCGTGCATCTGTATTCGCCCCAGCACCACAGTGGGGAATGGAAAAGCCTGGCTCAGTCATCTGGAAACACACACTCACACACACACTCATACACATTATCACAGCCCCTGGGAAAATGTGACTGGGACTGCTAAAGGAGATAAAAATCAAACCGTGCTCTATGGCTGTTTTGTGTCCAGTGGCTACTTAATATATACACACACACACACACACACACACACACACACACACACACACACACACACACACACCCTGAAGTAGCCCACGCGAGGTGGGTTGGACTGGGGAACTGTGGTGTAGAAAAGTGTTTAAAGTGTTTAATGATTAAGTGTCAAGTCCTCGAAAGAAAGAGAAGCAGAAAGACGGGAACATTGTGGGGGGGGGTGGAAGGTGAAGTTGGGGGTGTGTATGAAAGATGTGTAGTGTGTGTGTATGTTAGTTTAGGACCGGAGAGTTTCCTTCAGGCTCCTTACAGTGGTTTACTGTGTCTGAATATAGAAACGATCCTCTCACTTCCAACAGAGAGGGATGGACAAGGATGTGTGTGTGTGTGTGTGTGTTTGTGTGTTCTAAACTTTCTTGGAACATCCCAGATGTATATTTAACAAATGCAGTACATTTCTTATAACATCTTTATATATTCTTCCAGTGAATGAGTGTGTGTGTGTACGTGTGGTTGTATGTGTACGGCAGTTTGATCCCTTTTCCGATAATTGATTATATAAATTGATTTATACTCCTGTAACACAAGCAATGGAGGAGATTCATGTCTGACTGTAGGAACTGAGCTAAAGCCCAAAATTGTGTGTGTGTGTGTGTGTGTGTGTATATACAGATGTGTGTGTTTGAATGTACACTCATGTCCCAGTTGGCCTTTCAATCTGTTAACCATTGAGCACGTCTTTGAAAGAGTAAGTCTACTGTTTTGGGGAATGTGTGTATGAGTGTGCATGTTCCAGTTGCCCTTTCAGGATGTCCACCTTTTGAAGTGTGTGTGTGTGTGTGTGTGTGTGTGTGTGTGTGTGTGTGTGTGTGTGTGTGTGTGTGTGTGTGTGTGTGTGTGTGTGTGTGTGTGTGTGTGTGTGTGTGTGTGTGTGTGTGTTGTTGGAGGGGGGAAGGGCCGTGGCTTCCACAGTCCTGAGACAGCAGAGGGATATAAGCCATTTGGTCAACATTCCACCAGGAGCATAACAAATTACCGCCGCGAGTGTGTGGGTGTTGAACATTGTGTGTGTGTGTGTGTGTGTGTGCGAGCCTGCAGCGTTCAGACACACACCAGTGGCGTGAGCGCAGCCAAAGCGATAATGATCGGCCTTCTCGGTCTTCTCGGTTTTATCTGGACGGGCGCATGGAACAATTAGCCAACAAGCGAATCAGTTAGTTTGCTGACATGCAACTTATTAGTTGATAGAGTCAGCTAGTGTGCAACGCTGCCCCCTGGTGCACACAGAAATGCAGCGTATGAGGCTGTTTCATACTTTAGCCGGTGTGCTGTTTAAATTATTATGAAAACCTCTAAATGGCACCATGACTTCACCACAAGAAGGTCCTTGGTTCAAATGAGTTTGTATGGCTGCATCGGCTCCTAAGGGTGCTGTGATCCCCCCTCCCACAACTGGGAATGCAGTTTGTCCAGGACGATGATTGCCTCTCACAATAGTGGGTATATAGATGATGGATGAGTGGAATAGTCTCGTTCACGTATTTGTGGTATCCAACATTTTAAACACATGTTCTTGCCTTTGTGTGACTTGTCCTTTGGAGTCATGACTTCCTTCTATTGTTGCGTTTGGTTCTGTCCCCTTTCTTTTGGCTGTTTGATGATTGACCTCACGTTTTGCATTGCGGGTATTGTTTTCTGTAAGTTTGTGCCTCCTCGACAGTTTTCAGTCGCCACTCTGTGAGGCGGCGTCCCCACAGGACAGTCAGGCATTCGTTGTTTCTACTTCTTTGTTGAAGCTGTCACATACATTTCAACAACTGAGAGAGATCAACTTGATTTGACGTCTTGATGGATTGAAGAGTCCATTAATAAGAATTGGTTTTGTTTTGTTTTCCCTTGTCTAACCCCTTTTCTCTTGCCACAGCTCATGATGCATTTTGCAACTGCTGGTAAGATCATGTAGAAACTATGAGACCATCACCACCACGGATGTCATTTGAGATGTGATGTTCTCTAAACCTGGCCGGATCTTTTCAAATCGGGGTTGCAGCTGTCAGACTGACATTCATAGTTCACTTTCAATATCCAGCTTGACCTGTATTTAGTTTTTATTGAGACTACAGCAGAAACACCTATAGTTAGGATGTGGCCATGTCTCTCCTACCTAGCGGCGGGTAATCGCTCATTCTCTTGCTGCGATATGAACAAGTTTTTCATAATAGTAGTTAGTTAAATCCCTCACAACTGGGCTTGTATTGCTAAGCTAGCGGCTACCGAAGCTAACGACTCCCATATGTCAGACCGGCTGATTAGCACAAACGGTAAAGCGGCGGCGATTAAAAAAAAAACAAAACAACAACCAGGCCTAAGAGTCACAGAACAGACAGTCAAACCGGATAACAAAGGATACATATACATATATATATACTCATTCTCCTGCTGCGATATACAAAGAAGTATGGCCTCATTCATTTGCCTTGCCGCGCCCCCCCTGCAATAGCGCCCCCCACTTTGGGAACCAATGATGTAAATGAACATCTGACAGGCTGCGTTGGTGAAGATCCAATAGTAAGGATTTTGTGTGTTTTAGAGATGAGGTGATGTTTGCCTTTGACTCAAATAACTCTTTTATGATTTAGACATATGGACTTCTTGAGGCCATGATTCTACTGTTTATAGCTTCTTATGAGCCGTTACACATGAGATGCTGCCTTTATTGCTTGGCCAGGGATGTGCATTTAGAAGCTAGCCCTTGTAGACTTTTTCATCAACAAGCGGTGTCCCAGAAATCCCAGAAAAATCTTTCAAGATGGTGAGAAGATGCTTAGATGCACGTTTACGATTTGGTTCTTGCTATACACGCAGGGTTCACTCTAAGCTTGTTTTTACATCTATTTGTTGCCTTAATCAAGCGTCAGCAAAGTTTTTATGTGCAAGTAAACAAACTTGTGATCTCATCCCCAAATCGTCCGTGTTGGTGGGGTTTGATATGACCTGAAGCGTGAAGAGAAGTGTGGCCATGACGCAGCGCTGGGATCGGGATTTAATGGGTTTATTGAGTGGTTTATTCGAAACCAGCAAAGGAATTCAGAGGGAGCGATGCCCTGTCCTTGCCAAATCACAAAGAACTTATTTATTGGAAAAGCGGCATAGGTAGGACTGCATCCTTGCCAACTTGCCGCACACACACGTGACTGGAGAGCAGTGAGGGCGAGTTGCCAAACAGTTTCCCATTGAAAGGAGTTTGTTGTTTCCTATTTGTGAAAGGGTGCTTTCTTCTTCTTCTTCTTCTTCTCTCTCGGAAGCCTGTCTTTCTTGCGGGTAGCGTTCCAGGAGAGCATATTTCAACAACACGGAGAGCAGCCGGGAATTTGATTTGCACTAAAACGAGGCAAGACGGAAGATTGCGATCTTCTGTTTTCTCTCCCTGTCCTTTCCCGCTGTTGACGGTAACAGAAATCCAGGGATTCTGTAAAAAGAATGTTTTGACATGTGGTCCAAGGTATGCAACCACATGCCCCAATTGGTAAACAGTGTGTATGTGTGTGTGTGTGTGTTACGCCTCGCATTCCAGTAAAGGTAGCCTCCAGTAGCAATCTTCTCTGCAGGGGGTAGATGAGGGTACCATCAGATAGAGATGCTATTGTCCCTATTGTGTGTGTGTGTGTGTGTGTGTGTGTGTGTGTGTGTGTGTGTGTGTGTGTGTGTGTGTGTGTGCACGTGCCTGGGTGTGCACGTGCCTGGGTGTGCGCACGTGTGTGTGTGTGTGTTTTGAGTCAGAAAGTGTATTTCTATGTCCTCTGCCCCGACTTGCTACTAACTGTCCTGGCTAACCAAAACCACATGTTGTGAAAGAATCGTAGAACACAATAGAGTAGATTGACGAGAGACAAAGACCATTTGTTCACGTTTCCGTTTGGAAGCGAGCAGAACAGATAAAAGGAATATTTCAGCCATTTTTTACGGCATTATCGTTGTCGCAATTTGTACTGCAGCGCTAGCTTGCGTGGTACGAGTTATGCTCTCTGTCATCTTGTCGCTTTGAGTGTTTTACCAGACCAAAGTTGTACAGATTTAAATGATGAGAGGATGAAGCTTATCTGAGTCGGAATCAACTGTGTGTGTGTGTGTGTGTGTGTGCGTGTGTGTGTGTGTGTGTGTGTGTGTGTGTGTGAGAGAGAGTTGGAATGTCTCTATCTCTGATCTTGGGAGCCTTTAGCTGTTTCTTTTAGATCATGTCTGGAGGCTTACTCACACACTCACACTCTCACACACACACAGACACACACAGACACACACCCTGTAACAACAACCCTTATTGTGTATCTGTGTAGTGACCCTCATGCATTCCAACAACATTTGTTATTACTGTGTGTGTGTGTCAGGGGGTGCTGCAGTTGTTATTGTTTTTGTCAGACTCTCCGTATTTTAAGAAACTCCGTCTCACCCTCTCATCGGGGGGTAACACACACACGCACAGACACACACACACACGCTCACACCTCAGCCTTGTTATTGTTACTCGGATTACAACAAATTTGCGTTTTCAATTGCCCAAAGAGTTTTGCCCCCCCTTAGATAAATATTATACATAAATGTTTTAAATGCTATGTTTTTAAATTATATTTGTATTGTTATTGTGTCATTTGTTTGTTTATTAAATTTCTCTACCATAAGTAGGGTTGTTAAGTGAACGCTGGGCATGGGTGCGGCGGTCTACTTCAGAAGCATTGTTGAGTCTTTGGATCACGTTGGAAGCTACCAAACTTGACTGCGGCACCTTTTATTCCCACCTTGTTCCTGGTTTTAATTCCTCTTTATTGCATTTTCCAGACTGCCGCACTCCAGTTATTACTGTTAACACAGTTTCCGAGCTATTACGCTGGATTAAGAGGAGCCGTTGCGATTTTTGCAAGTTCGTGTTTATGTGTTTACAGTTTACTGCAACGTAGCCATACCCCAAACCAAAGAATGTACCACACACACACACGCACATACACACACACACACACATTCCACCATGCAATGTGGTTGGCTTTCGTGGCCACCCTGGCAAGTCGACTCGAGGTTGAGGTCTAAAATGACACAAACCCCTCTTTGTTTGACGGACCTCTTTCCTTCGTCATCCCTCCTCTTCGTCCCTCGCTGGCGTCACGTGGAAACATCCTCCTGCCGCCCCCGTCCTTGTTGGGCGACACGGGTTGCTCGGCGAAACGTCGAAGTGATGCCTTCACCAATCCAAACCCCCGACATTGCCCTCATTTTGTTGGAGGTGCGATAAATGGAACTTCTGGGAGGGGAACCAACATTTGTGGCTGCGGGGGCAGGAGGGTGAGGGGAAGGCTTTTAAGGTGACTTGTGTGTGCGTTTGCATTTTTCGTGGTTAGAATTGATGAAGTGATTGCCCTCAAATCTTCGATTTATCTCTCAAGTTTGACAGATTTGGGTTTTATAAAATGCTGATTAAAGCTGCTGATAGGCCAAAACTATGGCGGCGTGGAATTTTAACCGCTATTAGGAGAAGAATAGAAGAAGAAGATGATGTTTAGCCTCCTCTTACATTTCCTTTATGTCGGGATGAAGAGAAACACAAAATCTCCTGGCTGAAATCCAGACCAATTCATTCGAGGTTAGGACGGCGGCCAACTAACTGGGATGCTTTTCCTGCCCTAAAATGATGTTGCGTAAATTGAATTACATCAAAACGTGCAGAGATGATTGGATTCCAGTCCAGGTTTTACAGCAGCAACTGAAGTCCCCCCGATTGTTGGGTCATACAGGGCAAAAAGAAGGAGAGACTGATGAAGTTCACAGGCTGCTGGGGAGGTTTGAGAGATAATGGATTGTACGACAAAGGAGGTAGAGGGAGTAAAAGACGTAAAGGGTTCTGACTTCTGCATTTCCATGTCCTTGAACACAGTGTAAGTTTGAGTCATTTCGGCGTGCATACTTCAGAATGTACTCCGGGTTACGTCTGGTACGACTGTCCTACCTTTGAGATTAGACGCAATCTGGGCGTGTTGCAAACATTACGTTAAATCGGATGTGACCTCATTGTCTGACTTTTGCTACTTTTATTACCCATGGCAAAGTAATGAGATCCTGCTCAAGCCAGGTGTTAAAATCTCCCTCTCTCTTTCTCTGTCTCTCTGTCTCTCTGTCCCTCTTTCTCTGTCTCTGTCTCTCTTTCTCTGTCTCTGTCTCTCTGTCTCTTTCTCTCTCTCTTTCTATTCTCTCTATTCTCTTATCAGTGGAAAAGGGGATCACTGAGTAATATAGGTGGAGCGAGGGAGATTTTGCAGAACGGGCAAGGTCATTTAGTGCACATTAACAAGTTAATGTTTCACCCTAACCTTTAACTGTGTGTGCGCACACACACACTCTTCTTTTATGACATTGATGGATAAATCCAGTTCATCTGTAGCCCCGCCAGGCCTCTGACCTTGACCTTTGCCATTGTCAGCACTGGTCACCGGATCTAATGGCTTCCATACTCCTCTGGAAACACACAGTCGGGTGTGTGCATGTGTGTGAGGTTGTGAGAGTTTGTGTGGGGAAGTAGCACACAAATGATAAATCGATTTATCTGCTGATAGATACAATAAGTTTTGGTGTTGTAATCCGAGTTTGTACTGTGCATCATGTTTTATATGTGTGTCATGTTTTATTTGTGTGTGTGTGATATCTCTATTTATGTGAACTGTATGCATTTGTGTGTGTCCAAATGCCCTTGTTAACCCTTAGAAAATGACCTTTTCCCTTGTGTGTGTGTGTGAGAGAGAGGGAGAGAGAGGTGGTTGTTCAGTGCATTGCATTATGGGACATTTGGGGGTTGTACATGTGTTTTATGATGTATAGATGTAGGTGACGGCCGGGGTTAAGGCTTGACAGGTAAGGGTTTCTTGAGGGTCAGTGTTTTGTCACTCAGCTCCTTTGCTAAGGTCTCTAGGAAGGGAAGCTTTGAAGTCACCCACTGCCCGGAGACCACAGTGTCTCTGTGTGGTTGCTAGGGTGTTGAGGGTGGTTGCTCACAGATTTCTTTGTCATTGCTAGGAAGTTGCCAGGGGACAAGTGAAACATCAACATAAGCAAATACCGGAACTTGTGGTGTTTTGAGAACAGGAAGTTGCTAGAAGGTTGCCTCTGTATTTTTAAGTGTGGTTGCTTAGAAATTGCAGTGCTGTTACAAATGGTTTCTAGGGCAAAACTGTGTGATTGGTGTATGGTTGTGACACTGTTACTGGATGCTTTATTCACTGTCGGGGTATGTTGCTAGGTTGTTGCTTCAGGCCAAGTGTGATGGACAATCGCCACCATTCTTGGCGCTCATTCAGGCAGTGGGGAGGCTTTTTAATTTTACTTTAAAATATTTAGTCTCGATCCCAAGAATGTGGCTAATGAAAATATACCAGCGGAGAGACCCACCACATTCTAAATGATTACTGAAAACATGTAAGGATGAGAAACAAGCAGAAGAAGCCAATGAGTGCTGGTGTTGTGTGTAGAATTGTATGCTTGTGGAGGAATAAAAACACAAATAAATGGTGCACGGTCATTTTGTGTGTGTGTGTGTGTGTGTGTGTGTGTGTGTGTGTGTGTGTGTGTGTGTGTGTGTGTGTGTGTGTGTGTGTGTGTGTGTGTGTGTGTGTGTGTGTGTGTGTGTGTGTGTGTGTGTGTGTGTGTGTGTGTGTGTGTGTGTGTGAGAGAGAACATATCAGCATAATGTAAAAACATGCTGATCAATGAAGGATCGCTTACTCCAGCTGAAACCAAACTCACACTGTTAGAGAGAGAGAGGAGTCAAAGAAGGGAGTGAAAGCCAAGAGATGGAAGAAGGAAGAGAGAGAGACGGAGAAGGAGTGGGAGGGCATCAGTGCACTCAGAGCTCACATGTCTGTGTTCATCCATGTGACTTTGCTTGTGTTGCTTGTGGGAGGTTTCTGCGGTCAGAATGACATTTATGTAGAAGAGAAGAAGAAGAAGAAGATACTTTATTCGGTCTTTATTCAGTCTCTACGCCATGTTTGCTTTCCTTTCTATCTCCTCTCCTCTCCTCTCCTCTCCTCTCCTCTGTTGCCACTCTGGTATTGAATTTGTTCCAACTGTGTCAGTGACCCAGGGGTCTCCAGCGTTCAGAGGGGCACCGTGTTGCATCTTCACCCAGAGAAGGCTCCTCTGTCTGGGCCATCACAGTCTTGTTTGCACCCCTTGATGTTTGGAGCTCCATGGAGAGGCCATTTAAGGACAAACAGACTCCTGTTGCCACATCAGGGATCAATGGAGCTTGACGGCGATATACAGGCAAACACACACATATTTAGCTGTCGGTGCTTTGGTGCGAGCGTGGGAGCTTTTTCTTTTTCCATCTAGACCGTTCCCCCTCCTCCCGCCCTGATAAAGGAGGCCTTGTGCGAGCGTGGGTGTGAGGAAGGGAGGAGAACCTCGTAAGGCTCAGACTGGAGGGCAGAGGTTGATGATGGGTGTGTGTGAGGGAGAGAGAGAGAGAGAGAGAGACAGAGAGAGAGAGAGTGAGAGAGAGGGAAGGAGAGAGTAATTTTCAATAACTTTTATGGTGGACAACTCTGGGAATAGAACGCCTAACTTGGCAAGATTACTTCCTTGCTTTCTACAACACAAAGGCAGTCTTGGACACTGTCTACACTAAGACGTCTAAGATTAGATCAGGCAACAGTTGCTACTGTGTGTATAACTGAAACCCTGAGTCATCTTGTGCAGCTCACACACTTTGCACTTTCACAGTCAACACGTGATTGACAATTGAAACGTGGTCATCAATGGTGGAGTATGAAGCAGGCGCACAGCACGAGGCTCCTGTGACCTCCTCCACCTCCCTCTCTCCCCCCCGGTGTCTTTGTCCCGGGGGGCACACACAGTCAGGGTGCGTGGGGGGTTGCATGTGTCAGGTTGACGGCTCTATTTAGGCACGGCGTTCCCTTTCACGAGCGGCGTTTCCATCCAGCTCAGCGGGTCATGTTTTGGAGAAATTGTGCAAAATGTGGAATCAGGATCGGGCAGGAATTTTGAATTGTTTTTGGAAAGATTTCAAATTGCTGACGTGATGGAGAGATTAAACATCCTGCCTGGTTATACATGGATTTATGTTTGAGATCAATAATGGTGTAAATAATCATAAGAATCATTTCCAGTTGTCATGTGGCAGTAAGAGTTAAGTGTTCCTTTGCCCCACATTTGCTTACAAGAAGGAAACGTGAATAATCAATGAAATATTCCTTAACTCTTGGAATGTTTCATTCTAAAGTATGACGCATTGATTCCAATCGCTCATTGCCAGAGTGTGTTTGCTACTTTCCCTTATGTGTGTGTGTGTGTTTATGTGGGTGTGTATTTTCTGGATTTGTTCATCAAAACAAACTTTAACAGTTTCCTTCTCTTTATTTATTGCCAACGTGTGTGTGTGTGTGTGTGTGTATTACTTTGCTCTTAATTGCGGTCTATCATCATTCGAAGAAACAACTTTCTCCAACTTGTACTCACTTCCAACCTTTTTGCCTGTGTGTGTGTGTGTGTGTGTGTGTGTGTGTGTGTGTGTGTGTGTGTGTGTGTGTGTGTGTGTGTGTGTGTGTGTGTGTGTGTGTGTGTGTGTGTGTGTGTGTGTGTGTGTGTGTGTGTTGTGGTGTTCCATGCCTTGCGGTGCATGTGTATACACAGTGGTGCCTTCCAGACTTTCCCAGCGCTTCTGTATCCAAAGAACTACTCATTTTCTCTGTTTTGACCTTTCAGTAATGTGAGGTTTTAGCTACACAGTGTACACATCTGCAGCCACACACACACACTCGCACATACATGCACGCACACACACACACACATTTGCATGCACGCTTGGTCACATGTCCACAGATGTGTGATGTAAAATAAATTTGGTGTTCATCATTTCTGTCAAACACTGGAAATGCACAAATTGCACAGAAATTCACTCTCTCACTCTCTCTCTCACTCACACACACACACACACACACACACACGCACATTCATTGACTCTCTCTTTCTCTCTCTCTCACCCACGTTTGTCTGAACTGTTATTTCCTGTTATTGTGTTATTGATCTTCTGACTGGAGCTGATTTTCTTTATCAAGACTATCTTTGATAAAAAATATATAAAAAAACACACACACAAAAAGTGTGTGTGAGTGTGTGTGCACAGAAACCAGTCAGGTGATGGTTGAATAAAGATGACCTCGTCTGGACATTCCCCTTTTCATTGGCACCATGCCATCACACACGCACACATGCACGCACACACTGGTCCCAGGGAATGAAGTCACCTCTCCAATCTATAAATAACAGGGTGTGTCTGACTTGTCTGGTGTGTGTGTGTGTGTGTGTGTGTGTGTGTGTGTGTGTGTGTGTGTGTGTGTGTGTGTGTGTGTGTGTGTGTGTGTGTGTGTGTGTGTGTGTGTGTGTGTGTGTGTGTGTGTGTGTGTGTGTGTGTGTGTTTCAGCACACAGAGAGGGCATTCTTCTCCGTCTCCACAGAGCCTGGGGTGACTTCACCCTGTCTGGACATCCCTCAGCAACATCACACACACACACACACACACACACACACACACACACACACACACACACACACACACACACACACACACACCTTTGCCTTTTTGGTCTGTATTCAACTCTAAGTATACCCTGCTTTTGTGGTGAAGTATATAAAGCACACAGGTGTGTGTGCACAGGCGTGTGTTTCCTCACCTCTTACCTTCATCCTCATCCCCTTTATTGTGTCTGTCCTTTATCCTTATCTCCTCTCCTCTGGCCTTTCCTCCTTTCCTCGTCCACTCTTTTGAGGGGAGATGAGGAAAGTAGTGTGTGAATGTCTGTGTGTGTATAGCTTTCACCTATATTCATGTTTATTTCAGTGCAGTCCAACATTTATTACATTGCTGGATAATGAGAGGTCATTATATCTGTGTGTATTTGAGTTTCTTAACCATCCATGTTGTGCTTGGGAAATGACTGTGTGTGTGTGTGTGTGTGTGTGTGTGTGTGTGTGTGTGTGTGTGTGTGTGTGTGTGTACGTGTGTGTGTGTGTGTGTGTCTGGGAACAGTGATCCTCACTGTAAGCAGTGTTACACATTCCACCGCTAAAGCCATTTCTGCCCCCGGTTTGTTTTCATAATTGAAAAACTCATTTAGATACAATTCAACATAAACACTGTGTCAAATGCAATCAGCTCAACCCAACCCAACGTGTGTGTCTCCTTCTGTGTGTGTGTGTGTGTGTGTGTGGGAGACAGACTGAGAGAGAGAATGATGAAGAAAATAAGTGAATGAGGGAGGGAAGGAAGGGGAGAGATGCTTTTACTGCTTTTACTGCTTTTGCTCAGTCTATGGATTTCAGATGATGCAGTAACCTCCTAACATGGAGCTGTTGCCACCTGTTGCCAACACTCCATCAGTAGGTGTGGGTCTGCGTGAGTGATTGCTGGGGATTGGGGCGATTTCTTTCTCTTTTTCTTCGTTCTGTCTTTGTGAGTTATGGGCGTAGTGGAACCTCTCGCCGCAAACTCATATGTGTTCCTCTCTCCTGCGCTGGCGAAACAGACACGCACTGAAAAATCTCAGCAATGCGAGAATGGCACAGGTTTCACCACTGCTTGACACACACACACACACACACACACACACACACACACACACACACACACACACACACACACACACACTCGCATTGGCCAGGATCCATCCAAATGGAATGTGTGGGATGTTTGGCGCAGGCTGTTTTGGAGATGCTCTTTCAGGGCGATGTTACCATGGAGATGGAAACATCTTAGCTGTGTCCAAGAAAGTCTTGTAAAGGATGGAGCAGCGCTGGCAGCGTGAACGTGTCCTCAAGAGACTTTTACATCCATACGATTCGTTTTTTCTTTCTGATCCGAGCCTCTCTCATGTCAGTTGGTGTCTTTGTGTCTTTCTCCAGATCGAGGATGGCGGGAAGGCGGCGCAGTGCAAGAAGCTGAAGGTCGGTGACGAGCTCATCAACATAAATGGCTCCGCCCTCTACGGCAGCAGACAGGAAGCCCTCATCCTCATCAAGGGGTCGTACAGGATACTGAAGCTCATAGTCAGGAGGTAAACAAAGCAGGCCAAAGCAACTCAACATTGACACAAGTTGTCTGTCACGTACACACACACACACACTCATTTTTCCTTTCCTTATTGACGTCAAAGTGGATGTGTGTTTGGATGCCATTTTGTCAATGTCCCCGCCAACGCTCCGGGTGTCTTGCTTTTGCCGTTTGACTCACCGAAGGGAAGGAAGGTGAGGGAGGAGACAAGAAGGAGGTGACGTGATTTGTTTCCTGAGCTCTTAGCCCGACACACACACACAATCATATCAGGCCCCCCCCTAACCCCCCCAGGGTTTATCTTCCTGTCTGACACCCTGAAGATCAAAAGTTACTTCCTGTAAAATTCCCTGTGTGTGTGTGTGTGTGTGTGTGTGTGTGTGTGTGTGTGTGTGTGTGTGTGTGTGTGTGTGTGTGTGTGTGTGTGTGTGTGTGTGTGTGTGTGTGTGTGTGTGTGTGTGTGTGTGTGTGTGTGTGTGTACTTGTTTGTTTTGGATGATCAGAGGTATTTATGTGTCAGAAGAACATTGGCAGTAGGCTGCTAGGGCACGCCTGAGACAGACAGATGGACACACACATGCACACACACACATGGCAGGAAAGTGTTGCTGACAATCGCAGTTCTTTCCTTCCATATGGTATTGAGTTGCATAACATGGGCAGAGGCGCAAGATGTGACGGTGTAATGATGTTAAAGACAATAGGTTTCACGCACTTAAAACTCTCCCATGATGCATCATGGCATGTGAAAGTATAGCGGTCTCGTCATTTAAGCTGAAGCAAGTTTGTGAAATGTTCAATATTTGCATCTGAAGCTTCATCCCTTAACCATCACAATTCTTCACCGCTACTGATCCATTGGCAGTGCCTTGCTCACCCGCACCCTGACTCAGTATGCTTGGCATAGGAAGGACAAACCCCTCGCTTGTTCCTGTTTCCCACCCAGTGCTGCTATTTTAACCTTTCAGATTTAAGATTAAGCTGATTTGGAGGCTGAATCATTCCTAATGATATCACTTAAATAGTAACAAGCCAATTTCTACACACTTACACAAGCAAAAGTACTGGAAAAAGAACAAAGTTTTCTTCCACTTTGTAAAAACACCAAACTCTGTTCTGCGATGTTGTCACTAAGTGGATGTAGTTGGAACTGCGTCAGAATTACAAACAATATTTCATTTTTGTGGCAGTGAGGCAAACTTTCACTTCTCCTCCATCTCAGCGCCGCCCTGTCACACTAACACACATTGTTTATGTAACGCCTGGCTCAACGCAGATGTAGAACACCTTTGGAAGGTTTTACTGCCGTTACAGCGATCACTTTGTCCTTTCGGGCCGCTCCAGACAGCTGTTTGGCATGGGTGGATCTCGTCCTGGCCTGGAAACCGGATCAGCCGCCCAGCAGGCTCTCCGCTCTCGTCCCTGCAACAGGCGCATCCCTGTCTAATGATGTTAGACACACACACACACACACACACACACACACACTCACACAGTTAGCTTTAGGAATGCTACTGGATATGAGCAACGCACCCAGTTAAGGCCTGTGTATGTGTGTCACTGTCTGGTATGCGCTGTATGTCTCGCTCAAAGGGAGTTTCCCAGTGGATGTGTGTTTTGCGCCTGTGTGTGTATTTGCTGTACGTGCATTATTGTGGCTCATTCTGCCAAATATTTATTAAGACTTATTAAGAATGTTGTTTTTATTAAATACAACTAAAGAGATGAATCACTTCTTTGCACCACAGTATTGTATGTAATGTTCACTCAATGAGCATAGTCAGTAATCCTTGTATTCCCAAAATGTCAGGTTCTCTGGACTGGTAAAGGAAATGGGAAAGTCATGGAAATTCCTCCATCACCAGCTAAATCCATATGAGCCCTGTCTGTAGCTTTCATAGCAGCGTATTTATGACCTCGTCTAATTCGAGTGAGTTTTTCCCATCATGTTGGCAAATGGCAAGATCCAACAACGTAAATACGGGCATAATTCCATGTGGAGATGTCACTCACTGTTATAAATGCCTTTCATCACTCCGTGCTTGTTGCATGTGTTGGCAGTAGCGTTTGAAGTATAGCTGCACGAGTTACGCTCGCTCTGATCGACAGGTGACTGACACTAATCGCCAATGTTAGCTTTGTTATTCGCCGGGATTTCTTCGCTCTTGGACACAGACTTTCTGTCAGTCAAGCCGGCCTGTTTTTACTTATTACTGTAGGAGCCGACCAGACACACACACACACACACACACACACACACACACACACACACACACACACACACACTGCCCACTCACGAGTGATGAAATGCCCACATGTCCACATTTGGCTCTCCTTGTATAGTTTTTACAGTGGAAAAGCCTCAGTCAAAAGCCAGAACTTGTTCCCACCTCTTTTAGTAACACAAAGGGACTGGTTGGTACGGCGATGGTATGCAGATTAACGGATGTCTGCGTTCCTATTTTTGGCTTAATGGCTCGTTATTATGGATGTAAAACCTGAGCAAAGGCACGACATTGTATCAGTGTGTGTGTGTGTGTGAGTTTAAGTAAAAGACTAACGTCCTGGAAACAGAAATAATCTTGTTGGCATAAATTCTCTAATTTAAGTGGCCTGTAATTGCAAACATGTTGGAGGCTCAACAGGTTAACAATCTAACGAGAAATCACTTAGAGAGCGCAAACCTCTGCCAAGGCCCAATATTTATATTAAGTTGCCATTACATTGAAAACGTGTGTCTGTGTATATTTTACTTTTATAGCATCTTTGTTTGAAGACTCTATGCCGCCATCTATTGGTGACCCAGTGTTAACACAAGACAAGCTGTCTGACTGGTTGATTATGGCCACAACATAATGTTTGAAAAATTTAATTAAAAAATGTAATACCCGTCCAACTTAATTGTTACATTTTTAACTTGTTTTGTTTGGCTTTTTGCATATTGTTAGAATTTTGAATGGGGATATGCTGTACATATGGGTAACAGCGCAGTGTGGACACAAAGCACCGCTTAAACACAAGTAGGTGTGTGCTGTATGTGTGTGTGTGTGTGTGAGAGTGAGTAGGAGTACATGCCCATTCTTGCATACAAGGTAGAAAAACATGGCGCTGAAGTGTAAAAATTGCTCTCTTTACCACGTCCAAAGTAAATCATACCCGTGAGTATAATTTCAATGTCAATCTTTTAGTCCACGGCTCACTCTTTCCAGAGCAATGCCTTCTTCTCCTCCTTAGCTACCTGGTCGGCCAAGATGGCTGCCTGCCACCACATTTCTGCCAAACTGTAGGAGTTCCACCTTGTGTGTTTTTACACAAGCATACGTGTCGTGTGTGTGTGTGTACAAGCGTACTTTACCGCCTCTGCTGTTATTCCAAGCTCAATTAAAACTCACTTAAACTAAACTCAGGTTGAGAGTAGCTACAGGGATTTCTAACACCCAGAACGATCATCTTGGCAACGTCAGGAAATTACTCAGTGGGGTTCCCCCCAGTACAGTAATTTACTGAAGGAGCATTCAAAATAAATGGGCTTTTTAACTGAGTGAGCAGGCGAGGAAAAATGTACATGGGCTATTTCATTATATGATGTAAATGTAGAGGGAGGAAATGTGGAGTTGGCAAGGAGATGAGGTGATTTGTTTCAACTTTAGCTTTGAGTTCAGCGGACTAGAAACCAGCTCTTTGTGTAACCTAACTTCTGCCTTGCTGCTATGATACGCAGACCAGTGCTGCGCTCTTAAAACAGTGTGTTATTGTACGTGACAGGTTTTCATTACAGCAATACCACAAGTTGTGTTACATCAGAAACCAAAAACATTTCATTCTCGAGTCTTTTTCTTTCTTTCTCGATGGCTGAAAAGTCTGGATTCATTTTCTTTAGGTGTATTTAAGAAGGTTCTGCTTTTCTCTCAGTTTCTTAAGATTACGTCACATCTATCTGCACGGTCTGTTTTGTAAGCTTAACAATGCTTTGAGGCTTTAAAACACTTCCAGTTGCACTCCAAGTCTGTCCCTCACTGTGCACACTGAGTGAAAACAGACATGCTGCACTGTTTAAATTGGTTTCAGGCCTGAGCTGGCAGCACCTACAAACATTTGCTTGTTAGCCTTGTACTTCATGGATCTGTTGTGTAATAATCAGGTGTAAAGGTGGGTAAATACACTGTACGTAATTCTTTCCCCATATTCCAACCGCAAGGATGTGATTGATCAATTGTCATACTTCTGTCTGGGTTGTGTGCAGGGATGGCCTTATACCCGTAAGCTAGAATTGAAGTTGAAATTTGTTAATTGGTAGGTGTTCGTCACGTCAGGGATAAGATATCGTGGCTCTTCTGTTCAGACGGACCTCTGGACTGCCCGCTTTGTCAGAACACTGGTGGGAGAAAACACTATAAATTCAAATGTGTGTGTGTGTTGTAAAGGCCTTACTGGCCAGCCACAACATGATGGATTCTGTCCAAACACTCGCTCTGTAGCCTAGTCATGCTGTTATGGAAATAAAGGACCAATCAAAACAAAGCTTTTGGCGTAGTTGTTCAGGACCCATGAAGATACGATAAGATTTCTAAAGCCATGGTCTACCCACTATATTACCCTGTAAAATGAGGGACAACAACAAAGAGCATAACATGTCCTCTTTTAAACATTATGTTTTTGACTCATTGTGCTGTCCTGCACCGCTGAAAGCTGCGTTGGCCAAAGGAAGGCCTGCAGGCCAGATCTGGCAAACCACAGGAATTTACTGGCATGTCCAGCAGTTCAGCGGAGGGATAAGACAGCGGATCCGTTTTAGTTTTATTTCAGGGGTGATGCTTTATACGCATTTTAACAAGACAGCTAGGGGTAAAAAGGCTCACACTGCCGTTTACTTGTCTCTCCTCCTTGAGGCGTCCACCAAGTTAAAGAATCCAGCCTCATCTAATAAAAAATGCAAACAGAAGGTGTTCCCAAGGTAAACAGTCACATAATGTTACAATATGTTTGGTTTAGTGCCATGTATTCACACGTAATGTTCTTCTGACACACATGTTATCACTAAACGCACACAGTAGCTTCATTCAGATGTTTGGCTTACTTGTGAGGGTAAGATGGAGCTTTGGATCTGACTGCAGTTACTACAGCCATGTGGATGTTGTGAGAGACTGTAATTCATGCTTGGGCCTCAATAGTATATTGCTCATAGTATAGATGTACCATTACATGTATATTTCTAACCTCTTATTGTTCTTTTGAAGCTACAACTTGGGTATGTTGCACTCTCTAAACATTGTTGATCTTGTTGGTACTTCCAGAACATTTCTTTTTTCTGCTGATTCATGGTCCCTGGTTCTGTGCGTGCCATCCACCACCAGATGTGAACCTTCAGCCTTCCGTCCTCTGTGGAGAGTTTGACCCCCGTTATACAGCTGATGTACCTTTGTCTCTTAACAGTTTTTCGGGGTGCTTTGAAGTGATTGATGATTTTGTTCCCAATATATTTCTGGAAGGGAAAGAATGTTCTGGATGTTTTGTTGGCTCGACCTGGAAATGTTTCCTCTTTAGTACTTCCTGTTTTCATGGACCTTTTGTTAGATCCTACTGAAATGTGTGTGTGTGAGGTTCTCTCAGCGGGCAGTCATTGAAGATGCCGAAGGACATTTTTCAGCCTTCGCATCATTTCCTATTTTTTCCATATCTTCCCCCCTGTCCGGTTTAGTCTTAATGTGTTGGCAAAACGTGTGACAATAACAAACGGTTTGAGTGGGAAGCCAACAAAGACTAAACAATTTATTTACAGGCGCTGATGGAAAAGGAAATGGCTCTTTAGATGCAGGTGTGTGTGTGTGCGTGCTGCTGTGTGTGTAAGTGTGGATGAAGACATGATGAGTGAAAGAAACTGGTTTCAAACTGATTTTTCTAGTGTTCTTACATCAGATATTTCCTATAAAGTACATTTAATGGCAGCTGGGGGGCGTAAGTTTGCTCAATTCTGAAAAAATCGACAGCCAAAAGTCCTTTAAAGCCTGTTCCCGATGGTTTCTACACTTAACTTAACAGCAGACACAGTGCCTTTCAAAACTAGACATTTTGCCAAATCTTTCGTGATTGAACCTGGATCCAATGTAACTTTAGCATAATAAACCATTTTTAGCACTTAGATCAATCTCGCAGGTCCTCAGTGGACAGCTGTGTTGCCATAACTTCACAAAGTTGTATCCAAACAAATTTGCGGGGGGAAGACCTTACTATTTATAGAGAGATGGATATTGATAGTAAAGAGCTAAGGCCAGATTAGTACACTGGACACAAAGAGTTCAAATCTCATGTTGCAAAGAACTCTCTCTCAAATTCAGTAGCAAATCAAACCAGATGTTTGGGGGGAGAAAAAAGAGATTACAGGCTAACAAAGCAGAAAGAATCCCACTGCTTCAGAAATGCATCTACAATAACACAATCTGTAATGTCTCCCAGGTTACGTGGTAGAATGATACTCACACACACATGGGGGAGTCGTGCGTGTGTGTGTGTTTGATAAGGAGAGGATTCAAATGTTAATTACAGGACAGACAGATATCATGTTTGCTTTTTTGATGTGGTAAACAGGAGTGTATGACAAGGCTCTTTCATCTCCGCCACAGATGGAATAAACATTTATTTGCTGTAAAGATTGATGGAGGAGAATGAGGAAGAGAGATGAAAAACAAAGGAGACAAAGTAGGTGAAGGAAAGAAGAGTTGTGGCATCCGTGTGAATCCTTGCCTGTACCTGATTGGACCACCACTTGACTTACTTGACTTTCATTGGTGGTTTTGGAGCATTCAAGTCGTGTTAACAGAAAAACTCCTCCTGAAGGACTCACTTATGTGTTGTTAATGGCTTCTTCGTCCTCTAGACTTGTCCAAAAACGACCTATAGACTAGTTCTACCAAAATTGCTACTGCTACCAAAATGGCTTCAGTTCCTTGGTATGAAACGAAGGAAAGATGAAGGAAAGTTCGTGAAATATTTCCAATGATTTCTTGGATTCTGTTCATGATCGACAAATTTCCGCTTGCTCACTTTCCTCAATCATCTGTTCTGCTCTACCTTTAACGTAACTCGTGTCCCTCTGTTGCGTCTAGTGCCTGCAGCTCTGTTCAATTTCAAGTTTGTTTGTTCTTGTTCATTTGCAACATTGATTTTCATCTCATCCTGGAAGCTTGAACCCAGACTCTACTTTTTGTTTGTTTTTTCTTGTTAATAGAGGTTTGATCTGGACTGTCAGATGGAGATTTGTGGGCCCTGACACACTCACTGACACACACTCACACACTCACACATAAACATTCATTGTTTGGAATTTTACCACAGACAGATGGATGGACAAAATGTATACACGCACACACACATCCCGTTGTTTAGATTTTTACCGCATGGTCCCAGGAGAGCAGTGCAGGACTGAGGTCTGCGGTGCCAAGAACCACGAAACACAATAGTCTGCCCCCCATCACTCCTTCCCAAAGTTAACAATAGACATTCTTGCCATTCCTTAAAGACCTCTTCCTCTCTCACACACACACACACACACACACACACACACACACACACACACACACACACACACACACACACACACACACACACACACACACACACACACACACACATACACATTCTGTTCTGGGTCTGATTAGAAGCACGAATGAGAACAATTTGGTTGTGACAATGTTTGGGCTAAAGTACCAGCAAGACAGAAAAGAGAGATTGAGTGTGTGTGTGTCAGTGTGTGACGAATGTCTTGAAATGTGTCAGCTCAGCATGATGTACAAGAATGAGCTCATGGGTAGCCTAAATATTAGTGAGGTTGCTGGTTTGAATCCCAGTTTTCTTACACTGCAATTTCGTTGGTGTGTGTGTGCACGTGTGTGTGTACTCTCTGTGTGTGGGCTGCTATAGTTATCCGTCTCCTCTGGCCTGGTTTTTATTAACTGGCCCATTAAACTGCGATTCCCTGACACATGACACTGGTCTGTCTCTGCGCGTACACACACACACACACACACACACACACACACACACACACACACACACACACACACACACACACACACAGGACCGGACACATGTTAAAAAGATGTTTCTGCATTATGGAGGGGAAGAGGAACCCAGACATTAAGTGTCATCACACTAAATCAGCGACGTTGGGAGAGAGGATGTTCACCTTTGTCCTTTGACCTCCTGCTGCTGTTTCTTGGTCGGTTTTGCAGCTTTATCTTCCGTTCCTTGCTAAGCTATATTTCTCCCCCTCTCAGCCGAAAGAGGTGACAGTATCAGTATCAGTATGTTGATCTGCGTCTTTAACATCTGTTTCTCGTATTTAACCCATTGACGAGCCAGGGGAGCAAAAATAGATGGATTGGAAGACGATTAGATGAATTAGAGCAGCATGTTTAATAGAGACACAAAGTACCTTACCGCAGTGTTCTCCAGGGTTGTAACAGCTCCTGTCAGTACATGGTACGGGGCCACGTTTACAGATGTTGAATTGATTCAGCACCCAAACATCCATCCATCTTCCATACTCCACAACCGCTGTGACGCTCACTGAGAAACTTGCAATCTTCAACCCATCGCACCAGTACTCTCAAGCTGTGTCATTTCACAAGGCCTCTTCCCAGTTTTCCCAGGGTAGGGAGGTCGGTCCAACTTGCCGAGTAGACCACAGGACTGACCCAGAATACGCCTGTGGGATCATGTATCCCGTCTAGCTTTTGGAAAGTCTCGGGATCTCACAGGGAAAAATCAGTGCACGTGACTAGGCAGGGGGACATCAGGACGGTCGCTTAGCACGATTCCTTCAAGACCTGGAACCGGATAATGTGCAGAAAATGGACAGATAGATGGACTAACATCGAAAGTAGGACATTTGACCACTAGTTGATTCCAGGAGAATAATCCTGCCCGTTTGAGGAACCCAGTTGAACTTGTTATGCCTCCGAAAATCAATCAGTTTTTTGGCCGACCGCTCAGTGAGTGCAGCAGTTGAGCAGTTTGAAGATGTTTCAATGATATAGTGATGACTTGCGAAACGGTCATTGGGGAAACGAGGAGGCAGGAGGTGAAATGAGCAAAAGAGGACATTTTGTGATGGATGGACAGCTTGCCGGGAAGAAACAAGCAGTCAGGAGTGAGGAAGCAGGTGGGGAGGTAAAGGATGGAGTTGTCAAGCGATTTGTCAAGGGAGGAATAAAGAACTACACACACAAACAATGCTTACACAAGGCACACACAAGATAAGGTATGGTGCATCAAAGTAGGAAATCCTGAGGGAGACGGCAAATTTCAACTAGGATCATTGTTATCTTTGTTCATTTAATTCTGCGGTGTGTGTTAGTATTGAACTTCTTTATGAATGAAGTGTGTGTGTGTGATATACATAAGACTCAGCTGATGGAAAACAGAATACTGCTTTCAGTTTTTGCAACATTTACATAATATCAGCTCTTTAGTTTGATAAAAACAGACAACAAACAAACGAACACACGCACAAAAACACACACACACACACACACACACACACACACACACACACACACACACACGTACAGTCTGAGGGATCCTGCAGCAAAAAACAGCTCATTGTGCTGTTGAGACTAAAGTTGACTTCACCCTTCCTGCCATCGGTCTCTGGTATGGACCTAGTTTCACTGTACTGATTACTTGGTATGTAAAATCTGTGTGTGTGCACATGTCTGTGTGTCAAAGTAGTATATATGTGTGTTTGTATGTACATTGTGCGTGTGTTTGTCATTCAAAAATACAAAATCAGGGGTGATGAGGGCCTACAAGGCAAACAAACAGGCGTCTGATTGCATGCAGACATTCCACACACATGCGCACACGCACACACACGCGCTGAGTGCAGGAGACTCATAAAGCAAACAAATACGTCCTGATTGCAGGCGAAAACAAAGGGACGGAGTGGAGGAGGCGAGGTTGTTTGGGTTTTCGTGCGTAGTTAACCTTTCACCCTTTTGAAGGAAAACGGGGAATGTAAGGAATCTGCACACACGCATTTGTATCTCACACACACACACACACACACACACACACACACACACACACACACACACACACACACACACACACACACACACACACACACACACACACAGCCTCATCGTGGGGTCTGCAGCAGATATGAGTCCTCAGGAAATCCTTTGAAGCCCACCGAGGGCCCTGTTGTTATTGAGCGTCTGCTGTTGGGTCGTCAGTTAAACTTCAACCCTGCTGATGTCTGACACTCGCACCTCCTTGATGTGTGCATATTTTCCGCCCTAGGATAAGCGGCCTACTTAGCTAGCTGATTCCCAGCAACTGAAGTTGACATTCATGGTTTACTTTTGTGTTTGATTTCCAAGTTTTGCTTCAGCTACTGCTTGAATGTGCACTCTGGAAATGCAACTATAAGTGAAATCCAATTATAATTTGACCGCAAACTTGGCTTTAAACACTTCAACCGAATGATCTTAGTTGTATTAAAGTCGTAATTTTAGTATAAACTCCATGAACTAGTCTGTATTACTCAATGTGTATTCATTCCTGTGTACATGGGACAAAAACTGATTCACCCTGCAGTGGTGGAAAACTATACATGAACGATTTTTCATTTTTTAATTAGCTTTTTTTTTAAATCACCTTATCATAAATCCTCTGTTCTTCTTTGTTGGAGTGCTCTGCAAAAACAATCTGGTCTCTCTGGCTCTGATCTGATTTGTTCATTAACCCATGAAATACCACCGATCACCACACACAGGTCTGTATCCCGATCCTTATAGTTGTAATTCATTGGAAATTGCCTTGTATGGTGTTTTCAAAATGGTACCTATAGCTTGAATTAGCTGCGCGAGTCAAGTGATTCCTTTACCCCCGCAGTTTGGCTTTGGCTTTTACTAACCCGAGCTGATCCCAGATTCAGGTCAAGCACACAGGATTGACTTAATTAGGGTGCTTTCGGCCCTCATAGGTAGCTTGTTTGTTGTTGTAACCCTCTTCGGGGTCTGTTAAGCCTATTCTTTCAATTTCAGTTTACACTGAAACCGGCTCGTGTTTATGTTGCATCATTAATTTTCTGTTTCCTCTTGTTTATTGTTTCATGGAGCGACGCAGTTCACTTTAATGTCAACAATGATGTCCTACCAAGCAGAGAAATACATGTGACGATAAATTTGAATTGTCTACACTGTGGTTTTTCTCGTTCTTTGGGATTGTGGCACTCCATTGTTCCGTTGAGCGGCCAAATGCATTCATTCGAAACTCATTAGGTTCCAACAAAAGAAAATATTTTTGGGAGAATGGAATGATTGCACCATCTCGGAGTAAATCTACAAGATTATGAAGAAATGTCTTCACGGACAAACCCATTTAACAAACCTCACACTGTAGGAGAATCAGAAGAATTACTTTGCAACCAACCCTAACCCTAAATCAGCTAGATAATGGTATCATTCTTTCATTCATTGGCATACAATACTTCAAGCCATAGTTTTTTGATGCAGTAGCTCTCATTAGAAGGTCTATACCTCTCTTCTGTTTGTTAAACTCATCCATCACCTCCTCATTGTTTCTTTAATAATGATTCTGCAGACTCCTGTATTCTACTCCATCCTACCTTCTTTCAACACATCTTGTTTTTTTGCCTCGCACCCTCGTCTTTCCAGCCATCTCCGCTCTCCCTGCTCTGTCTCTTTTTCTATCTCTCCACGCACACACATATGAGGAGGAAGTACCTCTGCATTACCCCCTCCCGTCAAACAATAACAGCATGGAACTCTGGGTATTATTTTAGTGGCCGTCCACTACTTTATCTGCCCTCCGCAATGCTTCCTCTCTCACTGACTCACGCATCCTGTCAGAGAGGGGGGCGAGAGAGGCATGGAGAGAGCGAGAGAGGGAGGGAGAGAGAGAGAGGGGTGGGAGAGAGAGAAAGGCAGCAGGGAGGAATAGTGATGTTTTGTCTTCCAGCAAGAGGAGCGAGGGAGGAGGAGAGGAAAAGGAGGGAAAGGGGATGTGAGGAACGTCGCTTGGTTTTTCCCTCACAACCTGCCAGTCCCCTCAGTTTCTCAGATGGACGTCGGGCGTTCGAACAACACGCTGCCACTGTCTTCCTGGTACCTCACGGACACGACCTGGCCTCCACGCCAGACATCAAGAGGCGCCAAGACCCGAGAACAGACCAGAGCTTCACCCTTTGCGGAGGGAGAGAAAGTAGAAGTTGTTACATCGCCTTGTGTCGTTTTACAAGTGCTGCTTCTGTTTGGGAAAGTTTTGTGAGGGGCGGGGGGGCGAGCCTTTGAGAATCTGTGGGAGACCGGTTGCCTTCGCCAAACTCTCTGACCTTGTTTGAGTGCGTTGGGAAATCACCAGAAGGATTTTATAAAAGGACGCTCGGCTGACCTTTTGCTGTCGGGGACGCCACGATCTCGACTGGGATCGTGACCGTGGACGCCTCAGATTAGAGTGGTAGGTTCAGTACCACGTCTTCTTGATTCTCTGTTATTTGATGTCCGCCAGCGTTTTTTTAGTTGTATTCGTTACCAGTTACTTTTAAGCTTCTTGGCCTCTTAATCTTCAGTCTTTAAAACCTCTAGAAGCTGTACACCACAGCCGTTTGTGTCCTTGTCGCTTATCTACAAGACTTTCACAGGGTCTTAATCCATTAGTCTGGTTGGCGTTGTTTTCTCTGCGGCATTGAGGCGAGTGTGTGTGACTCAGATTATGCGCGGTGACCTTTGCAGTATCAGTCAGCTGTTACAGTTTCTGTGCATAAGTGGGACATTCCAGCAGATCCTTTCATAGAGGCTCATTCATCACTGCAGACTGAATTTATAATTGAGTACTGTCCAGTCTCACCGAGTCCTCTCTTCTCCTCTACTATCTGGAGTGGTTCTATATAACTAATCTTGCTTCGAGTGTGTCCCGAAACATGTGCAACATGCAGAGATTGTGTGCATAATTAGGCACTTGTGACGTCTTGCAAACTTTATCGAATCTCCGCCAACAACGGCGGTGACCTAGCTTGTTATCTCTCTCTGTGCATCAACAGCAGAGCGCTATTTCCAAAACATGGTTCACTTGGCATCTCTCTGCCTTTGATGCAGGGTAGCAAACTGGGTTACAGTGTCAGGTGCAGCACAGGTTGCACTTTTGAATCAATCAAATCAAAAATCCCATTTGTTAGACGTCTTATGGATACAAACTCATGAATGACACTCTGGAGGCTTCCAGATTCTGAAGTGTAACACTTCTCGCTCAAACACTTTAGTAGTCTATGTGGCAATAATAAAAATTAGGATTAATAGAATGCCATCATTTGACATATTCACAGGGCTAAGTGTTGATTGAGTATATTATTTTAATATATTTATTTGAACAGAAAATACAGGTTTTGTTGTCGTAAATGAATGCAGATTTTGTTTTGTTTGATTTTTCTTCTAAATGTGATGCGTTTCCTGAATTGGTGTAGCATCAAGTTTGAATGCACTTGTAATCATACTGAGTCTGAATGCTTGCCTACACTGAAGATTCGGACCTAAAGCCCTACCCAATTTTGAAATGGGAAAGTGGACTCGTTACATTCGTTGGTATGTAAGCCAGTGCTCATTCCTAACAGATGTTGATGTTTTTTGATCTACTGTATCATTGTTTTGGGCATCTTTCAGAAAGATGGAGTTCAGCTTAAATCCTGAGAATTGTTGGAAGCATCGCTCTGCAAGCAATTTTTTCCGAGCACTTTGGAAAAACAGATTGATCCTGCGATACTGACTGATACTGCGGTTTGGATTAACCTCTTCCTCCGGCCCCCACATTGCCTCAAAATCACATTCTTCAGTTTTTTTTCTCCATTATCGTACATTCCATTTCAGTCTAACCTCCATGGCTTCATGTCAGCCATCAATCACTTAAAGCTAAACTCTGGAGAATAAGTGGAGGAGTGGGGGGGTTTGCTAATGTTTGCGGTAGGTTCGATAATGGTATTTTGTCTGCCACAGCGTGGCTCGTTCCCACACACTCTCTCACACACACACACAAGCGTAGACACACTTACAGAAACAAGAACAGGCACTTCATAAACTTTCTCAGGGGATAATTTAAGGACATTGTCAGCAGAGTTGAACAATCATTGGGCTCTGATACAAATCCCTCCAATGGAGCGCAGAACCAGGAAACGAGAGTGTTTAGCTTGGAAATGGCTCTCCCGGTCCTGTTTTATCATAAACAATAATAGTCTAAAATGGCTCTTTCCTCTCCTTTGCCGAGCCAGGATCCGAATTCTTCTCCCAGAAGCGTACCTCCTCGGGTTGTTTCAAATACCGAGAATTGTCTCCATTTACGCCTTTGCACTGCTTTGTTTGAAACCAGGGAGCAGGTACAGGATTAGGATCTCATTTTTGGGGTTTTCGCTGGGGATCAAACGCTCGATGTTGTGCTTGCTCCTGCCATCCAGCTGTTTTCACATCCAGGCAGAAGTTTTTCGGAAAGTTATTGTTAAGCCTATAAAGGTCCATTCAGGATCTGGGAATTTCCCGTGAATTCATACTTATACCTGGCTCCAATTCCTCTCCCTCCACTGTTCTGTGTTCTTCCTCCTTTTGTCTTATTTTGTCACTCTTTCTGCTGTCCCCTTCTCTCTCTGTCACACACACACACACTCTGCAGGTGGTCCTTTGCGTCTGGCTACCATATGGAATCGTGAGACTAGAATTTTGGGCTCCAGAGCAGAGTGAACAACTTGTTATATGAGTTCTGAACAGCCGTTTCCTCTGAATTAGGATTGGCGAGTTTCTGCCACAGTACGTCTAAGGCTTATTATGCAAGCTGTGATATAAAAGACACTTACAGCTCTGGCCACAATAATCACGTCATCTCAGTCACCCTGTCATGTTTAGACCACATAAATGGTAGTTGCTCAGACATGGGGTTAAGGGTGTCATATTTTCACACGATTGGTGCATGTCAAGCGATGCTGCAGCTCGTGGTCGACTCTCACCTGGGTTCTCCTCTCTCGTCTCCTCCACAGGCGTAGCGTCCCTCTCATCAGGCCTCACTCCTGGCACCTGGCAAAGCTAACGGAGCCGCCCCTCCTTCCTCCTCCTCCTCCTCCTCCTCCACCACCTCCTCCTCCTCCCTGCCTCCCACCTGCCGACTCCCCTCCTCTCCCCCCTCCTCCCCCTCCATCTGCCATGCAGCTCCACCCTGGCCCGTACACACTACCCTGGCAAACGACTGACAACAGGTAAATATGTTTGTTTTTATTTGGTCTTTTTTTTTAAAGTGGAGTTACAATACTTCATCGTTTTGCCTTATGAATCTTTAAGTCGGTGGTGTGTGTGTGTGTCATCGCTTTGAATCACACTGACTCTGTGATTCCATAGTCTACTGCGGGGGAATTTCATCCCTGTGACTAGTCCTCTTAAGCCAACAATTGGCAGGAAGCGGGTGACATCACAATGTTTTAATGTCAACATGGCCCACGCAGGAAGCCCATTGGTCTATTTTTGACATTCAATTCAAACATTCCAAAGTGATAACCAATCAGCCGCCCCCGGTGACCTGTTCTTTGTCCCTGAGTCTCAGGAGGCCAGGTGGACGTTTGGACTGCAGTGATGAGGTCGGTGTGTTTGATTTAGGCGACTGCGGTACTTGAACAGCCTCTGAAAACATTGACCGAAAAAAAGACGTAATCACTAATCGGTAGCAAAGCAAATACGTCTTTTTTGAATCATGAGGCCTTGTGAAGGAGTTTAGCCTGTTTTAGTCCTGTATGCACTTTATACACAAGCTTGTTAAAAAGGCCTTAATTTGTATAATTTCTAACCACATATACCCTCTTAGAGGAAGTCCTGAGGAAGTCCTGAATTTGAATGGAAAAATCATAAAAGTGTATAAATATCTAATCTGGGCTCTGTGTACGATGAGCTGGGGTAGGCTAACTAGCAAACATATGGATCATGTTGGGCATTGTGTTGGATCACATATCGTTTCCCACATGTCAGTATTGCTGTCCTGGAGGCAAACAGAAAAAGAGACATTGCAGGGAAAACGGAATATTTCACTGCAAATAAATGATGATATTGAATGTTTTGAGTGTTGGAAAACTGTTTTATAAAATGCTAACACTGACGCTAAACAATATTATTACAAGATACATTTAGGTCCAATGGAGGTCAAAATACTTTGTCAAGTACTTCAAATTGTCCTCAAACATCAGGGGCCAGCCCTTGTAAATACACACCTAGAAGCAAAACTTACTTATATAGTATCATTATTGTATATTGTATTATTCTGTGTGGAAAGACTTAAGCTGTTACATTATGATCACACAGAGCTTCAGGAAAGAGGAAGTTACCGTCATGTGTACATTGACTCATAATAAAAATGGCTTTTACCTCTTTGTTTATCAGCTTCACAGTAAGTCACTGCCCTGTTACTGTTCAGCTTTTGATAAGATTCTGTGATATAATGTGCTACTATTTTAGCTCTAATAGTCCCATGAGCTGCAGCTCAATTCCCACAGTTACTCATGCTGATCTCATCACACACACACACACACACACACACACACACACACACACACACACACACACACACACACACACACACACACAGCAGATGAGGAGGCAGCTCCCAACATAACTCTGGACAATGGCATGTGACTCCCAGAACATGTGGACAAAGAGAGGAAGACATAAAATAAACTGTTTGTGTGAAAGAGACAGACATTTTGTACACTGTGCAAGTGTGTGTTTGTGTTTGAAAGAGAGATACACAAGTGAGCGAACGCGTGTGAGGAGGTAAGAGTGTTTGACAGATTGAGCGTTTATCTGAAAAAGCCTGCATTAGCCTATAAATAGTGTTTATGTATCTGGGCATGTGTGTGTGGATTAATCCAATCAGTCTGAACACACACCTCACATGTCTCATCATGAGCGTGTGTGTGTGTGTGTGTGTGTGTGTGTGTGTGTGTGTGTCTGCTCTATATGTGTCAACCCGTGGCCTCACATGTTCCACATTGCCATCTGATTGGATAGGAATGACTGTCATTTCCTGTCCAGCTCCTGTCTCATTTCCTCTCTTCCTCTCTGCTTCACCCAGGTCAAATCTATAGAGCCGCCTCTCCTTCCTTATCTCTCACGCCCTGTTTTCCCACGCAGTGTGGCAGATGATAAACCTTTTGCAGCGCCTTTGACATAATTTAATAGAATTTTACGAATCAAATAAGCGATTGCATCTTTTTATTTTACTTATCACTGACTTATTTTACTACAAACCGGTCACTTTTAAAATACAGGACCGTTTAGACGATTCCTGTACGAAATCCTGGAATTTACGAAATTGTATGTAGTTTTGTTCCCCAGGCGTGGAAAAGTAATGGAAATACAAACAGAAGCTTGGGAGAAGTTATGGAATATTGAAAGATATTTTCCATTTCCAAGAAAAGGCCTGATGTTTTTGCCATATCATCATAGCAACATACTTTTACCATACCATTAGGCCTTACATGTTGAATACAAAATGGAGGAAGTGTAGCTTTGGGAGTTTAGTTTAAAGTCTTGAAAAGGAATTTGCTGAAATCTGTATGAATGCTGTAAAGCTGAGTTGTGACGATAGATGTCCTCGCACGACCCCGTGTTTTTGCTTTCTTAGCCTTTGTGCATTTGGATACAGACATGTTTGGAAGCGAGCAGCCAATGCTAAACAGAATAAAAAGAGAGACAAATGATCTAAAGAAACTTCGGCTGAACCCCCCCCAAATATTTGCCTACATGTGCACAAAATCATATTGTGAAATTGTGGAATAGTGGCAGTATTCTTCAGATAATCGGCTTTCATATTTTTGAGCCGTAAATACCGCAGAAACAGCCCAGAGATGGTTTGCTGGTAAAACCCCCCACCCCACCGGTTGGAGATCAAAGCCTTCTGGAAATCTCCCCTCCTCCCTCTCTGTGGCTACTTCCCCCTATTGTTTGAATGAATGAGCAAAAAACACAGTGGGTGAATGAAGAAATACACCAAACAATTTTTTTTTGAGATTGTGTCTCAGCTTGGATGCGTTGGATAAAAACCAAGCACAAGAACACTGCATGCCCCCTGCAGATTATATTGGGCCCCTTTATGTGCAAATTGTATTGTTTTATCCCCACACCAAATGCTCCTCTTATGGTGAAACACACCATTTTGTGTGTTTTGTGTGTGATTATGTGCGGTTTGGTATTCATGTGTTTTCCGATCAAGTTCTTCGGGGTCAAGGATGTTAGTGTCCCCACAAAAAGCTGTAAGAGAGGAAGAGGAGAACGAAAGGGGAAGAAGAGAGAGGATCAGAGGAATCAAGGGATGACTCGGAGCTTTTGACTCCGGGCTGTCGTAGTTGATGAGGAGGAAATCCCTCTCCGCCTAAAGAGGCTTCCTCCGAGGGTCTTTAAAAACACATGGGCCGGCTGTGGATCTTTGGCTCACCACTGATATAAAACAGATTCCCAGCCGTGCCGTTCAGAAGTTGCTTTCCCAAATTGATATAGGGGGAGAACATAAGCTACTGCCTGAAAATGACACATCATTTAGGGTTTTAAGGAGTTGTCACTTTTTTAACGCATGCCTGACTGATGTGTACCAAAGTAACCAAATACATTTGCCATATGGGGCAATAAAGTTCATTCTGACTTTGAAGAAGTTGTGGAAGAATATGTGTGACGTCACCTGCGTTTCCATTTCCAAAATGTTTCCATTAAATGAAATTAAGATCAGGGATAAGCATAAATCTAATTTGATCATCTGTGTCTCCATCTCTCCCCAGTGACTTGTCCATGCAGTGGGGTCAGCTGTCCAGACCTTATTCTTCCACTGACCGAAGCAGTTCCCTGGGCTCCATGGAGAGCTTGGATGCCCCCACTCCCGCCACACAGCCATTCTCTGACTCCCACATCTCCCCCGTCGACTCTGCCCTCTTCAACAACAAAAGAGACTCTGCCTACAGCTCCTTCTCCGCCAGCTCAAACACGTCGGACTACGCGACAGTCGCCCTAAGGCCGGGGGACGCTTGCTCCATGGATAACCTCCTCCAGAGTATGGGGCCTGCTTGCAGAGGCTACCCCAATGGCAACGTATCGACTCTAGAGAGTTCATCAGGTGAAGCGCCGGGTGAGGTTCCGCTGATCTGCCTGAAGTCCAGGTCACTTACAAGGCCAAGGCCAAGGCCTGTCGAGGTAAGAGAGAGGCCCTCCTCCTGCTGTTATGAGAAAGAGAGGAAAGGAGACTTTGAGATCATCAGGAATGGAGACCTAGGATTGGAGAGAAAGATGAACCCCCCTCAGCCTCCAACCAGAAAGGAGAGTTTCAGAGTGACCCGAGGTCACGCTGACAGCACGGACAAGCATTGCTCCTCTGCTCCCGTTGAAATTTCCAGTCTGTCTTGTTACCGTGAGGATGACAAGCCCTCCCTCAGTCATGAAACAGGAATTCAAAATGGCTTCCCAGAGTCAGAAGTAAGTGACAGAAATAGGAATTTAAATGAGGATTCCATAGAATCGTACCGTACTAGAAGTCAAGATAAAGAACTTGAAGGTATGAGAAGTACCCATAAAGACTACAACTCACCTCCCTCAGACCATCACCTCCCTGACCCAGTGACAGCCTACTCTCACTCTCAGACCAAGCACTCTTCAGTGGGGTTGCACCGGCACAGCGCCCCTGAGAAACTACTTGCCACACAGCTTCAGCTACTACAGTTTAACAGTGACAAATCTTCATTGGAGCCTTCCAATCAATCAAATCCATCAGAATCCACCCTGTCCCCTTGTAACAGCCAGTGGTCTCATTCACCAGCTCAGAATGTGAGAGAAGATGTCAGTGCAGGTCAGAGTGAGCAAGAAACCTCTCACAATCACATCCAGGAACCATCAAACAAATGGGGAGAGAGCCGGTGCTCCACACCAGGATCTGTTTTCTTGGATGGGGATGGGGATGATGGTGAAAGCCCTCAAGGAATGGAGAGCACAAATGGCAGGTCCCTCACTCCTATTCAGCATCACCACACCTGGGGCCGCTCTGTGAGCGTACCTGTGGAGCCCTCTGGATCATCAACCCAGGGAAGACTTAGCTCTGACCAGACACTGGAGAAGGATTTTGAGCCTCTTAGTGCTGCTGCCAGTGTGGATACTCTACTAGATGAGCAGAGAGGAGTGGAAAAAGGAATAGGTGTAAAAGAAGTGAAGGTAGAAGGAGAGGTAGCAGTGAAGAAGTTGAACTCATCCAGGAATCACAGACGCAACCGTCGTCGCAGTGAGCGATTTGCTACAAACCTCAGGAATGAGATCCAGAGGAAAAAGGCTCAGCTTCAGAAGAGCAGTGGACCAGGTGGGCTGCTCTGTAGTGGAGAAACTGTCCAGGAGGAGGAGGGTCCAGACTTCCTTGAGGAGGGGGAACCCTCAGACCAGCCTTCCATGGAAAGAAGCATGAAAGTGACATTTGCCCCAACAAAAAGTGTTCTGGATTCCCAAACCCCAACAGAAGCTCAGAAATCAAACATCTTAAGTGATTCCAGCCATGAAGTCTTGCAGACTCAGAACAACAACCCATCCAGCTCTGTCCAGATTCTTGACCCGAAGTTGCCCAGTTTTGGAGTCGGCATCCGAGTTGTGGAAGAGCCAGCACCTGCTGGGAAAGCCCGCCGCTGGCGTTGGACCCCTGAGCATAAACTTCAACCAGAACCCGAGCCAGAAAGACGGAGTGGACTCTCTGGTGAGAGAGTGTTAGAGGTCACAGGGTCACAGCATGGGGTTTGCGCCTTCACCTCTTCCACCTCTTCCTACCCTCGCTCTTCTTCATGCTCTCGGATGGAGGAGACGGATATCCTCCCGTTTGCAGATAGAATGAAGTTTTTTGAGGAGACAAGCAAGGGCGTATATGTGTCAAATATCTTAGGGTTGACAAGTCGCAGGCAGAAGAAGCATCTGCACCCTGCAGAGCACCAAGGAGGGGAGTTTGCTCAGTATCAGACCCAGAGGAGGTACTCTTACCAGGGGGGGCTTCAGCAGGAAAGCCCTCTTCTCTCCAACCCAGTAGAGGCCAGAAGGCAGTCTGTGAGTTCTGGTAGGGAGAAAGAGAAGGAGAGGGAGGAGAGGGAAGAGAGGGTGAGAGAGATGGCCAAGGAAAAGGAGAGGGAGGAGAGTTTGAGAGAGATGGCCAGGGAAAAGGAGAGGGAGGAGAGGGTGAGAGAGATGGCCAGGGAAAAGGAGAGGGAGGAGAGGGTGAGAGAGATGGCCAGGGAAAAGGAGAGGGAGGAGAGGGTGAGAGAGATGGCGAGGCAGAAGGAGAGAGAGGAAGAGGAGAAGCAAAGGGAACTAGAGAGAGCAAGGCTGAGGGAGATGGAGAGGGAACGGGAGCGAGAGGAGAGGATGAGAGAGTGGGAGAGGGAGAGAGAAAGAGATCTAGAGAGGGAGAAAGAAAGAGAGAATGAGCTTGTGAGAGAAAGAAAGAGGCAGAGAGAGAGGGAAGATCATGTTCAGCTCACCTCCCGTCAAGAGTTTTACAGCAGCTCAGAATTCCAACAAAAGGAGAACTTGCATAACTCCCAGACCCCAGGCTTCTCCCTCTCTCAACCCCAAAATCAAGTCCGTCAGTCTGCCTTTTATCCAATTAACACCCCTGCTCAGCCCGTGGAGATCCAGCAACCTTTACAACTAGGGTACACGGCAAGGAGCTACACGCCCACAGAGGTAAGAGCCCTGCACACAACTCACACATACAGTATTAGAACACATTCTATATACGCGTACATACATTGCTTTCAGTCATTCTTAGTCCCTTACTCCTCTGGAAACAGACTCGCTGCATTTGTAAGGTTCATGAACAAGTCAGGGGTCGTCGGGTGAGATCCCAGCGGGGGCCTGTCGTCCTGGGATCTGGATTCTAACTAGACTGTGTCAGATTTATGGACAAGAGACAGAGAGGGAAGTGAAATGTGGACTGGGAGAGCGTGTTGGTGATCTGGAGTTCAACTGTAGGCTGGTAGCATTTGGCTTCGATGTACACATATTGGTAAAGCTAAACGAAAAGAGGTGTACATTTTTTAGATGTATATTTTCACCCTGACTCAACAGTACGGGTCACCATTGCTGTGGCATGGACCCGACCCTTCTGAGGGCTTCCTAAGCGATTGACACACTGAATCGCGTCCGCAGGAATCAGTGGCGAAGCCCTAGCGTTGCAGATCTTCCTGTAATGAGTGCTACCCTAATGAGATATAGGAAATTGTTAGAAAGTGTGATTGCTTCTCGAAAATTGGGGCCCTGAAAGTGTTTTGCACACCCGGGCTTGCGAAGCTAAAATACTGCCCAAGTCTGAGTTTATTTAGCTCAGATTGTGGGTTTTGGAATGATACGGAATGAGCGTCGGCGTTTGAGAGCTATGTTTCTTTGTTTTAACCAGTAACAAAACCTGGATCGAGTGGTCATACTTGGAAGTTGGAGCGGCCCTAGTGTGGTGTGGTTGAACGGTCGGTTTGAAGCTGAAACTGGCATCCTGCGTGCGGTCGGGAGTCTCGCTCAGAATTTAGCGGATCATTGGGCAACACCGCCGCACACTTGTGTCAGCGATAATAGCAGCGTTGGGTTACACTTCTGCCTCAAATGGAGTGGAGTTTCTCGGCAGGGGGGGGTTGTTCTTTTAGACAAAGAGCAGCCTACCCTCACCTCATGAACTTTGAAACTCCTGTGACCTTCTGCCTATTAGTGACCCCATCATCATCATCATCATGACAGAGCAAAGCCAAACTGACATTTTTTCATTTCAGCAGATGTCTGGCCAATGCTGATATAGCTTTATTGGTTAGTTGTATTTGTCCCTTGGGTGGAGATGATGTGGGGTGGGGTAAGGTTCTGTGTTGGAAGCCGAAGCGATAACCCCATGCATCAAATCCTTGTTTTATACCTGCCGCAGTCCACATCCAACATCTTTAATGGAAACAGATGTGCTGGATGGACTACAAGGCCACAACGAGGCCTACTACGTTCTCCACACACACACCAAATACACTTATGTTAAAGCATGTGTATCCAGGTGTATGCACAAACAATTTTCCACAGTCCTTATAAGATAAGATAACTTTATTTATCCCAAGGGAAATTGCTGTAATGTCAGTCAGTCAGTCAGTCAGTCAGTCAGTCAGTTACTCACTCACTCACTCACTCACTCACTCACTCACTCACTCACAGAAACATACACACACACACACACACACACAGAAACATACACACAGATGGGGGTTTAAGGCAGGGAGACACTAATGTTCTGTTTGTTTGTGTTGTGGACTAATATAGAAATACAACAGTGGTATTGTTTTAATACCAGCTGTGCTTTCTTAAATGTCAGGAAATGAGTTTGTTGAATTGTTGTTGCAAAATTGGACCGAATCCCTTGTTTTGCCTCTTTGGAGGCGGTAAATCCGGACAATTCAGCCCTCTCGTAAAAGACGACAGTTTCATATCAAAGGCCAAATATAAAGTCAAGAGGATTGGCGTGATGAAGTGAGTCCCCGACACTTCCAGCTGGTCACCGGATCAAGGCAGAGAAGGGTTCTAAATGACTAAATGCGCTTTTAATCTTGTCGATCTCCATCTTTAACGTAATGTAGATCAGTGCACACGAGTGACGCCTGTAGCTGTGCGGTACAGCAGACCCATTGCTTCCAGTCTCCCTTTTATGTACGTTATTATCACAAAGTTATCAGTTGTTATCATTTCCCGCTCTGTTTGACGGCGGTAGCGGTGTCGGCTGCCAAATATGCAAAATGTCGACTGAGACAACATCACACCGTTCCAACAAAAATACAGAATGAATGAAGGCTTGGATCCCAGACGCCGAGGAATCTGTACTGAGGACGGACAAGCTTGTGTGTGTGTGTGTGTGTGTGTGTACCCCACCAATTTGTTTTTGCAGCTTACCCCCTCTTTTCTTCTATGCGTTGGAGTACTTCTTAAACGTTCTCGTACCGCTGCTGTGCAGATGTATCCTATATTGTAGCCATAATGAGCGGATTAACGCGGAAAAGAATCTCTTTACCTACACCGGCTTGAATCGTGTCGGACGAGCCTCCGACCCGAGGGGTGCTCTCTGAATCACGCACCATTAGGTTGATGCGGAAAACATCACCGCCCCTCAGCCTTATCTCAGTCAGAATCCGTGGCAGGGTGGGGTTAACACACCCACTTCCCCTCGCCCCTGCCAAAGTAACCAAGTCACCGTTGAATGAAGGAGTTGAGTGCTGACCAAACACTTAGCACAGATTGAGGCCCTTCCCTTCATTCCTTAAGTGAAATTAACTGGGTTTTAATGTGTTCCACAGACATATCCTGCCCGGCAACAGGAAACTGCCCAGCTCAACAGGAAGTACAGCCTGACTGAGAGGTGAGCCGCTTCCTGGTGAAACCGCAAAGACACACACACACACACACACACACACACACACACACACACACACACACACACACACACACACACACACACACACACACTTTCACCTTTGTTTCCCTGCTATCTCTGATTGCCTCTAAGTGAGTCTCTGGAGGCTTTAGGTGGAGTTAACCCTTTGTGAATGGACGGGAGGAAATCCCACTCGGTCATGCTCGGGCTGTGATTTGAGTATAACGAGCTCTAAGTGTGTGGAGCAATCATCCACGGTAGTAATATGACTATAATGATATGTGGTGGCAGGGTTATTTCTATATGTTTGCACAGCATTGTGGGGTTACGGTATGTAAGAGGACTCCACTCCTTTTTGACCACAGACGGTAACAGATCAGTGAGTCTGGAATGCAGAAGACAAACATGGAATTTCAGCCACGGCTCCTGTATACTTGCACTCACTGCGTTTCTGATTGAAGCCATCGGTACAAAATGCATCATGGGACTATTTTCAAGCATTTTTTTGTTTCTCACTCTTGCTCTCTACTTGGGGCCTCCCTCTCACTTGTCCCGCTCCTCCTCTTTTGTGACAGAGACTACCCGAGCTGGAGACATGACCCCAGACCGTCAGAGGGCATTAATCAGCAGCATCAGCAGGGCCGATGGGCTCCTAAGCAGATCGACGTCAGCAGTGATGACAGGAACGGATCCTCGTTCGCTCCCCCGTCTGCCCCCCTCCCTCTCCGGGCTCGGGCCATGTCGGAAAACGACCTGCACTTCGACAGCAGCCAACGCTGGTCGCCGTCGGTCTCTTCGATGACGAGTCAGGCGTTGAGCGAGGTGGAGGAAGGGATGAGCGGCATCGGGGGAGGAGACCGTGTAGGAAGTGCGGCAGGTCAAAGCAGAAGGAAGACCCCGCCTCCACCGAGGCCACCGCCCCCAAAGTGGGAGCAGTTCCACCGCAGGCGTGCGTCTCATCACACCCTGTTCCCATCCTCCTCCTCATCCTCTTCCTCTACTGCTCCTCATCACTCTTTCACCACCGCAGAGGGATACCACCCCTCTTACTCCGTCCCATCACCGGAAATGTCCAGGCAGAGGTCCTACAGCCTTCCTCCACAGAGACAGGAAGGGACGGAGGGCTGTCCACGCTGCACTTGTAGCCAGAGCCAAGCTCAGGTCCAGGACCACACGTTTCCCCACACCACGTCTAATCAAACTCAGAGGCAGGAACGCCATTTTTCCGTGGCTCCGCCCAGCCCCATGTTCTCTAGACGAGCCTTCAGACCTGTGGCCCCGCCCCAGAGAGAGAGGGAGGGGACCGCGAGGAGGGCGTACGATGAACTGCAGAGACTTCCACCCCCGCCGCCGTCACCCACAGAGAACAGAGTGAGCAGGTGAGACTAATATTCAGGCCCGACGCAGGTAAACACACACGGCTAAAGTGCAACCATGGAAGTGCATTTGTTAACTGGTGTAACGTTTTGATCATCTTTGATTGTGTGTCTTTGCAGTTTATCTGAGATGGACCCCAGCCACAGGCCAGACCAGGACAGAACCACAGCACTGAAACCTCACAAACAGCAGCCCGGTCTGAGACCAGGAGCCGAGTGGGAGAGGACGCCGTCTCCCAGAGTTCATAGCGACACAGCACTTCCTCCCGTCTTAGAAAATGGAGGCGCCCCTGGGTTTTTACCTCCTGAATCCTACTTTGCCATCAGCTTCGAGCAGCAGCAGCAGCAGCTTCGGGTCAACAGAGGCTTCCAGAATTATGCCGTCAACGGCAGCAGCCTAGAGCAGCAGAAAATTCCCTACCCTGAACCGGGAACAGAATCGGAGACGACCCTCAGCCCGAGCCCCGCCCACAGCCTGGAGGTAGAGCTGGAAATCCCCATGGAGACGGACATCGATGATTTTCAGGAAGAGGAGGGGCTTCCCGCGGAAGAGGAGCTGATAAGCAGCGAGCTCCCGTGCTTTGCTCTGCCCGTCACCGTTCTGGAGACGGACATCGACACCCTGCCAAACCCCGGGGCCTCGCCGACGGGCAGGGCGAGGGCGGAGAGTGGGTCGCTGGAGGAGGAGCTGGAGGGCGGCGAGAGCAGCAGAGAGGGGCACAGCCTGGAGGAGCTCTTCCCCCCGAACAGTGAGGGAGAGTCAGGCACGGAGAGCTGGCGAGGAGGCTACCAGAGCACGGAGCACAACACGGACAGCTTGGACAGGTAAATGCAAGGATGCGTCGGTTTGACTGGCTGGTGTGTGTGTGTGTGTGTGTGTGTGTGTGTGTGTGTGAAAGTCTAACCGTCCCTTGTTCTGACGTTTGCAGAGATATTAGTGGAAGCTATTTCTTCTCCTTTTAGTCACTTTGTGGAGCTGAGACATTTTCCGTCTGACCCCTTGCTTCATCCCACATAATTGATCGCCTCTCTCATCCCTGCACCTTTTCATTGTGGTGTTTTACGGCCGTGCGTCTGTTTTACCGCTCTGCCTCTGCGTTTCATCTCCCCGTGCATAAACGTCTCGTCCTCCCCCAGGCGGTCAGGCGCGAGCTCCAGCTGCTCGTCCTATTACAGCACGTCGGCAGCCAAGGCTCAGCTCCTGTCCCAGATGAAGGACTTCGCCGAGAGCAGAGAGAGGGAAGAGGACGACGAGCTGTCCTACAAGGTAACGCGCGGATTGTCCAACAACGCGCATGCCATCTTGTAGCGTCCTCCTCCAGTCGCAGCTATCACTCACTCCTGTCGTGTCGTCTCCTATGGTGCAGAAACAGCTGATGGAGAGCCTGCGCAAGAAGCTTGGGGTGCTGAGAGAAGCTCAGAGGGGCCTGCAGGAGGACGTGAGAGCCAACACACAGCTGGGGGATGAGGTGGGAACCACTTTCATTCATTCTGTCACTCGCTCATTCGTTCTCCGGCTCAATCATTCTCTCACCGGTTCACTTTCTCACACGTTAATTCGCTCACTCACTCCCCGGGAGCCGGCTCGTCCTCACCTCCGTCTGCGTCTGTCCTCAGGTGGAGAGCATGGTTGTGGCGGTGTGCAAACCCAATGAGGTGGACAAGTTCCGCATGTTCATCGGCGACCTGGACAAGGTGGTGAGCCTGCTGCTGTCGCTGTCAGGGAGGCTGCTGAGGGTGGAGACCACGCTGGATACACTGGACCCCGACGCCGAGCACAACGAGAGGGTGAGGAAGGATGAAGAGCCAGGATACCTCGAAGAAGACACCTGTGGACGTAAACGCATGGCAGCATAACATAAACCTGTTTCCCCCCTCTCTCTGCCCTCTAGCCCCCCCTGCTGGAGAAGAAGCGGCAGCTCATGAGGCAGCTGTCAGAGGCTCAGGACCTGAAGGATCACGTGGACCGCAGAGAGCAGGCGGTCAGCAGGGTGCTTGGTCGCTGCCTCTCCCCCGAGCAGCACAGAGACTACAGGTTCGGAGCCCGACTCACTTAAAGCTGGATGTATATGATCGTTCTGTTCATCAGGGACGAGAACGAAACGCTTCTATAGTTTTTTAAATAGATGTTTATTTTTTTATTTAAGAGCCCACTTTAGCATTTTTAACATTTCTTCCCTGTAAAATACCAAAGCCATGAATTAAATATGTCCGTCTGTCTCGTTTGTCCACAGCCACTTTGTGAAGATGAAGGCGGACCTGCTGGTGGAGCAGAAGCAGCTGGAGGATAAGATCCGGCTGGGAGAGGAGCAGCTGAGGGGCCTGAGGGAGAGCCTGGGACTGGGGCTCGGGATTGGCATGGGAATGTCCATGGGATACGGACACTACTAAACAAAACGGGAAGAGGGATTTTGACATCCAAAAAGAAGCCACCAGAAGCCCTGCACAGTCACTCCAAGACCTCTGAGGCTTCACAACTCCTCATTCGACTTAAAGCAGGAAGTCATCCCACTAAAGTAAAAGTCACTACAATACAGAAGCTTCCGGAGGCTTCAAACTGACAAAGAACTACAGCCAGTCTCTTCATTTCCCCCCCAAACAAGACCATTGGGGTTCATTTACACCACGAGAACATTCCGGCCCTGAAGCCTCATTGTTCCAAAGCTGAAACCGGATCAGAGAATGTCCGCTCATTTGTCCCTCAGAGTGTAAATGCGACCTTTTATCTTCCGTGTATCGTACTACATCGCCACAGACGGCGCAGACGTTTTGATAAATGCTGCTTGTTTTTACTTTGCGTATTTAAATCGCCCCGGTTCAGAGAATCAGGCGGAGACTTCCTGGGTGCTTCAAAGTAAGAGACTGAATTAAGGCTACTTTATGGGAAGCGCGGCTGCCAAAGTTGCCATTAAGTTTTGTTGCAGGCTGACAACTTTACATTTAGACGTACACATTTTCTATTAACTCTATAATCACAGCAGTGCTTTATGGCTTTGTATCCGCGGCTCCTGTACACACACATGGAGTTTGACACTCCGCCGACTCAAGTATGGACCGTTGTGTATAGAAGACTTCTTTATGTGTGTATATATAGCGGATTTTATGTTGAAAAGCTGGAATGTCAGACGAAGGAAGCAAGGAAACTGTATGGAGGATTGAGCTTGCCCACTTTAATTCACAGTGTCGTTTCAATGCGTCACCTGTGCTGTCAATGTTTTACCATGAATCCACATGTTCAATTGCCAAAAAGACGTAAAAGAATCTGAAGGAAGTGAATGTGATTTGCACAGGCAGACTTCTTGTGAGCAAACCACCTGTTCCACCCTATTTTTATTTGACTCTCGCCAAAGCCTCCTGAGCTTTAACCCGACTCCAAAAAACGGCAATGGGTGGAGTCCAGAGGATGCAAAAATGTAAAAGAAGACGAGATGTAGAGGAAGTGTGTATATTTTGTGAAGTGAAGTGGAAATGCGCTCGGTTTTGTTCTGGTTCCTGCTGTTTTTTTTATAACCAAACAATCCTGAACTTAAAACAGCATTGCATTGTGTGTGTGTGTATATATATGTGTATATGAAGTGTATTCTTGTACTATAACAGCCATTTTTGAAGCAGACTGGAATACTTATTGACTCTATAAAAGAGGAAGAAAGTTACTTGTTGAGTCCAGTCGAGAGTATATTTCTTCAGTTGTTGTTTTCTTTTGTAACTTTGATTTATTCCAAACCCATTTTTGTAAGTTGCATTACAAAAACACTCTTGTGAGGGGGGAAAAGTACCATAAATAATAATAATAGTATTTTAAAATACCTTCCTGTCTCATGTTGTGATTTACACCCTCCTGTAGCGTCCAGCGCCAGCGTGGACTCCCTCCTGGTGAGGGGGGTTTGTTGGAAAGTGGTCAGACGGTTAAGCAAACAAGGCCAGAGGGTGACGGATCACCATCAGAGGTCCTTAACGCGATAAGCGACGAAGGGGCTCATTTAAGAGAGGCTTCCTGTTGTAATTAATATGCATGCACTTCAGGGTGGCGGCTCCTAAAATGTTTGCTCAGGCTCTAAACTCCACACACATCGACGCTGTGGTGATGTTGGGATGTCTGGAGTCTTATTTATGTAATAAAAGGCAGGAAAAATTAGCAGTGACTCATTTAATGTGCTCACAATGCCACTGAGAACAGCATTAATAATTCATATGTGGCTCCAAAATGACCAAAAGTAAGGTCAGACTCTCTTCTTTAAATTGGTTTAACTATTCCAAAGCAATTCCTCCTCGTAATTTTAGAGGACATACTTAGCTTTTTGTTTTTTTCTCTCATATTTATGGTGCAGTACTGTTCAAGCGTCAAAACATGAGGTTGACACCTTTAGAAATGCATGGAGGGAGAATAGTTCCTGAACTTCAGTTTGATTGGTCCTCAACTTCTGAAGCATGTTATAAAATATTGCAAAGAATCTGAATTTCAGACTAGATGATAGAAGGTAAACCTGTCAGTATAATCCATATTGACAGTGCTGCTTGGATAGAGAGGGTGTGTGTGTGTGTGTGTGTAAGTGAGTCAGTGGCTGCTTTTGTGTGGAAATAATACAGAAACCAGCTGTTGTAAAAGGGAAGAATCTGCCTTTTTGGAGAAGCGAGTGGAGCGCATTCTTCCATTGTTCTGCCTGACCCAGATTGAAGAGCAGAGAGCTGGAAGGACAATACCAGGAACGTGAAGCAAAGGTTTGTGATTGGAACTAAGAAATCTAATCAGGCTGGAAAGTTCATCATGAATGAATTAAAAAGAAGCGAATTCCAAACTAATTATAATTAAAAAAATGATGATAATGACTTAATTTGTATAAAATTCCATCGTGATTTTTGTGACAATGATTTAACATTGAGACTCAATCACCGTTTACTTCATTTGCTGTAGCTTCAAAATGATACCATCAATGCCCATAAGATGTCGCCACTGAGCTGGGCAAATCAGCATTTATCGAGAAAACTTGTGATTTATGTAGAATTTCCACTAAATTATATATATCAAACTACTTGACGTAGCATGTTAAGATTTAAATGAACCATTATGTTAATGCTTTATGTGCGCGATGAGGTAGATTTTTGGACAACCCCTTTAACTGCTAAGAACATTGAAGAGATTGAAGAATATCGGGAGATTACTTAACATTAAATTGCTGACAGACAAAGAAGTTGATTCAGGCGATCTTTAAAAAAGTGGAAAGTCGAAAACTCGAACTGTTCCACTGACCTATTTGGAAAAGTGGCGGCAGCTCTTCGCTCGATTGGTTTTCCTGAGGAAAGGCAACGGAGCGTTCAGTTGCGTAAAGTATCCCACCTACATGGGGTTTAACCGGAATTATACAGATTAGCCTTCACATTAAAAGTATATCGTGGTGTTTACTAATCTGATGGTCGTTTCAGTGTTTTATCAAGAGTATTTACCAAAGATTTGCAGATTAACTCCTCGTAAAATGTGAGCACTTGTTATTTTTATGTCTATCACCCCCCTATATCATCCCCCTTTCTCTACTCTCATAAGAATTAGACGAATTGTAGGGCGGTCAACACGTTTTATTTTGAAAGGTCCGACCTAAATCCTGCTAGCTAAATGCCAGCCTGACCACCGCCGCAAGAGCGTCAACTTTCCAGTACAAAAACAACGCACAGAATTGAGGATTCTGCAATATTCCCCTCTTGCATGTCTCCAAAACGAGATTAATTCACGCAAAAACATTACTGTATCAGATCTATCATGTTTTAATCCGCTTTTAGTGACGTTTAACTTGGGGAGAATGACGCAGGATTTTCACGGAGCAGTCGCAACGGAGCGATAAGTTTACATTGGCTACTGTTTGGCATAAGCAGCCTACAGGGGCAAATCCGAGTCACAAGACCGGGAGGACTTGGCAGATTTCTCCGCAGGTAGACCCGGATCGGCGCTACTTCCCTTTCCTATCTGAGTGTCACACGGGTACGTGTAGCGCCAACCCCGCCGTCTTTTAGCCCAGCCCTTTTATTTTGTGCATTTCGTTGACAGCTGTCGTCGAAAGAGCCGCTGCTAACTCTCTAAGCTAGGCTAATGATCTACTGCTAAACAATCTCCGCCGTGGTGTGTTTACGAGTTTACGTGAGGAGAAGTGAGGATACGAAACGAGAGGAAATGACTGCAAAACTTCCCAGTAACCGGAGAGGATGGAGCTGCAGAGTGTCGCCCGTGTCTTAAAGCTAGAGTTAAATTAATAATCGACATTTCTGAGTCAAAGTGAATGCATTTTTTGGTATTTTAGTCGACAATGTTTCAATTTTGGACGCGCTTGTTTCGGAAATACGCGTCCGGAGGTAACGAGGAAGCAGACGTTCACCCTCCGACTGTTCACCTCCACACTGCCCCGTCATCCAAACGTCTGCATTCACGTATTTTCCTGTCTTTTAAAGGTGTCGGAGGGATGGAGAACCCCGGGTACCGCTCAGGGAGCTTTGATGGCCATCATCACCCCAGCGACGACGATGATGATGAGATGGTGGACATCGCAGGAGCCACGCTGGACTTCTCCTCCACGGATGATGTTCCTCCTCTCAGCTCAGGTTGGAATCATACTTTTGATTAAATTCGTTAAATGTTTGTTCACAGTTATTCGTTTTTCCACATGTTTGTTGAAAGTGTTCGAAAAGAACTTGGAAACTATTAGTGTAGAAAGTTCTCTTCATTCTTTCAAATGTTGGAAAACTACAGAAACTCCAAACATTGTGGTTGACTGAATGAGTTAATTGTACAAAGTTCATATAATCAATATTATATATATATTTTTTAATGCAAATATGTACAAATGTGAGTGCTGTGCCTTTATCACTACTGCAAGAATGTTATTGCGGCCAAGGCTCATTCAAGAGTCTAAGCTGCAATCGTCTTTTATGACCTTGCTAGATTTTTACAGATTTGTTTTATAATCCTGGTCTTGTAAAAACGGCTCTTAGTAAACAGAAAAACCTGGGCGAGTCTCAGCAGGTCTAAGTCTGTTGTTTGCATTGAGAAAACTCCTGTATTTGGGTCGTCTGGCTCCAGATCTGGACCCATGAGTCAGGATGTGACGTGCTCATCCATGTGTTGCTGCGTCAGCTCCATGGTGGTTCCAAGCTGTTGAGCATTAAGGTTCTGTTGAGTGTTTGTAAGGATCTGTGAAGGAAGCAAGGAGTGTTTTTATTGGGAGATACGGTGGCAAACTCTTTATCCATGAGACATTTCAGAGTCCATTGGGTGTTGGTTAGTACTGTGATAAGGTATATCTTTGCAATTTCAATGTTGAGAGTGTGTGTGTGTGTGTTTGGATCACATGCTTCTAGTGAATTTGTCATGGCCACATATCTGAGCCATCAGTCTCTCTGACTCTCTTTCACACACACTCAAGAACACGATTTATCCCATTTTGGCACAACTTGACATTAAAACAACTATTAAAGAGAGTTATAGTATGAGGGAGTAGTGTTTGTCTGTGTAGCACGTTAGTTTCTCTCATCTGTGACATCTGCAGCGACCTGCGCCAACGTCATCGTGATGCTGTTCTCGTACGACAAAACATTAAGAAAAGCGATGAAAGTCCCTGGCAGTCCTCAGAGAGCAGACATATCTTCTATTACGCTCCCCCGGGACACTCTGGAACATAGACATCGTTAAGGAAACTACTTCAATAACAAGGCAGTTTTGTAATGTATATTTTTTGGCTTGAGAATAAGGCTCTTTAAATGTTCTTACAAAAGCCTGGAACCTTAGCCTCTGGCCAAGTATATGCTGAGTCACTGCTATTGATTATCAACCCATTCCAGACCCTGCAGATCATTTATTGTGTTTTTGTGCAATGGGGGCAATAAAGGTATTTATTCTTAGTCCTTCCAAGTGACTTTAAGCAGAAAGTGTTTGGTATAGGCTGAGCACAAACCAAAAACCACATCCTGCTTTGTCCAGATACCGCCAAGGCCTCTTTTTAGCACCAAGCTTTAGCTGACGGGACGTTATCGTTTTTTTCCAGCAGTGTCTTGGCAACTGTCTTAGCTGATGTCATTGTGGCCTTTACCTCACTGTGAAGAGAACAAGGATCTGTGCCAAAAGCTTAACGGCAGAGGAATGATTTAGTGTTCTCTTGAAATACGGTCAGACAGAGAAATGAGCTGCCTAGTTACTGCTGATGTCACAGTGATGTCACCGCCGGCCTCGTCTGCTCCACCAGTCTAAACACAGCGATAAGACTCGGCCAAGGCACGTCTGGAGATAGGATTTCCTCTGTGATAAATGTGTGTATTTGTTGTTAAATGGTGTGGTTTTTCAAGGGAAATCATCAAGCTTGAGTTAGTTTCGCTCACAGAGTGTGTGAAGACTCAAGACCTCCAGGGATTGGGTCTGCAGCATTTCTTCCTCTTCTACTATCAGTTTCTGCAGTGGCATTCACAAGCAGGGGACAGGGAGGACAGAAATCATGGAATTGTCGATATCTGATGCTGTACGGATGAAATATCACAACTGAGGCGACGTAAAGTGTTGTTGTGTCCTCGAGCTGCTCCTTAGCAACCACTCAAACCTAGTCAACGAGCGAGGTTGCCTGGCAGTCGTCGTTAGTGCAGTCGCACCCCTTTCCGATCATATTCGCTGTTGGTCGGGGACCGGGTGGTGTCTCATGGTTCAGAGAAGAGAGTTCTGAGCTTTGGAGGGTTGCTAGTGCGATGCCGGCATGGAACAAATATCCTGACCTAACAATCCCAAATAAATTCCAAATAAATTTCTGGATGAATGAACGTTGAGGCCTGAGTTCAGCAGAGCAGTCAGTCAAGCATGTGAATGTTTGAGACCACGCCTTGTGCTGTATTTACACCTGGGTACTCCTCTGACTGAACGCAAAAGGCATTCGGATCGGGAATGCTGTGGATCCGGATGCCTTATGCGTTCCATCAACACAGTTTGTTGCAATATGGAGTAATTTCATTGACGCATGTTCTCCAGACCGGTGAGGAGACTGCTGAAAACAGGAAGTGTTGTTTGTTTCGTTTCCTTTCTTTCTTCCTTCTTCTTTTTTTGTACACACAAAGTTTTTGGGGTATTTGGGCCACTGAGTCACAAAGGGGTTGGAGGTCTTTGGGAATGTTTAAGGTTGTACTGCGTTGTTATCCTGGACGGCATTATCTTGATGCGTTTCTATTATTTTGTCTATCCTAATTTCCAGTTCTGTATAGAGGTCAAAGCAGAAAGGTCACCAAATGATCCATTTAGGGACAAAGATGTTTTTTGTGTAACTATTTTGATGATGTTATTGCTTTTAGCTTTTATGAGGCGCTTTTATGTTTCTAGGATTGCTTGCGTTGCTTTTTAAAAAAAAAAAAAAAGCTGCGTGTTTTAATCAGCTTCATCTCTTCCTCTTTATGACTCGTGTCATTGTTATTGCCAAGATTTGCTTTTATCGGCACTTTAATCGTCTCTACATCCTGTCGGTGATGGAGTTGCAGACGGTGCACACGCCTGGATTGGTGATTGTTGGGGTCTTTAATGATTGACCAGGAATGAGTGCGACTGATTGTTTTATGCCACCGTGTTGACTTGATGAGGTGATCGCGTCGAGCCGGTAAGAGACGAGAAGAGACCCTCTTCAGTCTATTGTTTACATTTGGATGAGTGAAGTTTGTGTTTGTTTCATTCTGTTTACATGAAAGTTGATGTATTCGGCTGCAGGAATCTCCTTCTGTCTTCATTCAGTTTCCCTTTACTCAGTCAATATGATTTTGAATCCGAGCACCACGAGGTTCATATTTGCTGCCTGTTCCCAAGGAAACCAGACCAGAGCAGGTCATGGTTCTAACACTGTGTAATGTTGGCATTTCAGGCTTTTATATTCAAGCGTTAAGGATAGTTGTCTGTTCCGTAAGCACACGCAATCGCACACACACTGTCCCTGTGCTCGTTGACCTCGTTCCCTTTATGTGTCACATATTGAAATCTGTTAGACTTTGCTTCAGGTTTGGCCGTGAAGATGTAATGAAGCTTGGTGTGAACTTGGTTGCTCTTTGCTCGCTTTTTTTGCTCCCCCTCCCCCCTTCCACTCTCCCTTTGCAGAAATAATATGTGCACTTTGATTGTGGTTTGTGTGTATCTCCCTTAAATACACAGCACAGCGTAGATTTGTAAAAGGTCTCCTGAGGTCAAAGCAGGTTTCACATCCATGTTCACAAACACTCAACTCAGGTTCAACCCCCAAATATGATTATTACCAATACTGGCAGGCCTGCATGTAAGGTTAACTGTGACATCAGCTCCCCAGAGAGAGAGAGAGAGAGGGAGCGAGACAGAGGGAGCGAGACAGAGTGAGCGAGACAGAGGGAGACAGACAGAGGGAGCGAGACAGAGGGAGACAGACAGAGAGGCTGACTGACAGACAGAGAGAGACTGACAGACAGACTGACTGACTGACTCACAGACAAAGGCAGACAGAGACTGGCAGACATACAGACAGAGACTGACAGACAGAGACTGACAGAGACAGACAGACAGACAGAGAGACGGAGACAGACAGAGAGAGACTGACAGAGAGAGACACCGGCTTCCCTACTTCCACACCCTCTCCCTGATAGCTATCAAAGTTCCTTAGAACTTGGGGTCAGAGACCTAACAAACAGTCATGACCTCGTGTGTACGCAGTGACCCACCTCAGCTAATCTCCGCCAATCAGGGCAGAGCTTACCACGCCTTACTTCCCACAAGCAGATTGAGTTGTCCTCTGCTTCCCAGACTGCTCAGATGATCAATCATTGCTCATTTCTCGGAGCTCGTCGGCCAATGAGGAAGCGCTCAGCTATAACACAGTTCCTCGAGGAATCCGGAGGAGTGAAGGGACCGTTCGTTTTGAATTTTTAATGCCAGGTCGAGTGTTTTTTCTGAGGCCGGGAATGACAGATGCACTGGGAGTTCTGGACTAAGCAGATGGATGAGGAGGGGATCGTTGAGGATGGTGAGTTTGTGGCCAAAGGTGAAGACGCTGGGGTTTGTTCTTTTAGCTCGCCACTGTCATGAATGAGTGAAAGTCAGGTTTCAAAGATGTAGCCGGGCCGCCCAAACAGGCCAGCGTTTGAGAAACCAGTTTGGTGTATCACAGAGGCTGCCTCGTGTCTGTGTACGTGTGTGTGTTTTCATTCCATCCGAGTTCCGTCAGGTTGTGTTTTTTTCGACGCCTTTAACTTTAGCCCTGGCATATTAATCATTAAGACCCTTTACGACCTGGCATATTAATCATTAAGACCCTTTACGACCCATCGCAAACCGAGTCATGCGGTCCCCTTACTTGCGTGTTATTGTGTGAGCGGATTTGACACCGAGTCCACGCAACACAATCCAAACTAGCTCCCATCTGTACGAGCAACAGTGTGTTTCCTACCTGTTCCTCGGGCAATAAAATGCACAGACGGAAAGATAACGTTGGTATAGAACACAGCGTGACAACCTGACGCTGGCACCTATAGAAGGAACCTACAACGATACTACGAATGACTTTTGGTCAAAACTGAGTCAGAAGTTTGGAGGGAGGGATCAGAGAAGCAGACTATGTTGTTGTTTTGTACATTAAAGCATTTCAAAGGTTTCAGAATGGACCCCTTAATGAAAATAACATTGAAAGCTCATATATTTCTGCACTCTGCTCTCTAACTCCATCACTTTGAGTTCATCCCGGGCTGTAAAAGTCAAACGTTCCCTTGTAAAGTAGCTGATGATGCATCTCTGAAAGATATTGATTAACCAAACTGTTATTATGAATAATAAGCATAACAGTGGTGGCAGGGCCCGCTTGTGTTGGGCTGAATTATGGCTCTAATCTGGCTTCCTTTGTGTAATAAACGGCTTTAATGGCGCCAGGAGTGCAACATTAAACCCCGGCTTGTGTATTTTAAGCCGTTTTATATCTCTTTGTGCTGAAGAGTGAAGTGATGATCGGTCCCTCTGCTCTGTATTCGCGTTTAAACTCGGCAAGATTTCAGCCTTGGAAGCCATTTCAACGAGGATGAACGATGTTGCTTGTTTAGTAACATGAAGCCCAGATGGAAGAAGAAATCAGCGGCAGAGGAAATAATTGCACTTTATCATCTCAACCCGGCGTGCCCGTGAGCAAGGCACTTCCCTTTCTAACCACGAACTGAGGCTGTGAGATTTACCGTCAGTTTGTGTACGTTTAAACAAACTGACCCTAAAAATGATGTCATTGTTTAGGATTTGTGAAAGTAACATAACAAAGTCCTCCTTATAGAATGAAAACTACACGGAAATTACTTTTTTGTAGATGAGGCAAGTAAACCGTGAAACTCAATCCCTCATCTTCCAATGGTGCCAAATTTCGAGCCGTCTCTGCAGGAAGCATATGAGAGGTGACTGACGCCGTGCCAACTTCCTGCAATCCCTCGCCAACAAAGCACAATGAACTGCAACGGGTCGAGTTCGTCTGTGATCTCAGACGAACTCCACACTGTGTTCTGGTCCGCAGCAGTTGGAGGAGTCGTTTTGGAATTTGTTATTAGTTATTTGTTCAGTCAGAATGTGTGTACCGTTTGTAAACAGTGTGTGTGTGTCTGTGTCTGTCATGTGACCTTTGTTGGCTTCCTTCTGTTTGAAACCAGTCTAGCGAGTCTTCCTCAGGTATTCAAGGCCTCCTCTGATGGACCTGTCAGCAATTATCCATCTGCAGTGTCGTCATGGTTAACTCCGAGTTCATGCTCATCTGTCTGTTAGCAGGATATAAAGTTCTGAACCATAAGTCAAGATCAAAAGTCTTTATTTCTAAACCTTTTCTGTGTTTGCTTCCTGGGTGAAGGAAACACAGTTTAGTCTCCTGCAACCAAACATGGCCGACACACTTCTGCTGCCCAAACACATTCCCTTCCGGCTCTGCAGCATATGAGTATGGAAGTTAGGAATATGGAAGTGCACATTGTTATTTTCAGGGCATAAATTGTGTTGCAGGCATGACTGGGCTCTTTTCTCCTGGGACTCTTATTGTTTGCTTCTTTGACTCAAAGCCTTAAATCAGAAATGACTTAATTTCTTTTTGTGCCATTTCCTGTCTCTCTTTTAGTTGACATTGATTTATCACTATCATCAATAGGCTGTGATCATAATTATCACTAGATAATGGTTAGATAATGGTTTGATGTGAACTTTCCAGGAAGTGGATGCTGTTTTCACTTGAATTTGGGAGATATTCCAGGTGACCTGTGTTTTTGACCCCGGCAGCCTGAGGACCAGAATGTTGGTCCAGTGTGACACTTCAGCCAGTTCGTCTTTAAAATGGTTGAAATAGTGCAACCGTCAGGCTGGAGTTTGCACTTATTAATCACTATTGAAATCTTGTGATTGTCTCTGTGGAATTTGTTGTTCTTGCTCCTCAGAGGATAAAGTAATTTGACGACCTTTCCTCCAGCTCCTCCCTCAGGACAAACCTTACGAAATACTTCCTCCTCCCCAAATACTTCTTGCCCCTTTCTTACATCTATTCCTCTCTCTTTCTCTCTCTCTCCCCTAAAGGAGGTTACGAGGAGTACAGCAGCAGCAGCAGCGGCGGCGGCAGTGGCGGTGCAGCTGGCAGGATGAACGGAGGCGGGCCCAGCAGGCTGGTGGACCCGCTGGAGGACCTGGTTCCCGGCGTGGGGACGTACGAAGACTTCAACACCATCGACTGGGTCAGAGAGAAGAGCAAGGACCGCGACCGACACAGAGAGGTGAGTGTGTGTGCGTGTCTGTGTGTGTGTGGCAAAGTGATCATTACTCGGCGCTAAAACACCATTTACTTTTCTGTCACACCTGTAATTAAAGTAACGAGTCAAAGCTGTAATCAGCACAGCGAGGCTTAAGAAATTTGGTTACAAAAATAACAAGTTGAGCTTTAACTGTATATGCCCGACAACTCCATGTCCTATATGGTCCAGGGATTTGAACCGGTGACTTTCTGGTCGTCTGGTCTCTATCGAACATCTGTCCTTCTGTCTCTGCGTCCGTCCAGATCACCAATAAGAGCAAACAGTCGACTGTGGCTCTGCTGCACAGCGTCAGCGATGCTTTCTCTGGATGGCTGCTCATGCTGCTCGTGGGACTTATGTCAGGTAGTGCTCACACACACACACACACACACACACACACACACACACACACACACACACACACACACACACACACACACACACACACACACACACACACACACACACACACACACACACACACACACACACACACACACACACACACACACACACACAATCTCACATACATACACTACTTTCTGTTACTCAACTCACACATAACCTGTATGGCAGCGTTGTTCTGTTGTGCGTGTGGTGTGTGTGTAAGGGGTTTTAGTTAGAGATAACAGAGAAGTAGTTTAGTTATCTCCCTCTACTGGAAAGTGTAACGCCTATTTGGTTGTGCTGCATCAGCTGGAAAGTGAACTCCCCTGTGGTGAAGGATAGCAGGTGCAGGGACACAAAAAGAAGGAGAATAAATGGTGTGTGTTTGTCCACTGACACCATAATCACTGGGCGTGTTCATCAATTTCACACAGAAATCAAGACAACACAACAGACGTGTACTTGTTTCTAATGAACTCACCTTCACCCACAGAAATCGGTTAGTTAAGGTTTGGTACGTGGAGTGACTGTCCCTTCTGTCCTCCAGGTGCTCTTGCCGGGGGTATAGACATCGCGGCGCACTGGCTGACAGACATGAAGGGCGGCGTGTGCCTCATCGGCTTCTGGTTCAACCACGAGCACTGCTGCTGGAAGTCAGACAAGACCACTTTCCAGGAGAGGGACCGCTGCCCGCAGTGGAAAACCTGGGCCGAGCTCATAACAGGGACCTCAGAGGTGGGAGGACAGCTCAGTCCAAAACTCACACACTCCAGTTTTTCTGCTTTATGTCAATCCACCATCCTGGAATGTGTGGACATTTAAGTCAAGTGTATCCTGTTTACTGCTGAGAAGTTCTGGATGAAACTTCTGTAAACACAAATGGTCTTTCTCCTCTTCAGTTTACTCTCACCAGTCTGTCAGCAGCAACAGAACTCTGCTCCACTGTCAATGCAATAAGCTGGAACTTAATGGAAGCTTGTTGAAACTCTTTAAACAGAAATGTGTAATGTGTTTTTATTGTTTATGAGTATATTTTGAACTACTTATCTCAAGTTACATAGGTCTATGCACATAACAAAGTGTGTATATATACCTTATATACTTACGCACTGTTGTGGTTTAAATATATTTTATTATTTTTAGAATGTATCGCTAAAGTCTCTCTTCTCTTCTTATTCTTTACTTCTTTTTAAATTTCCTGTTTATTTTATCTCTTTTACCTCAGCATGTGTTGTTCCCAGTGATCGCCATGGTGGTTATGCCTATTTATTCCTTTATCATTCTTTATTTGTATGTATGTATTTGTATTCTTTATATTTCTTCACTACAGAGCCACATGTCATTAATATGGTATGGTGCTACAGCTCCATCTAGAGGCTGGAGTATGTCAGGACACAAACTCTAACCAGCAGTTAACCAGCACATCCTGCTTAATAAATGGAACACAACTACTTTGAAACATGATTTACAACTTTATGCACATTAATAACTCTACTCTTTGTGTATCTGTGTGTGTGTGTGTGTGTGTGTGTGTGTGTGTGTGTGTGTGTGTGTGTGTGTGTGTGTGTGTGTGTGTGTGGTTCACAGGGTGCGTTTGCGTACATAGTGAACTATATGATGTACATCTTCTGGGCTCTGCTCTTCGCCCTCCTGGCCGTCACGCTGGTCAGGGCGTTCGCTCCGTACGCCTGCGGCTCAGGAATACCAGAGGTGAGGAACGCCGAGGAGTCGAGATTCCGCCCGATGTTCACTTTTTCTTCCTCTTTTTCTTTCACTCCTTATTTCTGTGGATTTGAGGAACTGAATATTTGCTTTCACTAGAATTTCAAACAGATGTGTAACACACACATCTGACCCGGTCCTTCCCTAACACACACACAAAAATCTATGTCACTTACACACACTCTTTCTCCCTCTCTCTCTCTCTGCCTCTGTCTCTCTCTCTCTCTCTCTCTGCCTCTCTCTCTCTCTCTCTCTCTCTGCCTCTCTCTCTCCCTCTTGTGCCTCTCTCAGATCAAAACCATCCTCAGCGGTTTCATCATCCGCGGCTACCTGGGCAAATGGACCCTCATCATCAAGACGATCACCTTGGTGCTGGCCGTGTCCTCCGGGCTGAGCTTGGGAAAAGAGGGCCCCCTGGTGCACGTGGCCTGCTGCTGTGCCAACATCCTGTGCCACCTGTTCACCAAGTACCGCAAGAACGAGGCCAAGCGGCGAGAGGTGGGCTGTGACGGCGAATGATGCTGATTCAAAATGGATGACTGTCTGTCTGTGACTGTCTTGTCCTTTTTTTAAATGAGGGTTTTGATGCACCGTAATAAAAAGAGTCCTGGTTTGTTTTGCGTGCAGGTGTTATCGGCGGCAGCGGCGGTGGGCGTGTCCGTGGCTTTTGGCGCTCCCATCGGAGGAGTTCTGTTCAGTCTGGAGGAGGTGAGTGCAGAATCCAATCCAAATCCATCGACTCGCCACCAATTGATGTTTGACGTCTTTGCTCAGATGCAGGAAATGTTTTGCTAATGGAAATGGGAGTTCATCAGACTCTCCAGTAGATGGCAGCATAACGCAGAGCAGTGCATTGGTTATGCCGTGTAATGTGTTTGATCACCTGAACGCACTGAAGAATAGACGATTTCACCTCAGCAGAGAGTAGAACACAGTGGAAACTTTACCCTTACTAGACTGGAGCTTAAAAGGGAATGTTTTACACGATGAACACTGTCAAAAGAAGACGTGGAAACAGGCTCAAAGAGATCATTTGCATCTAAGCCTCTATCATTCAGATAGATAGGAGCGGATGAGACCTGTGGGCTTATAAGCTTTAGAGCAAACAGCAGATTTTGGCCTAAAATGCTTTGTTTTGGCATCACAGTGGAGCAGAACAGACCTGAAATACAATATCTGTGTATCTTGGCACTGATTCTCTCCATGGTCAATAAACGCAAAGCGCTCCGAGAAAATAATCAGAATTATGACCTAAGTGTGTGTGTTTGTGTGTGCCAGGTAACTATTTAATAATGAGAGCCAATGATGTTTGACTAAACTCTTTACCATACATGGAAGTTTGAGCTTCTGCGTCGTCTCCTGTGTTAAAGCTTCAAATTCAAATAGCAAAGACTCTGAACTCCCTCTCCCCCCCTCTCTCTCCCTCTCTCCCTCCCTCAGGTGAGCTACTACTTCCCCCTGAAAACCCTGTGGCGCTCGTTCTTCGCCGCCCTGGTCGCGGCCTTCACGCTGCGCTCCATCAACCCCTTTGGGAACAGCCGCCTGGTGCTGTTCTACGTGGAGTTTCACGCCCCGTGGCACCTGATCGAGCTGGCGCCATTCATCCTGCTGGGGATCTTCGGGGGCCTCTGGGGGGCGCTGTTCATCAGGGCCAACATCACCTGGTGCAAGCTACGTATGTGCTGAGGAGGAAGTATAGTCTGGAATGTATATGTTAGGTCTTTCTATTCATCACTAGTCTTGCTCTGTGTCTCTCTCCCTCTCCCTCTCTCTCTCTCTCTCTCTCTCTCTGGCAGGTAAGACCACCCGTCTGGGTCGCTACCCGGTCTTGGAGGTCTTGGTGGTCGCTGCGGTGACCGCCGTGGTCGCCTTCCCCAACAGCTACACCCGGATGAGCGGCGCCGAGCTCATCTCCGAGCTGTTCAACGACTGCTCCCCTCTCGACTCCTCGCAGCTGTGTGGCTACCAACAGGTCAGTGTGTGTGTGTCTGTCTGTGTGTGTGTGTGTGGGCATTGCAGGATTTGAGGTGGAGTTCAAGCAAACACTTCAAAATGTTTAAAGTAATGGCAAGTATTTAATTAGTTTTTCCTTTCTCTTTTTTATCTTTCTCCAAACGTACACACCCACACCCACACACCCACACACTCACTCTCCAGCTAAGCAACACATCCAGCATCGGCAACAGCTTAGCGGACCGGCCGGCGGGTCCGGGCCTTTACACCGCTCTGTGGCAGCTCTCTCTGGCCTTGATCTTCAAGATGCTGATCACCGTGGTTACCTTTGGCATGAAGGTTGGTAAAGACACACACACACACACACACACAGACACGCACACTTGCACAATCCTCATGTTGTGCAAGCTGTTTTGTGTTCTTTTAAACAGTTTCTCACTGGAACTCAACACGCTTGTATAAATGTCATCAGTGCGGATGTTTCTGTTATGAGTGCAACCAGTTTTTGGATTTAGTGTCCCCATGTTTCCAATTTAAGCCTTCAGTATTGGACCCCTGGAGTCCATCATGTTTTGTGTGCTGAGTCATAGTTATGTGACTCACTGTCATGCGACTCTCTGCAGGAGCCGCTTGTTGAGCCCAATAAAACGGCGGTCGGTGAAGACATGTTGTCCTCTCTCTCTCTCTCTCCCTCCGTCCCCTCCAGGTCCCGTCCGGTCTCTTCATCCCCAGTATGGCGGTCGGTGCCATCGCGGGCAGGCTGCTGGGCGTGGGCATGGAGCAGCTGGCCTACTACAACCACGACTGGTTCATCTTTAAAGGGTGGTGCTCACCGGGGGCCGACTGCATCACCCCGGGGCTCTACGCCATGGTGGGCGCAGCTGCGTGTTTAGGTCAGACAGCTGCCAGAAAAAAACACTCGTCTGATCTGTCTTCTGGAACTCGGCTTGTGTCCTGAGTCACGGCTGAGTCACCTGCAGCTGCCTTGCTCCAGGGTATTCTGACTGCGCACCTCCTTCCCGTCTCTCCTCTAGGTGGGGTGACTCGTATGACGGTGTCGCTGGTCGTCATCATGTTCGAGTTAACCGGCGGTCTGGAGTACATCGTCCCCCTCATGGCGGCGACCATGACCAGCAAATGGGTGGCGGACGCATTCGGAAGAGAAGGAATCTACGAGGTGAGGGCACACACTCTTTCTAAATTCATCGACATATCTATCATCTTTACCGTACATGAGTGATATTTAGTGTGGCACCTCGCCGTCCCCCCCGCAGGCTCACATCCGCCTCAACGGCTACCCCTTCCTGGAGGCCAAAGAGGAGTTCGACCACAGCAGCCTGGCGGCGGACGTGATGAGGCCGCGGAGGGCCGACCCGGCGTTGGCCGTCCTCACGCAGGAGGGCATGACCGTCGGAGAGGTGGAGGTGAGGACGCAGGCACGGGCAGAACATACTCGTGCGTGTGCGTGTGGGTCCGTGTCCCTTTGTAACACGTTTGTCCGTCCCTCAGTCTCTGGTGGAGAACACTCTCTACAGCGGATTCCCCGTGGTCGTCTCTCAGGAGTCCCAGAGGCTCGTGGGATTCATACTCCGGCGAGACCTGCTCCTATCAATAGGTCAGGAGTGTGTGTGTGTGACGGTGTGTGTGTGTGTGTGTCGCTTAATAGAACATAACATTAAGGCCCAAAATGGCAACGAGATGACGTACGGACGATGGCATAATCTGCATTTGCTTTCCAGACACCGCCCGTAAGCGTCAGGAGGGCGTGGTCAGCTCCTCCCTGGTGGTCTTCACCGAGCACACGCCGCCTCAGGCCGACGACGCCCCTCCTCTCCTCCGCCTCCGAGGCATCATGGACCTGAGTCCCTTTACAGTCACCGACCACACACCCATGGACATCACGGTGGATATTTTCCGGAAGCTGGGGCTGCGGCAGTGTCTGGTCACACATAACGGGTGAGTGTGTGGAGTGTGTGTGGAGGCTTATCAGTGTGGTTGAGCCTTTGATTCTAGTGCTAATTGGGCGGCGAGTAATAAATCATGTAGCCGGAGCCATGAGCGCAACATTAAAGTAAGCAGAAGGAGACAAAAGAAGAAAAGATTGATTGATGGGAGGACGGGCGGCGGGGGCGGGGGGGGCGTAAAGCGAGCGCACTCTCACTCCTGCGCACGCTCAAAGTGAGGAAATTGGTCCTGCCGAGGGGATGGAAGCAGTGATGGATGGACGTGTGGGAGATTCCCCGGGGTCACGCCGGTGTCGGGTCATACATTAGAGGAGAGGAAAGGAGGCTAGGGAGGGGGGGAGAGATGGCGGATCCTCGTCATCTGTCGGCTGGAGTCTCTTGGCAGACGGCGACCTCATTCCCATGAACTTTCCCGGGTTCACGCCGTTATTAAAATGATGAATCAGGTACGAGAGCAATTAGAGGTGTTAGGGAACGGCCCGTTGTTTACGTCTGATTCGTGATTTAGGAACAAATCGATCTTGTGAAAGCGATTCCCCATCAGGATGTCATCGGGCCTCGTTCGTCAATAGTCGCCGTGTTGATAGATTCCCACCTGATCCTGACGCAAAACGACTCCACTCGACACAAAATGAAGCAGCTACAGGGAACGGGACGGGTCGGCGCCACACACAGACGGACGGAAGGAGAAGAAAGTCCGTTTTTGGCGGCGTGAAGCGTTTTAAAAACAGGCACGGGGGAATGGAGTCGGATAACAATGGAGACAGGGCTGGTAAATGGAAACCAAACTCAGGCCGCAGTGTTTAGTCAGCGGTTTGAGACGATGGAACACGACATTTACCAAACCTTTGTTCCCAACTCTCTCCCCCCCCCCCCCACACACACACACACACACACACTTGCACAGTTTTGTTTGGATGAAGCTCTGACATTTTCAAACACACACAGCTTTGGGGGATTTAGACGTGGAGTTGTGTATAATGTAGCGTCGGCGCACGGAATCCGTTACCAGCGCTGTCAAACACCAGGCTTGTAGCTTACAAACACACCAAACCAAACCACGCAACTGGAACTTTCTCCTCACTTTCCCCCTCTCTCTCTCTCTCTCTCACACACACACACGCACACACACAGCGTGGATTTTCAGGCATCGCTCCGAGCTGTCAGGCCTCGAGCTAAGCGGCGCTCGATGCTTCGGGGCTCGCGGCGGAGAGAAACGGATCTAAGAGGGGAAGGAAATATTGAGGCAAAAGTACAACCGCAGAGAGAAAAGAGAAGAAGAAGACGGAAGATGGGCGCAGACCCCATGGATGTCGGGCTTTAAAGCAAATGGAATTTACAAAGCAACAACGCAGCACAGTCGACTTCATACAATCACTTATTCATCCATAATTTTGAATCATTTGATTAAAATCCGTCTCTCACGCAGGAAGTGATCAATCAGGAGTTAAACAGCAGCACCAGAGAGATACCATCTTCTCCCACTTTGCTTTCTGGCTCTCTCTGGTTTGTTTGTCCCTGTGTGTTCAACGTGGGAGTGAAAGTCGCCTGAGAGGGAAACTGGCTTCTGATATCTACTGAGTTGTAACCGTGGGTGGGGGATTGGAACCTGCAACCTTTCCGCAACCCTTTTTGTTGTATAGAAACACTCGTATTCAGCTTGTGTTTGTCTGTCTTAGTGGAAAGGTTGAAGAAGTTGGAAAACGGCACATTAAATGATGAAGAGGACGGGAGACTTGAACAGATTGAAGATGCGGATTTCCGATTGTAAGAGATGGAATTCAAGACATTAGACAAAAATGGAGTTTTATAAGATGAGAAGTCTGAAACTGTTGTTACGAGGGTGACAAAGCAAAACAGAAGCAGGAAAACAATCTGTTTCCGTTGCTTCTCTAGCCGTGCTGTCACTCGCCGTCTGGGAATGAAGCTGAATTGACACAAACTGTGGAGAGAGAGAAGAAGAAGACCTTGAGGCGTTGTGAAGCGTAGCGTCTGATCTGATCTATCTGCGGTCGTCTCGTCAGATGGACTCGCGTGTGTTTTCCCGTCCACGCTGCCTCCTGCTTCTCCAGTTCAAGGTTGCCCATTGGCAGGAATCATATCTTGTAGACACAGCAGCAACCCCGACTGAGAGCTCAAACACACTCCTCTCTCTCTTTTTCTGTGTTGTTTCCCCTGCGCACAACAACAGAATCCTATGCATCTTAAACCCCCCGTCTGTAATCGGTTCAGATTGCTCCCGAGCGTCTGCAAGCGTTAACCAAAGATGGCAGCTCAGGGGAACGAGCCGACGTGCCTCAGATCGAGTTCGGGCCTGAGTCGCCTTGTGCTTACAGTATTACTCCACATTAGTGTGAGTAAATGACTTCCACGTGTAAATCATCACTCGCAACATCGCAACAATTCCTCCTCTGTTTTCATCTCAGCCCTGTTTTTCACCTCTGTTGCAGTACGGACACACACACACACACACACACACACACACACACACACACATTAAGCACGTAAACATAAAAAACGATTACGAGAGTCTCCACACTCTGGCTTTATTTATTCAGCGTGTTTCGTGTTGCTCTGTAAAGTCAGTTTCCCCCCCGTGGGACCAAAGCTGAGCTGAAGTCATCCGTGGAGATACGAGGCCCGACTCCGGGGCGGATTGGCGCATTTCTGCTTTGTGTCACTTCTTTGGCTTCCCAGTGACGAAGCAAACAAAGTATGAAGGAATAATTGCTCTCTCTCTCTCTCTTTCTCTCTTCTCCCTCTCTCTGCCTATCTCTCTCTCTCTCTCTCTCTCTCTGCTTTTAGGAGGCTGCTGGGAATCATCACGAAGAAAGACATTCTCAAACACATGGCCCAGATCTCCAACAGAGACCCCGACTCCATTCTGTTCAACTGAACTCCTCTGTCCCGCCTTCCTCAGCTCGCCATCTTCACCTCTGTAGACCAGCGGGTGATCAGGAGAAGGAGGAGGAGGAGGAGGAGGAAGACGACGCCAGCTCAACACACTTTCACCCAAAAACAAAGCACCTTTACCTCTGAAATCCCAGTTGAGCTGCGTTTGCTGACTCGAGAACAAATCTTTTGTAAGAACGAAGACATTTCTTTGGCAGGACAACAGTGAAACACGCTCTCAGAAACAATGACTCATCGCCGATTTCATGTTGAACTCCAGCGGATGTCGGGCAGATAAACACACGCAAAAATAATTCAGAGGGAATATTAAACATCTGCTCCTTTTGGCGTCCGGAGGAACAGGCAGACGAGAGCCGAACGCTGTCGAGCGTTATCGATCCCGACAGCCCGGTCAGAGACGTGCAGCTGAAGGGGAGCGCGTGAGTCGACTCCTCGTGATTGATGCGTACAAGAGGAGACGAAGACAAGGAGGAGGAGGAGGAGGAGGAGGATAAAGAGAGGCTCTGGAAGCTCCGGGCAGGACAAGCCCGGGCAGAGCGCTCGGGGCCGGGCTGATGGATGCTCCTTTGCCTCCCCACCCCCGCCCACCCGTCCATGCCGGCTCCACCTCTCTGAGATTTCCTGTGGCCCCCGGGGGCGAAGGATATAGGAGTGTGAGAAGGGGATCTGCACACACACACACACACACACACACACACACACACACACACACACACACACACACACACACACACACACACACACACACACACACACACACACACACTTACACACTCCACAAAGACTCCATGACAGCCTGGGAAGTTTCCAGAAGCGTCTTTGTCATGGAGGACCGCGGTTCACCCTCACACATATCATAACGACTCTGGGAACGATGCAGCCTTGTCTCACTATGCAGACTCTCAGATAACCATGGCGATCGGTTTCCCTCGCGCACACACACACACACACACACACACACACACACACACACACACACACACACACACACACACACACACACACACACACACACACACACACACACCGCAAACCGTGTCAGGCCTTACAGAGGGGCTGTATGCATGCCCGGGCCGCTCTACAAGGGCTACAATGAAAACAACCCAGAATCAAAGCACGCTAAACTAAATTATGTAAATGTAAAATAATTGTCTGTCCCACTAAATTATTCACTGAGTAAAGATGTCTGTGTTTTTTTTGGTGTGTGTGTGTGTGTGTGTGTGTGTGTGTGTGTGTGTGTGTGTGTGTGTGTGTGTGTGTGTGTGTGTGTGTGTGTGTGTGTGTGTGTGTGTGTGTGTGTGTGTGTGTGTGTGTGTGTGTGTGTGTGTGTGTGTGTGATTAATCTAAGATCAGGGAGAGAGAGAAGTAATGACGGCAATGAGGGGTAGGGATTCTGTGCTCATGGGCACTTAGGCAGCCTTCCATAAACATTCCATATGGTGTTATCACCCAGCTGAGCCTGAGTCATAGGCGGAGTCACGTTATTCTGTTTCAATTATTTATTTTATTCACTGATTCAAGCGTTTTTAAGTGGAAATTTCCATTCCCAACCTGCTCTCCAAGAGTGATTTTTCCTAAGCTGGAGCCTCCAAAAGCTCCCTGCCTGGTCCCTCAGAAAGTGCCTGCCTCTGACCTTTGACCCTGAATATTCACTACTTTGGGAATATTGAGTATGTTTCAGAATCCAGAACGTCTGTTGAGCTTTTATCTTGGCTTGTCTAACTTCTGATCCAGTTGGGACACACAGTAACACCACCGAAGGAAAATATTCCAGTGCTGGTCCGCTGCCCCGTTTCCACAGGGATCGATGAGACTTCCACACGGACCGCCGTTAACTTTAAATTTGGACACAATATGGAATCATCTGTGAGATTCTGGCGTTCTTTGCCTCCTTCCTGTCAAGGAAGAGTCTTTCTCTTCCCCCAAGTGACAAAGTCGAGTCCACATCCTCTTCCCAGCAAAAGTATCCCAGATGTGTGTGTGTGTGCGTGTGTCGCTATCAAATACCCCCAGCAGTCATTCTGGACGCGTTGTTTGTTGGCCACATAATCTCTGTGAGAAGGAATTTGGAGCAAATACTAACAAGTGTGTGTGTTGGCGTGCGAGTGTGTGGGCTGTACACATGGATTCAGTTTTTATATGTGGGTGGTTGACATGTGTGTGTGTGTGTGTCATTGAAGTCACTGCTCTGTGGATCAACCTGGTATGCGAGGGGGTGACGTGTGTGTGTGTGTGAGAGAAAAAGTGTGTGTGTGTGTGTGTTGGGAATGTGAGTGCATTGTAACCAGCGAGTAATGACTCGGTGTATTCTGCGGCTCAGTTCCTGTGGCTGAGGCTTCACATGGGGCTCAAGTTACCTACCTGCTCGTGGCTCCTGCATTCTCACACCTCACACACACACACACACCCGCATGCGCACACACCGCACACGCGCGCACACACACACGGCCATTGTCATTGTACCAAATATCCGTCTTATGTCATCCCCATCTTTCTGTACTTTAACCTGTTTCAAGTACAAATTGCTTGACTAAAGTGAAAGCAGCAGCGTCACTTAAGCCTCCATGTTTTTTGGGGGAATTTTATGTGTTGATGAAGAAGGGAAGGAAGGAAACAAGGAATGAAGGACACAGGTGGATCTCTCTCTCGCCCTCTCTCTCTCTCGCCCTCTCCCTCTCTCTCTCATATCAGTCATGTGTTTCCCAGGCCCTTCATTGTCTCTCTGCGCATTACACAGCGGCGAAAACATTTCTGTGTGGTAATCGGCCAATTCAAGGTGTCACCCTACACCCAGAGTGTCAAGTCTCTTCACATGGCGTGTGTGTGTGTGTGTGTGTGTGTGTGTGTGTGTGAGAGAGAGAGAAAAAGAGAGAGAGACTGTTTCAAGGAATGTAACCTGATCCATCCAAATATTGCGTCTGCACCCTGATGGCCTCACCTGAGGTTAGGAGGTGGAGGTTCCCACAGCTCCTCGTGTGACATGGCGCTGACGTCGCCCAACACACGGAGACGACACAGAGAGGCCGAAAACCCGGTCCACTGTGTCCACACATCACCTGCAGCAAAAGACAGTTGCGACGGATGTAAGCTAACTCCTTGGGTGTTGTTCACCCGTGTTTGTTTACCAACGATCAGAATCCCACTCTATAGTTAGCATTGCTTAGACAACCATCTCTTTAAGTATTCACCTATACATTGACCTTTGCCCTCTGACACTCCAAACAAGTTGAATCAGACTGACACTGCTTGATGAGGTTTGAGTGTTTTGGATCGACTGCCGAGGCGTTTCAAAGCCATGTGGCGTCGCTCTGGCTCTACGTTCTGGGGGTCAGAGGTCATTTTGGAACATCATTTGGTTCATATTTCCTCTTAATCTTTGTGATTCAAGAGCGGCGGGACACAAGTGGCGGCCCTGCTGTGTTTTAAGGGGTTGCGAGGGAAAGAAAGGCGGTGAACTACAAGCGGGGGGCGTGATTGAATCCAGACTCGCACACGGACTCGTTTAGGATTTACGTCCTCGGCGGTGGTTTGGGTTTAACCTCGTCGCAAATTTGGGAGAATCGTTGCTCCCCTGCGTCGCTCCCTCGTCACCTAACTTCCCCACTGAATTCAAATCTGATTGGTCCTCGGCCAAAGCGCGTTGTCGCCACCGAACGACGTCGTAATTTTTCCACAAGGAAAGTTCTCAGGTCATCAGGCGGGACGGAGCCAAGTTGTGTCCCCGAGCTGCAATATAATCCTGCTTTCTGCACAGCCAGCACTTTGTGTAACTTAATGGAAGCCACGTCAGATATTTAACGCTCTGAACTCGACACGTTCCTCCTCGAAATCCATCAAGTTTCCCTCCCTCGCAGATTTATCACGCTGACGTCTTCCACCATCAAACCAAACGGACTCTTAGTGCTGTTTTTCCTTTATGTCCGTTCATTCATAAAGCTGCCAAAAGCTCCCAAAGGTAACTTCATGAATCAATAAAAGTACTTACTTATACTTAGTAAAGTTGTTACTTGGAGTACTTCTGTCACTCTGTTCGGGGCCTTCAAGTGTTGATTTGTTTATGTCTCATAACGTGATGCCTGGATTTCGAGTGTGTTGTGTCATTTCCTTTAGATTCTGTGATCTATCCCCATCTGTTCCGGGTTCCCGTCCACATTTTCCTATTATTGCTGTGATTATTTTCCCTCCTCGTGTTCCTAAGACAGAATCGTCAATCACTTCCTTCTGTTCTTTGTGAATTCCTTGAAGTAATGATATAAATCTGACTGCAAAAATGGATCTGTCGAGGAGAGCGGGCGACATTTTCGTTTGACACAATTCCCAATTTGGCTCCAATCCGTTTGAGTGTGTGAATATTGGGCGGCCTGGAGGCACACGGCTCTCCGTGTCCTCGCTCCCTGCGGGGTCGTTTCCTCCGGCTTCCTGCCGCGAGTCCTTTGTGAGCGGGGCAGGGCTTCGTTTCCACAGCTTATCAAAGGCTTAATGATGTGTTTTGCTTTATTGCAGGAACGAGCACATTGTTTAGGTGCCCTGCTAGGTATTCCGATCGCGCCACTCCCAATGATTCCCATTCCCAATGGCCGGTAGTCGGGGCAGCAGGGTCGCAACAGTAGTATTGTTCTCCCAAAAAAAAGTGTGTGTGAGCGAGCGAGGGAGGCTGAGCGCATGTCTGGCCCCACTCAGTCTCTTCAGGATGTTTTGGGTTTTCCATGTGTGTGTGTGTGTGTGTGTGCGTGTGCGTGTGCGTGTGCGTGTGTGTGTGTGTGTGTGCGTGCGTGTGTGTGTGTGTGTGTGTGGGTTTCAGCTTTATAAAACTCATTTCCTGGCTGGTTCTTAGAATAACAGGAGCATGGCGGGTAATAATACAGGAGACGTGGAGAAAAGGCCAGCGAAGTCGATATGAGGGATGTGTGGCAGGGCGATGATGGATGTGTTCTGTTTGTGTGTGTGTTTGTGTGTGTGTGTGTGTGTGATAGACGAGGAAACTGGGTGCCTGATGAAGAGAATGCTGATCATGGCGATAACTGTTGTGTATAGGTGACTACTGTGTGTTGTGTGTGTGTGTGTGTGTGTGTGTGTGTGTGTGTGTGTGTGTGTCAGGATGGGTGGTACTGTATTGCGAGTGCAGGTCTTTTGTTCACGCTCCCATGGAAACACAGAGGGTCAAAGGTAAAGAGAGAGAGGTTATTAATTATTGTCTGTCCTGTATTTGATTAATTGTTTGTACTACACATCTAAAATCTAAAGTATACATACAAGTTGATGGATTTGGGAATTGAACTCATAGATAAGACACAAATCTGAGTTTGTTGGGTTTTATATTTTAGAATCAAGCTTTCCATAATATGCCAATAATGGAAGTGGAGCTTTTATTTTGGCGGGCATAAACCTATATCATGTAGAACTGTAGAAGAAATAAGGACAGAGGTTTCAGAGCAGCGGAGGCAGAAGAGGTTGGATTCGGCTCGTGGGTGTGGTTCGACACGCGCAGGCCAGGAAATCACAACAATCAGAGGAAACCATTTCAAAGGTTTTTACCACAACCACGGCGATGATAAAATGAGACTTTATTCAAACGTTTGATCAACACACACACACGACGACACACGACAGAGTCGACTTAGGATGATGTAACGCTCTCTCTCACTCTCTCTTTCTCTCTTACACTCACTCTCTCTCACCCTCTTTCACATACCCATTCTTCTCTCCCCACCTCTATCTCTCCTCACACACACACACACACACACACACACACATTCTTTATCTATCTCTCTGTTTCACCCCCTCGCCCCCAAACACACACACATCCTTTGTCCCAAATAACATTTAATCATCAATGGAATCTGATGAATTATTATCAGTGCAGCTCATCTGCAAGCTGTCGGCTCCTTCAGCAACACACACACACACACACACACACACACACACACACACACACACAAATGTGCAATGTCTGCACACATGCTGAAATTACTCGCATTCCTTTCGCTCAGGGTAGTGAAATTGAACATTCTTTTCAATTAGGAACGCACACACCTACACACACACACAAACAGGCATACACACACACTGTCCCTTTGTCTACTCAATCTCATGGGTATTTGCTTGTGTGTGCATTAAATTTGATTTTGAGAGGCGGAAGGATTTTCCTCGCCGTTTCATTCATTCATTCATTTATTCGTCGTGGCCGTTGAAAGTCGTAGACATGGCGTTCCTTCTGCTTGACCGCGGCCTCAGTCGGCCTCATGCTCGCCCTCTGGTCATCGCTTCACACACAACCCCCCCCGGACATCCGTGTGGCTCCACGGCTCATTCTTTGTGTGGAACAGGAGGGATTTCAGCATATGGATGGAGGAATGCCAGCGTTTCCATCGGTTACAGACCCGGCCTTGTTTGACCCTCGCCGTTCTGAGACACGTCTGAATGCTGAAGCCCCGATGGGTCGTAAACATGTCAGCTGATCAAATAGGACGAACTCATGATGTATAGGCAACAGATGGAACTGATCAGAAGATACTCCTGTTAATTTACATCCAAATCTCAGCATCTAATGGAGGCCACATTTCGCTCCATTTTCCTCTTGACCTGATTTTATGGAGCTCCTCTGGGATGTTGCTCGTCTCTTTCTCAGACAGTTTTATACAACAACGACTCAGACGCCTCGCTGCAGTGTATGTTGTGCTTACTTAGCTATACATTTGAATCATTCTGAGCCTAAAATTGCTACGAGGTTACACAGAGAATTCGGGACATGTAAGATATCCATCCAATCACTTGATCGATATGAAGATATTTATGAAAGACGGAGAAGACAGTAGCAGCAGTAATCGCCCCAAAGGTGGCGCTACAACTGGAGGTAGGAGGAGCTTAACCTGTCAACAAAGAGCGGAAGATGATTGGATGATGGTTGGAAGGTGAGATGGTTTGGAATGAGGAGGGAAGAGCAGGAGGAAGGACGGATAAAAGAGGGAGAGGAGGATAAATGGATGTTGGCAGGCACTGCTGATCCCACTGAGAGTTGACATGCGAATGTAGGGAAAATGTGTTACCAAATCCCAGTCTTTGTGAGCAGATCTCACCTTTTATTGGGCGCAAAAGACACAAACACACAACACCCAAACACAGATGCTTTTGTGTGTTGCCAGGGTGATCCATGATGTCATCGCTGAGCTAGAGAAAGGCAGCAGTTGGGTTTGCGCCTTTCCAATACTGAATCTTCTCCATGGAAACTTGAGGCTGATTAATTGACTTTGACGGAAAGATGTCTGGAACTCTTTGGCTTCCGAACAAACTTGCCGTCTCTGCTTTCGTTTTAACCTCACACACACACCCACACACACACACAGGGGTTGAAGGCGGTAATATTACCTGCAGATGTCGAGTAATTTGTTTAAACTGTGGTAATTTTCTGCCACATCTCCCAGCTGTGGTTCCGTGTGCACTTTAAACTGGCATTTTAACAAATTGCTACAAATTTACTGCCAAGCCTGGAAAACACAAACAAGGGATGACAAGACTCAGAAGGAGAAAGGAGTGGGAGCAATGCAGAATATTGTGTTTTCAAAAATCAAACAAAGACAATAAATGTATTCTCGTTTACAAAATATATATGTTTGTTGAATGTTTTCTATTTTGTTATATTATCATTTCTGAGTGTAGAATTGTTTTCATTTTGCAATTTTCCAGAATAGTTTTCTCAAATCAAGTTAAAAAAAGTCATCATTCTAGAATAATTGCCTTAATTGCTTAAAAAAAAAACAAAAAAAAAAAACACTTCATTCCATAAAGTTATTCAATTACCTTTACACCATCAAAACAAAAGTTCTGGAAGTTTTTTGACTATTTTTAAACTGACCAATGTTGCAAATAAACCAAACTGGACAAATGAATTCTTCAGTATCTCTCTTCTTCTACTTAGATTTTCAACGATGGTGCAGATTTCTGACTGGGTGACTGACAGCCAGAATGAATTTTGTGTGTGTGTTTCTGTGAGTGTGAGAACAGGATTGCGGCTGGTGATCATTAAGTAGTTAATCTGTATCAGTTTACTTTAGGAACTGAAGAGCAGCCCACACCTGGGAGCAGTTAGACCAACCAAGAACATGACACCAAAACGTCTGTGAGAATTACAATTAGCAGAAGAAACAGAAAGAGGCAGCGACTCTTAAATGCTTTCTATGAAAAAGGGAGAGCTTGAATTTAGACAGAAATAAGAACATTGAGACCAACATCCCGTCTGACAAAATGAAGTTTATTTGAGCACAAAATAAGACAGAAGATTTTTTGCTTTAAAGGCACTGAACAATCAATCAACGGATCAACTTTACATTACATTCCTCGAGTGGCATCGAATGGGTTTCAACAAAGCAAAACGACGTATGGAACAATATCTACATTCACAGGCTGGCTGTCATTTGATCAGAGTGGTGGAGTGTGTTGAAGTGTATGGAGTGTGTGGAGTGTATGGAGTGTGTGGAGTGTGTGCAGTGCAGGGTGCCGACGCTGAAAACATTGTCAACCCTCTGCAGTCTCAAGTCAGTTTTACAATTTTTATTTCAATCTTTATTCACTTTACCTCGAAAGGTTGACAGACTTAAGCGTCTCAAAATCTGCATTTTTGCCAAATCTGCAGTTTTTTTTCCATCGTTTCTATCAAAACATTCAAGGAACTTCAAATGTTTTGCCAGAAAGTTGTTGATGGTACATTTATATTAAAATAAAAAAACCTTACTCCTGTAAAATCAAATCAACAGATTTGTCAGAAATGTGCAGAGGGTCGCTGGCCAAAATCAATGTTTGGCAATAAAGGAAAGATGAATGAAAAGTAAAACACCAAAAATGATTCTTTAGGCTTCAATCTGGGAAACTGTTGATTTTGGACGACCTGCCGCCAGTCTGTCAAACTGGAAAAGGCCTGGAGTTTGAAACCTGCAATTATTCTCGGCGATATTTTACAGTATAAACAAAGCATGATGGGAAAACAAAGATGGAAACAGCTGAAAGAAAGGTCAAAGGTCAAAAGTCATTTTTTTGAGTTCTGACTGAAATTTGCTCGATGTGACTTGCGGTCTGGAAATTGCTAATTTAATGCTACACGGAAACAGACCCAGATCAAACACACACACACACACACTCACACAGCGGACGTGATTATATAGTGTGTTTTACATACATATGGAACACAGAGAACGTTCAACAACGCAAATCAAGCTGCCAAGTAAAACAGTGCTGGGCTGCGAAGTTTTATGTTAGAGACGAAATAGACGACTTTGGCTGTTGGTGTTCGTTTCAAATATTGGCACACACACACACACACACACACACAGGCTATCACATGTATACTACAGACTCCTGACATAAATCCCATTTGTACTTTTGCTTTAATTGTTACAGTAAAATCTAATAACGGAGAATTATGAAGTCAAATCGGAATACTCGGGATGCACAACAATCCAACCCCGGAACGTAAATCAGCCCAAGTCACGTCGTACGTTACTGCCATGAACAAATGTTTACGTCACTTACAAACCCTTCTTCCTGTAAAGTTGTTTTTGTCTTGAGTTTTTTCAAAAAAAGTGAAAATCTACTAGATTGCTTCTACCTGCTTCCAATGTTCTGGTGCAGTGATTTACCACCAATGCTGAAATTTTCGAAATTTATGACACAAACTGCTTTGTTTAAGGAATAATCTCAAGCCGCTCTTCCAACGCAAACACCCCTCGTACACGTGCAACGCCAAGTTTTCACAACTGGATCTCTGTTGTGTTCTGATAATAATATGCATGTGTGTCATCTGGTATTGAAGTCAAAGGTCGTTCGTAAACGGACTAACGGCTGAATTTAATAAGACGCAGCTGATAGAAACGTGAAAATATGTTGAAACAGCAATCAAATTTGTTTTCACTTTTGCTCCGTGTGCGTGAAACAAAAAGAGGAGTGTATGCTGGTTTTCAGGGTGTGTGTGGTGTGTGTGTGTGTGTGTCCGTTCAAGGCAGGCACTTTGGACAAACATGCATGTGAGCACACACACACAAACACACACACACACACACACACACACACACACACACACACTCTCCCTGCATGCCTCTGAGTGATCACTGACAACTACCAGATGGCATAGGGAGGCTCGACAGTGCGGATAAATGAGCGTGTGTATGTGTGTGTGTGTGTGTGCCGGTGTCTTCACGCTCGAAACGACACTGGGTGGATTGTGGATGATGTGTGTGTCTGCAGAGTGGTCCAGCCTGTATGTGGTGTGTGTGTGTGCGTGTGTGTGTGTAGGGGTTGAGACTGTGCTAGGCGGTGCATGGTTTTCATCCCAATATTCTTTTACCTCCTTCCAGATCTTTCCTCATGCGAGCCTGTGTCCTGTTACCTAAATCTAATTTGTGAACGAAGTGTGGGAAGGACTGAACGTTCCCGACGTGCAGCCCAACACTGCATGTGTGTGTGCGTGTGTGTAGACTTCTATGATGTGAGTAACATCACACCTCTACACGCGTGTTTGACTGCGTGTGTGTGCTTGGTGGTGGAGGTCCTTGGCTGTTTCCTGCTGAGGAGTCTGCAGAGGTCCAAACTGTGTTCTGTGGGGGGTCCATAATGATCACCTGGTCTGTTTCTGGTTTGTCCCTCAGTGTCCTCGGCATGTTGGGTTTTGTGTAAGTTTTCCAAGAATCTGTTTTTACGGATGTGCACTCATTTCAGTGACGGCAATAACAAGCTCAGAGAAAGTGAATTCACTAAACACATCAGAGCTCCATAGTGGCTCAAACTTTCAGCCTTCTTCTTTGGTCTTTGCGTCGTGTAAATCATATCAACAAAACTCCAAACAGCCCTTTTGTTCAAAAAATATGGAATCACTCAACCCGGAGCTAAACCTAGCATAAACCTTGGCTGAAGCTCATGCAACTCTGGTTAAAGAGCGAGTTCTCAGTGGCTGTTCCAAGTTGCACAAAGTAACGTCGTAGCCAGTAAAGTAGAAAAGGGTTTGATATGTTGTATGATATGTGTATGCTGCTTCATTTTATTCTGATTATGCTGATTTGACTCTGTGCTAGCTTTAGCTGTGAGCTCACTCAAGTAACTGAGAATTTAGCTTGATTGGATCTTGGATTTGCATATGAAGTATTTGTTTCTGAGTTTGCGTGACGAGCTAATGTGCACATTCTTATGAGGATGTGTGCGTGTGTCCTTGTAGGTTGTTTTGTTTGATCTCGATCTCTTAACTGATCCTCAACATAAACCAGAATGCAGCTTCACAGGTCGGACACGGAAGACGAGACAGACAGGTGAAACTCCACGAGGAGGAAGAGCGAGGGATTAGAGTTCATAACGGAGACGGGTCGGGCTGCATACCACCCTCCACCTCGCACTCTCTCTCTCTCTCTCCCTCTCCCTCTCTCGCTTAACCTCTTCTGTCAAGTTCATTCTTTATGGCATTTACAACATCTCCAGTTCTTCTTACTCCTCCTTTGCTTTGTCTCTTGCGTTGCCTTCACATGTGGATTTCCAGTCGTATTACACGATCCAGCACGGAGAGACAATGCTCCCAAACAACAACCCCGGCAAAACCTCTTCTTATAAAATCCACAGATGCAGTAATGTGTTCTGATAGTCCTCCGCAAAATCCTACAAGTGTTTTTTTTTAAGTCCAGTCAAGGCAAAAAGTTCATCACTTAATCACCCGAGTCATTCTCAGCTCATATTTACAGAACTCTCATGGCACAAGAATGAAAAAAAGGCATATTCCGCATTTTGTTTTGGCTTTGGTTTGATGGTTCGGCTTTCTTCAGATACCATTTCCACACTCTTCCCTCACAATCTGCCATGTGGAGGGTTTGAGTTTTTACTCTCGTACATTCTTCGGTCCGGAATCCAAATCCAAGGGTCCGATTCTTTTTTCCCGCAAAAACGCGGTTGGGAACCAAGGAGGTTTATGTGTAGGTGTGAATGAAACAATAGGCAGAACGGTGGCTTGATCTTAAATGTCCTCTCTCAAAGTATCAAAAAATTCAATATCCACCTTTATTTTTGCTTGATTTGAAGTTGTGTGACTGGAGATTAAACAACGTCTTTAATTCACCCTCTTCCTCTCCAAACCCCAGGCCCTCCATCCTTCGCTCTGTTTGTCCGAGCAAACATTTAAGAACCAAAATCCTGTTTTCCAGTCAACGGATATTCAAAGGACTCGCCTTCATTGTCTCTCTCCTTTCATCCATCCATCTGTCCGTCCATCTGTCCTTCCATTCTTCTCAGAGGTCCAGGCGGAAGGCACCAAAGTAGCTGGAGGAGTCATCTGCGTTGACCATGGTTGGCGAGGACACGGAGACGAAGAGCTCGTCGCCGGCTCTAAGCTCAAACAGTCCCCCCTGGTAGACAGAGTGGAGGGCGTACTCGGCGTCCGGAGCCCAGCACTTGGTGCCGACACCCTTCAGGAGCTGGAAAGGAAGAGGAAACAGTGAGCTCGGTGCTTCTGAATGTGAGAGACAGATGTGGGTGAAGGCGATACCGTACCTGTATGGGACTCGGGTAGGAGGTTTTCTTGTAGACGCACTGGACCAGCTGGTGGCTGACGCTGCGCTGGTCTCCCTCGCTGGCCGCTGGGGATGGATAGCGGAAGTACACCTGCAAGGAGGACAGAATGAATGAATGAATGGATGAACGAATGAATGATTTGCTTTAATCTATGAAGTTAGAAAGCCAAAGCACACTGCTAAAGGTAGAGATGATTACCTGCGAGTACAGGTAGTAGCGTCCATCCTGCGGCACTCGCAGCTTCCCGTTGGTCAGGGTCATGTTGTGCAGGTGAGCGCCAAAGCTCTGATTGGCCCACGAGCGAACCACGTGGCGGCAGGACTGGTGCAGACCCGGCGTGGGGATCGGGTACTGAGGGAACCCTGGTGGACGGACAAGGTGAGACAAGTGGTGAGACTCAGAGTGGCAATTTTTATGGATTTGGCGACACCTTTGGTAACTGCTGGTCATAGAAAGATTATACTCTCTTTTAGCTACGCATTGGCTTACACGCATGGTTGCTATGCAAAGTAGCATTGCATGAGGAGATCTGACTTTGCTGCCCCCCTGAATTTTTGTTGGTATTGCACCTTGTACATGTAGGGTTAGTTCTTGAGGAAGTGCACAAGATACACACGTCAAACTTTGAAAGGACATTCCTCCTATGTTTATATGAAGTTAATATTTAGCATAATCCCGTAAAAGTGTGTGTGTGTGTGGGTGTGGGTGTGTGTGTTCAAGAGAAACGAAAGTCAGTCTCTATCTGTTTTTTACTTCCTTATGAGAAATCCAGGCTGAACGTGTGCCTCACCCTCCCTTCCTTCTGCTCACTCACACACACACACACACACACATGCACACACACACACACACATACACACACACACACACACAAAAATAACCCTCGCTGCTTGCCCTTTGTCGACTGTATGGAAATAACATCAAGCAGCCTTTGCCAGGTCGTCAACACCCTTCAGTTTGCACGCCAGGCTCAGATGAAACGATACAAAGCTCCATAACACACACACACCCGCCCCCCACACACACACTGACATTCCATTCCACAGTTTATAACACACACTGATTCCATTAGTCAAGATGACTGATAAGTGTCACCCATTAAACCTGTGACCAGTCAACAGAGCAGAGGTGAAGTTTCCTAACAGAGCAGCACGGTAATCAACTGTACAGACAAAGAGAAACGTGTGTGTGGGTCAAGAAAATTAAAGGGTAAAACAATGACACTGGATCCCGAACAGAAGAAAATGTAGCTTAAACTCCATAACTTGCATTTACATGAATGATTACAGGATTTAACCGCTCGGATGAAACCTTTACCCTCTTGTCACAACCCCACTTTGACTGCTGTCCCTCAAATGTCTCACCTTGAGAGCTGGTGTCTCTCAGGGTCAAGTGGGCCGATGGCCTCTGGGTCACTGAGGTCCCGAACTTTGACCCTGTGGTGTTGAAAGTCCGAGGCATCGTCCTGGCCTCTGCAGCGAAGAGAAACACGAGAGAATTATTACTTGAAAAAGGCTCACGTAAGATATTGCATGTTTGTGTGTGAGTCAGAGAGTGTGTGTTACTTACCTATGAAGGTTTGTTTGGAGATGATGTTCTCCGTCACCTGCAAGGGAAAGGTAGAAACGTGTGAGTCACAGAAGGCCACCTGGGGTTTGGAGTGGTCAATTTGCGAATTTACGTGATCAGCAGCTTTCCAGTAAAGTGTAGCAGTGACTGTTTTTGGCCACTGTGAGGCGCTGTAGCTTCTTTAGGTTAGCTTCGAAAAATGGCTTCTGCGTTATCCTCCATTTCTGTTCATGTAACACATCATCGCTTAACTCACACACTTCATTATGTCGTTAATACGGCACGTAGAGAGCGTGATATGATTGAAATCGGCATAAATCAGGTAATTTCCTCTCCTCGCTCACTCCATCATCACACTCTGCTCTTCATCATCACCCCCTGCTCCTCCTCATCACATTCTGCTTTTCATCTTCGCACTCCTCCCTCTATTCGCGTCTCTGCTTTACCTCTCTCGCTGCTCTGCGTCAACCTTCAACATATGTAAACGCACACACACACACACGCACACACGCACGCACACAGATGTGTTTCCTCACACACACACTGTAATTCACACACACGCTGATGCTTTCCCCGCTTTCTCACTCCTCGTTTTTGTCTCTTGTCACTTTGTAAATCACTTTTCACGCCATGCTTCCTCCCCCTCGCCTTCCTCTTCCTCATTCCGACTCGAAGTCTGCATATCAACATTCCTCCCTCCTCTACTCTTCATCATTCATAAATCCTTGAGCTCAACCTCCCTCCCTTCCTCTTCCATCACTCCATCATTCATCCATGCTCTGTAGATGGAAAAGTGTGGAAAAACCTTGTATCTCCAATTTTGGGGAAGGATTTAGATTATGGAAGAGCAGAGACTTTTCCCAAATGAATCCCTTAATCCACGGGGCCTAATCTGCTTCGTGTCCCATATGCAAGGCAGCGACATACAAGGTTTTTACCCGACGGCAGCGGGAACACAGCGGCAACATTTTATGAGCTCATGTTGAATTTAGAGTCTTAATCTGCAAAGTAAACAGTAAAAGTACAACGCGTCCTTCTGAAACGTGTCGGGGCAAAACACACAAAGGCCTACATGTGGCTTGTCTGAAGTGCTCTTGAACAAGGCACTGAACCCGCCGCTGCTGTAAATCTCCCTGATTAAGCCGCTGAAACCCCCAAAAAACGTGGATATGATTAATTTCACCACAACGTTTAACGGCCGCGCGGCTAAAACTGTGGTGTTATTCTTGGCAGGCGTCCTCGTTCTCCTCCTGAACGCTCAACCCGTACTGCAAATTGGACACGATCGCTACGGTGGTTGGCATGTGTGTGTGTGTGTGTGTGAGTGTGCAAACGGGAGGCCCCCCGCTTGTGTATATCCTATATACACTGAGGGGGGGGAAAAGCAGAGTAAAAGCGAGCGCTGACCCGGCCGTGATAGCTCGTCTCGCTCGTCATTGCGTGCCGGCTTCGGCCTAACGTTCCTCCAGTCCCGAAAGCAGAAAATTACTGGCACGCACACACACACACACACACACACACACATACTTAGAGAGAGAAAGAAAATTGCCAACAGATTGTCAGCCCCCGCATGTGGCTGTAATTGAACGAGAAAAGTCCAAAAATGTGCAGGGAGTTTTCAGCGCCCACTGTGCCTCTACAGGTCTCTGTCAGCGTGACTCCAGCAGAGTGTGTGTGTGTACGTATGTGTGTGTATGTGTGTGTATGTGTGTGTGTTTCCAATGTTCCTGCTGTCGTTTAAGACCTAAACACACACTTTGGGAGGCATTGTGCGAGCAGAGATTGAGATCAGCGGTGGAGGCTTGTGTGTGATATACGTCCCATGTCATGTCGGCTTCCAGCCCGTTTCCATCTGCTTTGCGTTTCCCCCCCGCGGCTTCTGCGCCGCTGCGAGTCGCTCGATTCTTTAACACATTTAGAGTCAAACAGTCAACACACTTGGATTTTTATTGAGTGACATGCACGAAAAGTACCCGGGTTAGAAGCGCTATTGTTTGGATAGCGAGAGGAACCGCCAAGTCTTGAAGCCATTATAACCTCGACCTTTAGCTCGAGAGGTCAATCTCGGCGAATATTGAGATGCAAAACAAGCTAATATAGGTTTTAAGATGGGAAAACGTGACTCTGAGTGAAGAAGAGTAGGAAAACAATGACGGAAGTCAAAGGTGAGGGAGTTATGAGCTCCAGCAGATACATGATGACCTCCATCGCAGCAGGTCTCACCTCGAGAGGCCGAGACCTGGAAAGAGTTTATGTCAGAGGTCCAGACAGCTCTTTAAAGCGGCACAGCGCCAGAATAGCTCCCCGCTAACGAGCCGTGACCCCTGACAGCCTCACGGAAGACACATCAAGCGCTCCGCAAGTTACTTTCCTGTCGTCTTCCTAGATTTCGTCCTTTACGTTTCCTAGAAGTAGTTGTGTTTTTACGTGCAATTTATTTTGTGGCCCAGCAGGGATGTTGCGTCCCTTTCTGTTTCCCCTCCACCTCCAGCAGTTCCCAAGTGATTCCACAGCGTTCCTGGATAGGATTTATAACAGACCCGGCACGTCTGAGGTATGTCTTTCCAGTTGGACGTTCTTCTCCCCGAGGAGGCGCCCCAATCTGATGCTAGAACAACCTCTGCTTTTCCGGCCCAAAGCTGAGCTGATATTTCGCGCTGTTCCTGGCAATGAGTTCAAACACTCTCGTCCGGTCACAACCTCCAGTCCGGAGCGTAAATCCAGAACACCTCATGCTACTGTGATTGATTCTGATTGGTTCAAATCTGTCTTTGCAAACAAACTGTACAAATTGAAGCATCGGTATATCCGAAACACTAACACCTTGGTTTTGTAGCGCAGACGCAGATTTATACGCTTATTATGGTTTCCCCCGAGCGCCGCTACTTGAGAATGTGTCATTATAAACCTGCACAAGGCAACAAATAAACACCAGGTTAATCAAACCCTCCTGCCCGACGGGGGTCTGAGGTCCCGTGGGGTGTGTTTTCTCCTACTAGTCCTGTTTATGTGAGCTATGGATTAGACGTTTACGAGGACTTTGGCGTCTCCGTTGTGGCGCTTTGCAGTGAAAGACGACACCCCCGCAGCCTTAAAGTGGGTCGATCTTGGTTTCAGTAAAGACGGGAGACTTGTGATGTGACGAAGTTCATGCTGACTGGAGTCCTCGTGTGTGTGTGTGCACATGGGCTACGTCAGGCCGCACTTAAGGGCTTTCTGGGTCTGTGTGTGTGTGTGTGTGTGTGTATGTGTGTCTGTGGGTGTGTGTGTGTGTGTGCACAGCCCCTCTCTCTAAAACCTTTCCAGCTGCAATAACAACAACAAATAAACCCCAAACTGCCCTCTTTCACCCTGTTTAGAGCAACAGAGACGGAGACGAAAGTAATTGGACTGTATGTTGTTTTCCAAAAAGGATAAAAGGAAAGACGGAAAGACGAGACGAAGAGACAAAATAACAGGATAATAATGGATAAATCACAGTAGGAATACACACTAACAGCCAGTGTAACACTGATCCAGCACCAATCAGTGAGGTCACAGCCTACACCAACAGCTGTGACGTCACTAATAAGGGGCGTGGCCTAGGTTGAAGTTCCTCCTATAGCAAAAAGATGCTGTCTGCCCTACTCCCGTACTTTTGTGTACAAGGTCATCTGATAGAATGTAAACAAAGAAATGCACAGAAAATGTGAACAGAGTTTTCAAAGTAGAATTTCCACATGGATCTTTCAGTTATTGATGTTTTTCCTCATTTTCACCCACCATGTTCACCTTTGTGGCTAAGTTGGTTGGTTTCCAAGGAGATGGTGTAATACTAGTCTACTACACTGAGTCTGCCATGTGAGGAATCTGAACCTGAAAGAGGGCGACAGATGATGGACGAGTCCGAGAGAAGAAGAGAGAAAAGAGGAGAAATGGGAAAGAAGAAGGAGGAGGAGTGAAAGAGAGGATTGACAGAGGGAACAAGTATGCACATGAAGGAGCGTTTCTTCTGCAGATTAGCAGGAACTGCAACCTTATACTTTAATATGCTGCTCGACCTCAACAGGTCCGGACTGGCTGTGTGTGTGTGTGTGTGTGTGTGTGTGTTTGTGTGTGTGTGTGTGTGTGTGTGTGTGTGTGTGTGTGTGTAGCTCTCAAGGGTGACAAACCTTTATCAAACCTAATCTTTTCTAAGAAGCTACTCATTTGTATGTTAATTAACTGCATTACTTTGACTTGTTCTATAGCAGGGGTCTCCAAACTTTTTTCTTCTGAGAGCTAATTTGACAAAATAAAAGTCTTTTGTGTGAACATTTCCAAAATGTTGATATCCAACACTCACATTTTGTACCAAAAACATCTTAAATTCAGCAACATGAGCTTGTATGCTATACCTTTCAAGTGTCACAATTTCCCTTTACATTCCTTGTAATTCTGTGAATTCCCTGTAGTTCCCACATCATCTGTACTTCACACGCATTCAGTCTGTTCTGATGTTAGTGAGATGAGAGAGTGTATGTCATCTTAAAACTTTTAGCAAGCTACTCAGAAACGGGTGGTGAGCTACGGGTGGCGATGTGTTGGAGACCCTGGTCTATAGAATGACACTTCTACATAAGCTGTTCTGAACATTTGGTCACACTTTCTTGGGGTAAAATATACTCGGAAGTATGAAGAAAAAAAGTCAAAAAGTAAAAGTACTCAGAGGAAGGAAACAAGGAAACAAAAATCCAAAGGGGGTAAGGTTGAAGGAGGGGAAGAAAAGCGTGAATAACCAAACGGTTTGGAATGAAGAAGGGGAATGAGGAAGGACAGAATCCTGACAAGTTAGCAGACAGTAAAGGGAAAGGAAAGAGGTAAGGAAATAGGAATGACATTAAGCAAGGAGAGAATGAGGGTAGGAAGGAAGGAAACTGATGGAAAAGTGGAAAAAGTAGCAGAGAAAGACACAAAGAATAACATGGAATAAGTCCTAACGAGTCAATGTGTGTGTGTGTGTGTATGTGTGTGTGTGTGTGTGTGTGTGTGTGTGTGTGTGTGTGTGTGTGTGTGTGTGTGTGTGTGTGTGTGTGTCTCTCCTCTGATCTGGGTCGTTGATTAATTAGTAACTGTGGCTGTTTGCAGCTGGACTGGTATGTTGACCTGAGGGGTGTTGATTGCTCAGTTCATCAGCGGGTCATGACGTCAGAGAGGAGAGCGCAACCGGGAGCGCGACAGGAAATCATTAAACCAGAGTGGGACTTGTTATGCCTCAATTATCATCCAGCAAACTCACCATTTATTCGCTAATAAGTCAAATAACGAAGACAATAGTTGAATTACTTAAAGGAAAATTTCGGTATCAACATGTCATACATTAACCACGACATATCATCCAGATTTTCATGTTATTGCCATTCCATTCCATTTGGAATCCTTTGCCAGGTTGGAAGTTGGGGACTTGTGGATTTGTATTTAGACTTGTTTCTGTAGGAATCAACCTCATGTTCTGACCAAGATTTTAAGATCACTGATGAGAAGGTGTCCAGTTTGAATCCAGCTGGGTGTGACAAAAGAGCATGATGGAGAACGGTCTGGAATTGGTTACGGAAAATGTTCGTCTTTCCTTCTCCTGAAACCTGTCCTCCAAAGTCCAAGTTGAGGAACTGCAAGCTCTCAGGCAAAAGCAGCGGAGGCCAGAAAATCTGAATCCCAAATCGATCGTGTGATTGACAAGACGAACGGTTCACATTGGTGTTTCCGTCCCACAGTTTGGACACTTTGGAGTCACCAGAAGTTCATCGGCTTGCACACCGTCATCTGAATGTGATTTACTGACGGGACTTCGACAAAGTTTACGACAGGTAATGCACCAGTAGCCGGCGCGATGCCAGCGGCTGATAACCGACCTGTTTGCTGTGGGAGTTTCCTGCCAGACAAAGTGTGTACAGGCGAGGAAGCCGTTTGCTTTACACAGACGAGAAACAAGAGATTAATATCACCCTGTAGTACTTTCGAGTGCAGTTTCGCCATGTAAGTACACAAACAGAGTGAAACCATTAGCTCTGGTTCCTCTCTTATTGACCTGATTGCACAATACCCAGGCGGGACGGGAGGAATGACGGAGAGGAAAGGGAGAAAGAAGGAACGATGGTGGAAAGGAAGGGAATGAGGAGAAGTCTATCAGGAAGACGTCAAAGGGAAGCAAGGAGGAAAGGGAGGAAGGAAACGGCAGGAAAGTAAGGACAGATGGGAGGAAGGAAGATAGGGTTTAGTGAAGTGCTTATTGGAATGTTTCTTTTGGAAAAATGTCAGTCGGATGGAAGGCAAGACGGTAAAAAGGAAGGAAGAAGATTTGCCACTTTGTCGAATAACCGATTAAGCATTATTTGAATCGATTATTATTTTTTGTTTCACTTATAATCGTTTAGTTGTGACAGATCTAGAAATCGGTCAGGAAAAATAGAAGGGAACAGGAAAACAACAAGTTTCTCTGTGGTTTTCCTCAAAACCATGAAATGATGGAAGCAGGGAAATCATACATTTCTATCAATCAATCATTGATTCATTCTCACTGTGTGTCTCTCTGTGTGTCTCTCTGTGTGTCTCTCTGTGTGTCTCTGTGTCTCTGTGTCTCTGTGTCTCTGTGCCTCTCGTCATTCATTTCACATGAAGCTTTTCAGTTTTCAGTCCTGAGGACAAGAGCAGGATGAAAGTAGGTCATGGGGGCGCGGCACGTTTACCGCCTTGTTTCCCTGTTTCCTGGAACCTCGTGCGTTTTGAGTTTCGAAAACTTTACTTCTGACAATAGCCATTGCCAAGATCAATACTGACACCAGCGTGATCACATCTTTAAATGGACATAGGAGTCCAGGGTGACGTAATGCCATGACATCATCTATGATCTCACATAAACACACACAAACACACACAAACACACAAACACACGTGATCAGATGGTAATCAGATCTGATTTTCTTTACCTTTTGAAGGCCACAGACCGCAGGTGGAAAATGACAAAGGTTGACTTTACTGCCCCTACAGTTCATGCTGGTATTGCACCTTAACTGAATGTGACGTACACGAACAAACACATTGTCATTCATGACTTTATATGTTTTGTCTCAGAGTTGCGTATTGTCTGATGCGTTCGTTTCCACCCGTTATCTGCATCTGGCATGTCGGAACAAACGCTGACGTTTAGTTTGGCTCAGACGGGGCACTCTGTAAATCCCCTCCTTCCTTCCTTTGAATGTTCTCTGCAAACTAAACTCCTCGAGGTGGTGAGGATCTAACAGGATAAAAGGACGTTTTGCTTACAGTGCAGTGATGTCACGAGCATTCCGAGTTTTTATGTTATCTCGCCGTCGTGTTTATGCTCTGTTCTCCTAATATATTCCTGCTGACAGGCACGCCTGACTCCCCTCCAGGAAGCCAGCACATATCAGGGGAGCGGCTATAAATAAGAGCAGATAAAAGGGCCGAGAGTTGATGTTGACCAGGAATCCAATTTTAGATTTCACAGAAGCCCAAACGCAGCCAGATAAACACTTCAACAATCAACACAAATTGCTGTAATAAAGACGTGAGCTCATCAGACGAGACGTTTAGTGAAAACAATGTCAGGCCTGTTTATCCCAACACGCTCGCTGTGGAGCTTTTGGCTTAAAATAGAAATCGAGGAGTCGAAGTTTACACCAAATCTACAACTTGGTGATGTTATGTAAACAATTCAGTGATTCAGGGACAAATAGAGAGATAGTGTCGACTCGCGCTATATTTCTGTTAACATCCTTATAAGGGATTATAGCGATGCTCAAATCAGAGAGGATAATAGATTATTAGCAAATATGTAAACGTGTAGAAGTGACTGATAAAGGCTGATCAAGTACAACAACACAGGACGCGAAACTTGTTCTATTGTTTCCTCCAAGGAAGCTTCATTCTCAGGCAGCTGGACATCCAAGTCCAGCTGCCTGAGAATGAAGCTTCCTGCTGATTCATGCTGGATTACTGCTCCATTCCAGACGGCTCCAAACCGACCTACTTGGAAAAGTCGCTAAGGAACAATACTTTAAGTCCAAAATATGGACCAAATCAGTCTTGGAATTCCAGGTGTTCCATATTCTCGCCACGCAAAGACGGGCTTCACATTGACAGCAACGCGACAATCCCCAAAGCCGCCATGATTTGGAAGATTTAACACTTGATCTATCAAAATATAAAGGTCAATTAAGATGTAGCTGGAAAGGCTTTGGCGTGGCAATGAAGGAGGAAAAGATGAAGGTGGGGAGGGAATAGGAGGGAGGTAGGAACGGGGTGGGTGGGTGGGTAGGCTGAGGGTCACCGGACAGGAAGACTGAGCGATGGATGAATTGAAAGAGAAGGAGGGTGGTAGATGCCGGACACAGAGGGCTTTTGTGTTTGTGTATCAGCTGGAAATCACTAACAACACTGCAGCCCACCACCCCCTCCCTGTGTATGTGTGTGTGTTTGTCTGAGTCTGCGAGTGTGTGTATGTGTGTGACATGCTCTATTGTCAAATACTGGGCCAAGTTAGATAAGGAATAGTTTCTTTGCAGCATGTCACCTGGAAACTGTCTTGGCATGCATCGCCTTCCTCTTTATCGCTACATGAGGATGAGGGAGAGAGAGAGAGAGAGAGAGAGAGAGAGAGGAATCCCTCACATTTAAGTCAGCCTACGCCATTTTAGCTCTGATTTTCCATCCCAGTTAGACTTTCCATGGATGGGAAGGCCACAGGGCTCCAGTTCGTGTCTCCTCGAATCCAGCAGGACTGTGAAAACAATCTGAAAAATTGTGGAAATCCAGGTCGACGCCATATTGACGATAAGTTCCAAAGCAATCGTCAAATGCCACAAATCAGATACTCTTCTGGTTTGAGCAGAACTTAACGATACAAGACAGACCAGAGGAAGAAGTGACAACAACAACTCCATGGAAGCGTGACCACGACTGCGACAGAGATGAAAAACAAAAGACAGAGGAGACAGGAAGACATGCAAGCTCTGCTCTCCTCATGTTTTGGCTTTTCCATGAAGTCCTTCTCTGAAGGCCTCTGATCCCCCACGTGTCGGAGCTTTTTCCATCTTCTCGCACGCTTGTTTTTCTGAATCCTTATCAATGATTTAAAGTGCAACATCCGAACGCTCGAGCACCGGAGGTTCACAAAACAAGAACGGGGAAGGAGTTAAAAAGGAGCAGAGGGGAGATTTTTGATAGTCGTGCCTTGAGCCCTCAGCCACAGCAGAGCCCACATTCTCGTCTCCTGCGCTCCCGGATTCCAATGGGAGCGATCGATCCCCTTCGAAGATGAGGGGGTCAAAGGTTAACACATCTGCATGCTGCACCCGCCCCTCTCTCGGGCCTCGTCTGTCTCACACATGTCCCATCATTCACGTCAACATGAATCTCGGTCCAATCGGAGGAACGTTCCCGCTTGTTTCCGTTATCTGATTTACTTAAGCGCGTGACGCATGAATTGCATCGTAAAATCAATCAATCATAAAAATGTTGGGAAATTCTGAAAAATATACAAAAGCTGGACGCTTTGATGTAAACATATTTCTTGTGTCTTATGTCTTCTTAAACCTTTCAGATGATGTCATAACATGTGTGAACTTGTGCGAACAGCTGATATCCTCCCCGAGCTTGAAGTGGAAAAGATGCTGCAGCGTCCAAGCCGGCCCTATTTTGAGCTGAAGGCTCCTTGACTCCTTTACCTTCATCTTCAGCTGCTTAAATTAATCATTGGTAAGCTGAGCAGTCGTCACAGTGGGATTGATGTCCTGGAAGCAACTCCGAGCTTCCTTGATTTATCGAGTTTAAGGCCACAAAGGCTCGCGGAAAAACAAACATTTCATGGAGCAATTGAGTCAAATTACAACCTCATTGTGATCATTCGTGTTCTTGACCATCTTGTTCTCTTCCTCCTCATGTTATCCCTTGTTGCCTGTTTTCCATCTCTCCTCCTTTGCCATCTTCCCTCGAAAAGTCTTTCATCCCCTTCTCTGGTTTATATTCCCGCCCAGCTGGCTTTGGTAATGCCTCCTTCCTCTCTGCCTTCATCTCTCTCTCTCTCTGCCCCCCTCTCTCTCTCTCTCTGTCTCTCTCTCCGTCCCTCTCCGTCTCTCTGTTTTTTCAAATCTCGTAAACTTTCCATCACTTCCTCCCTCATCTGTTTCTCCATTCTTTATGCCTGACCTCTGACCTCGGCATGCTGCGCGCTCGTCAGGCCGTCCTGGTCTGCCGCTACATCATGGCCACAGTCTTCATCTTGTGCCAGGACTGCCATCATCGCCAACATTATCGCCCTCCTCTCTCTTCCCCTCGTTTGACACATCAACATCGCTCTCTCTCTCTTTTCTCTCACCACCCTGATTACATTAAACACCGCATATGTGTGTGTGTGTGTGTGTGTGTGTGTGTGTGTCTCCGGAGTCCAGACCACAGGATGGAGCCAAGTCAGTTTCCAGGTGATAAATTGCTGCCCTGTTTTATTAATTTTCCATCATTTTTACTCGTATTTCTTTACATTCTATTCTCGTTTTACAAGAATTGTAAAATACGAAGCTGCAACACTGAGATGATCTCCATGTTCCTGCCAGGTTATCAGGAGCGAAGTCTGTTCTTGGCTTCAGTGAGGTTACAGACTCTGCTGGCGTCCGACTCTAACTCCTCTGTTTTTTTAACGCTTATCCTCTGCTGCTCCTGTCCTCTCGTGACCCCAAACACACCGCCAAGGTAGAGCGAAGAGGGATTTAGCAGGATCCAGGCCAACCAGTGTCATTCTATTACTCTAATGTAAACTAATTTCAAACTGTAAATGCGGCACATGTGGCTCTAGATGAGGCTAAACATTTACGGCCGTCCCTCCCCCTCTGGGCCAGTGTGGCCATATGTTTAGTGCCCAAGCAGGAAGTAATGTAATGTACGCCGGTGCTTCAAAGAACAAGTACACTCAGGTGCGAGTCGGGGAGAGAGAGTGATTGTTAGTAACTAATACATTTGGTTTCAAAACTTGATTGTTAACATACATTACAGAGCCGTAGATGTGAGTCGCTCTGCATCAAAGTTTTAGGTACTCCTCCTACAATGATCTAAAGGTGAAAAACGTTTGAAACTCATTCATAAGGCTTTCTTTCTTTCATTGCGTAGTCAGGTACATTTCCCTGTTGTTCTGTCTCCCTTGTGTTTGTAAAGTTTCAAAGCAGCGAAGCACTTTTATTGGTAATGTGTGTGTGTGTGCAGCGATGAGAGCTGTAGTTTAGCTGTCGCTACAGGTAGTAAACATGTAGCAGCACACAAACAGCCTCACAGTTCACTACGCAATTCCGATCCAATCTCAGTAGTCCATATCAGTGTTATTGCTATGGTAAAACCTCCAGGTTCCAACAATTTTACTGAAGCATTTTATGGTGGTGCCGATCCGCTCTGCCAACTGGAGCTAATGAGCTGGATTGGCTACGACACTCCAGATTTTGCATGTCGATTGAGTGCTGATAGGCTTGGGGGAATTCGCCACAGGCAGACATTCACACTGAGCAGCTGCCAGAACAACCACAGAGTTGCCACCAAGCAGCTTGACTGGAACAGTTAGTGGTTAAATGCCTTGCTCAAGGGGAGTTAGCCTTTTTTCCTTCCTTGGTTGTGACTTGGTGGAGTAATAATTAAAAGCAGAAGGATTTCTCTCACAAACCCAAGTAGAAGCTGAAGGGATGAAGCCGATAATGCTTTAGGGTAAATGTTATAGTGACAGCTATGTCTATGTGTGTGTGTGTGTGTGTGTGTGTGTGTGTGTGTGTGTGTGTGTGTGTGTGTGTGTGTGTGTGTTCACACTTCTTTTGGAGTGTAATGGGATTTGACTGTGTTTAGTGTGTTGGGAAGTATCCACGAAAAGTAGACATTCCTTTTCCTCTCCACTGAGGTCAACGGAGGCATGGAGTCGCACTGTGCGATTATATCATGCAAGTGAAGCGAGGAGAGAGCAAGAGAGAGAGTCACAAGGGGAGAGAAAGTGTGTGTGTGTGTGGGGGGTGGGGGGGGGGGGGGCGGGGGTGGGGGGGGTGTAGGAAGTGAAGGGGCTGATCATACACGGCTGTAAACAATCAGACATTCAGACAGAGGGAGAAACGTCTTGCTATGTCTGAGAGATGATGACTAACGGTGCCACTGAGTGGGCTGTAATGAGTGTGTGTGGGTGTGCGTCAGTTTCTCTGAGTCATGGTGATTTCATGCTGATTCCACATATGGAGGGTAACCTGACCTCAGTGTGTGTCAGTCTGTATGTGTTCACTTACTGCCTTATAGTGATTTGTACCCTATGTCATGTGATTTCCAAGCACTGTACAGACAGTAGCATATGTGAGTGTGTGTTGGCCTTATCTGAACAGTAACGCGGTGCATTTATCCCATATAGTCCATATTCAGTCCACTTCAGCCTACAGGACAGAGGCTGTTTGCTGCAGAGACCTAATCCAGGATGTTCTGTTACATTGTGTAACTGTGTCACAACTGAGCAAATTACCCTAATTTTTCATGCATTAGCAGGTTTCCATGGTGACAGCTGAAAGCCAGCAGGTTTTAAATAGATGGGAAAGTTCAGGTTTGACTGTGGGGAAAAATGTGGAGCTGCCAGGAAGCGACAGATGAGGTGTTGTTTCGGTTCCGTTGTCCCTTTCACTCAATCCATTGTGCGTTTCAGCTGGTTTCAGGTCAGGTATACGTTTACATTATTAGTCCTCACTTGGTTATTAAATATTTAATTTAGCTTGAATACCTGTCTGGAAATGATGAGAAACAGCCGTTTTGCAAATGCATATGCTACATTTTCCAAATTTCTAGGCTCAATCTCTTCATTTGTCAATCCAGGTTGACATGTGCGTTCTGGTTCTGGTCTAATTCAACACATATGTACTGTATCTATAGAGCCCCCGCGTGCTACGCCCTCACAGCTGAAGGTTTCCCCATTACAATGACAAATACGCTCGATTAGTCCCACTCTGAGGAGCCGTCTTGCATCGACCCCACAGATGTTTCTCACCACTCCCGGACTCCATCTGTTCCCCGGCAGAAGTTCAAATAATCGAACAAAAGTCGTTTTATTCAAACGCTTTAAAGCCAGCAAGAGGGAAGAATATAACCCAAACTGCAACGTGAAGAAATAGTCAACAGCAGTTTTTCATTAAATTTGGCATAAAAAGTTTTTTTTGTAGAATTTTCTGCAATCGAAAATAACTTTTTTTTTTACTTTCTTACCTTTTTTTCTAAAATCTTTGGACCACAGCTGGCTTTTTTCGGGAGACAGTACCATTTACAACCTATTTTCACTCAGTGTGCACAACTTCAATTCAGCATTTACCTTGGAGATGTACGCTTTGATGCCTTCAGCCAGTTTGATGCAGGGTTCGCCAAAGAGCTGGGCCAGCTGCTCTGGGATGTCCTGGTCCTTGTCCAGCGCGTTGAGTAAACTCAGGCACTTCAGCTCCTCTGTCACCCCCTGACTACGCACCTACGGCACAAACACATGGAGCCGTGAACCATCAGCAGCTTGGACCACTTACAGGAGCAATATGTCACATTTGTACAGACGTGGTGTGAGGAACAATGCTGTTTCTGCAGGATTGCACATAATCACTTCAGCAGGTGCAGAGCCTTTGGGTTTTCGGATCACAAGGAAAGTCGATAATGCTTTGGTTTTTGTCTTTTATTTGCCTGAATGATCAAATTTGAATGTTTGGACACCAGAACTGTGAGACTGATAAGTGATAGTAATGAGTCACTGCCACCCCAGCTTATCCTGAAACCGGAGGTTTCTCAGAGAATTGCGAGGGGAGGAGTTCCCCTCTGCTTGTGTATATATGTGTGTGTGTGTGTTTGTGTGTGTGTGCTGTGTAAATGAAATGATGATCTACAATGTTTACATTCATACCTAAGTGTTTGATAATCAAAGTAACACTTCCCACACACACAGCAGTGAAAAAAACGCAGCCTTTGCTACTTCTACATACTTTTAGTTGCTTTGTAGGCCAAGATTTGTTAAGTACCAACACTGTAAAAATAGAAGAAACCTGGTGTGTGTGTCATATCAACACCCGCTGAAGGGAAACAAAACTAAATGAAACCCAAACCCTTTTGGCGCAAAGGGACACACAGGTGAAACACAATTCCTTGTGTAGCACAACAGCGTGGTCAATCTGCATGGTGTCGCTGATGGGTTTCTCCTGCAGTGAACGGGGCTACACACACACACACACACACACACAGGCACACAGGCACACACTCTTATAAGAGAGGAATTAAATCAGCGATTCCTCTGGGAAGAAGTTGAAATTGATTGTGTTTCCTTTCGCCTCGCCCTCTGGTTTTAACCCCTCTGATCCCCGGCAGTGATTTCCACCCAAATGAGAATTGTTGTTTCAGTTTTCATCAGGCGCGGAGCTGGAATGTGGAATAAAGCTCCACGGCTCTCTGGCTGCAGAGGTGCGTCTGTGTGAGTGTGTGCGTGTATGAGAGTGTGTGTATGTGTGTGAGTACCCTGTAGGAAGGTCATAAGCGTCATGGTCTGAAAGCTCTGCTAATGATTCTATAACAGGGCCCTGATGAGGAGAGTGATTATAGAGTCACACTCCTCTTTGTTTCCTCCCATTCATCCTCCATTATTTTGTAATGAATAAGTCGTTTGTTTTGTCTCCCTCCATCAATTTCTCATTATCTTTACTTGCATTTCTTCTTCCCCTTCAGCCTTCCTCTCAGACCTCCTTGTTTGTTTTGATGCATGAGCGGATCTCCCTGTTCCTCATAATGATTGTGTGTGATATAGTGTGTGTGTGTCTGTGTGAAAATGGGTTCAAACGGAGTGGGAAGGACAGAGCGCTTACGGGAAAGCCCTGTGCTTTTGTGAAGGAATGGGGCCGTGTCTCAACGGTCTCCACAGGGTTGCCCAGCCTTAAAGGATGAGTCAGGTTTTAATAAGTTCATGTGTGTATTCATGGACACGGATTTACACACACTTGTCATTGTTCCTGTCTGTGTAGATTCTGGGCACGACATGAGATGAAGGGTATGATGAGCTGTAAATATCGACTGTTGTCAGAGTTTCCTGAATGCACAAATGTTGGAGGCTGGAAGGAGTTTGGATTCTTCCACATCCAAAACAAAGAAATTGAAAAGTTGGCAGTTCGGGCCCACCCAGGGACGATTGGCAGTGCTGCCTTACAGGAAGAAGGTCTTGGGTTCGAGCTCCGTGTCCACCCTTGGTCCTTCCTGTGTGGTATTTGCATGTTCTGTGTTGGCTTCAGATTCTAAACCAGGACCCTATTGTGGTGAAGCAACACTGCAAACCACCGAGCCACCGCTTCTCTCCATCAAAATGTGTCAGGTTCATGCTCCTGCCATTGGCCTTTGACCAAGGCACTTGAGCCGGACTTGCTGTGTTTCAGCCCACAGCGATAAAGTGGAAATTCGCGCAATCGTGTAATCCAACCTTGACTCGTCTACCACAGCAAATCAATTCTCTGCTCATTTCTCTTAATGGATCTCTTAAGTATAGTTCTTTGATAAATGTACTTCCAAACATTCATATTTTACTATAACATATGAGAGTGTGTAAAGTTCAGGTTTGTGTGTTCTGATGAGGTACATAATAGATCATATGAATACAATCAAGTCACGTCCCAGTAAAAAAGTGCTGACAGTGAATTCTGGGCACGCACACACACTCTGCTGGTTGCGAGGAGGTGTGTGTTGACAGCTTCCACTGGCAGGAGTGTCAGGGAGGTCCATGCATGACTGGATGTGAGCTCACTCAGGACAAACAAACGCAGTGAAAAAGACAAATTCTGCCAAAACAAACTCCCCGTTTTGGTGGTTCTGCTCGATGGATTAATTGTTATTAGGGATTGTCCGCAAAAAGTGTGTGTGTGTATGTGTGTGCGTTATATGTGTGTGTGTGTGTTCTGTCCTTGCTCGTGCATGTGCGTCCATTAACTTCTGACAGGGCCTGTGAGGGAGTGTCTGATCTGTTATGGGAAACAATTTCACCCGTGTCAGCGAGGAGATAAAGCCTGAACACATCACCAAACTAAAAAACAACACCAGAACAAAGTCTCCTGCTCTGTGTTAGTGCAGAGACGAGGCCAAGGGCGAAACCCAGCGACACAGAGCCCCCAATCCAACCACCTCCTTTTCTTCTTCTTGGTTTAAGCTTCTGTGACATTGGATTGAATTCCTGTAAACGATTCCTGTTTCTTCTTCAGTTTACCAGACGCTGGAAAATGAATTTGTCCAAAGGCAGCAAAGCGTCTCCGCCTGGGCTTTGCTGAAGAAGCCACATAATGACTAAATCCTCCACCTCTGATTCAATTAACACGAACCGAACTCGTACATGAACTGACAAACTCATTACGTACACTCATAACCATGTTCTCGTTCCTACACCACCCTGAGATATTGACTAGAGCTGAGGGTTTGGAACATCGATCCACCCTGACCAGGACTCGTCTCGTATTCCAGACTACTGTCACTTACGAACACTACTACGAAATAATGGAGCTCCGTCACCTGGGACAGCAAGTTGCCAGGGACAATTCACAGCACAATAATGGTTCTACAGAAAAAAAAGACTTTGTGTCAGGCTGGTATTTGTTCTGATTCCTTACAGATATGGTTGGTTAGTTTGTCCTTTCTCACTGCCTAAACCTCAAGCTTGCCATTGTCAATGTCGATGTTTCTTTTCATTGATTGTGACGGGGTCAGAATGTTACAAGGGATTTGATTGGCTGATTCGATGTCAATGGTTTCAGATTGGCGAGTCTATCTATTCTATGTCTGATGAAGGCAACAAGGCAACATCTCTGCAAACACACAGAGACAAAATCCTGAGGTCATTCAGAACTCAAGCTCAGTTTGGTGACATCAAAGCAACGAAACGAAGCTGATTGGTGCAGAATTTCATCAGAACAAACGTTAGATAAACACAGACGTTGGACGATTGCGGAGAAACCACTTTTGTGTCAGATTTTGTTGGCTTTCGTTTGGAAATGTAAAACCCTCCTTAACGCCAAACAGCCTGAACTCATCGCAGCTAACAGAGCCAAGGTGACTCTTCCTCCTTTCCAAGCCTTTTGTCTTCCCGGCTGCTGGATTCTTTTCCTAATTTTTCATCGAGCATTATGACCCTACCAAAGCCGTAGCCGAAGTCCAAGTCCTCGCGATTGATTCCTGTTACGTGACCATAACACATGTCTTCCTGCCATTGTTTCACCTGGTAACCAAATCCTTTCCTCATTTCTGATTCCAGTGAAGTGAAATCACATCTTTAATCCGGCGGCCTTATCTTTAACTTCCTGAACTCTGCTCGTGTTTTTATTTTTTTTTTCTCAGCGTATTTGTTTTCCATGCCGGAAACAATTGGAAAGCGGAGAGGGAAAGTGAGAGATTCCAGAGGCCAGCACGGACACGCTCAACCACCCCGCCCCCCCCCCCCCCAAGAGACACAAGACCTCACTTCTAAATCATTACCACACCCCCCGAGAATATGTGATGATGCAATACCGTTTCAGACGCATTTTGATAATTCAACAATGTACACACTAAGGTTAATAACACAGTAGTGCTGATCATTTTTTCCAAAACAAACCAGTATAAACCAGTTGCACCGGTTGCATACATTAAATGAGGTCATCTGGTGGCTATGGTGGCAGTTGTGGGCAGTAAAGAGATAAATGAAGAGAGCAAACTGGAGATCGTGGTTACTGAGAGTTTTCACTGCTATTTTCTGTACTGTTTTGGAAAGAACGTCTATTTCTGGGCCCAGAGCAGCGCGTTGACCCGTTGCTCTGTCCTTTCCTTGGTTCCAGGGCGACGTCTCAGCGGGGCCCCTCTGCCGAACGGTCAAAAGTGGGCCAACACATGCTAAAGACATTCAGCAGCTTATGTAACTCCCCTATGTGCACTCCAAAGCAGGACCAACACGCCGCCGCGTCCGCCCGGATCACACAGGCCGGGGAGGAAAGTGTCTTTATTTACAGTAATCGTCCTTTTTTACTCCACTACATTCCTCTGCTGTAGTTAGGAATCGCTTTCGCAGATTCGACGACAGCGAGAGATGTCGCCGTTGTTTGCAGCCACATTTTGGCTTGGATATGCAATGGATTTGGAGTGTTTTACAAACAGATAGAGGTTTGGTGATTTCGGAGATAAATGAGGTCCATTTTTTAACACTACAATACAAAATAAGTGCTTTAATTTTGGAAACTAGGGTAGATTTGACTTACTTTCCTTCCTTCCTTCTTTTGTACACTAAATTAAACTTTGAGTGATGCACTATTTACATTACTTAAGGAGTAAAGTTCTTAATTCTTCTTCACTGACAGTAGGAAAATGCAGCCAGAGGTCCTGCTGGAACGTTACTCTTGATGATGAACGTTCCTCGTGTGTTGTCTATACATCACGGGATGACGCGACTGCACCTGCAGTGAGGCAGACGAGCCGCACTGTCAAGCTGCTGTTTTATAGCTTCAGGGGTCTCAGGAGACAACGATTATAATCCCAGAATCGTCCCCCATGGTCTACTTTGAGAGAGCATCACCGTGGCAACAAACCGCAAGATAAGCATGCTGATCATCCGGCTAAGACAGAGTCCACGGGGTGCATCAGAGAGCGAGAGAGAGAGAGAAGGAGAGAGAGAGAGAGAGAGAGAGAGCTCCTGTGATCCGGCTTCTGATTCTCTCAGGAAGTAGTGAACAATGCTTCACTGTTCCCTATATGTGTGTGTGTGTGTGTGTGTGTGTGTGTGTGTGTATCCTACCCTTCCATGTGTGTGCATGTATGTATTACGTGTGTGTCTATCTGTGTGTGTGCGGCCTGCGCAATAGCGTGTCTGTGTGCGCGCTCATTGGACACCAGCCCCTGTAAAGAATATCTCAGTGGGCCACTTGGAATCCAACCACAAACCTGTGTGTGTGTGTGTGTGTGTGTGCGTGCGCGCATGTGTGTGAGCGTGTGTGAGTGTGTGTGCATGCTGGCCTGGGAGTTCCTTGGCAGTCCCAAACTCTCATTTGAAGGGATTAGGAAGAGGAGAAGGCGGCCACGTAACTCAAATCCACCAGGCCAGAGGTCTGGCCAGAGTGTGTATGTATGTGTGTGTGTGTGTGGGATGAACAGTGAACAGAAAGAGAGAGAGAGGAGAGGAAGAGAGAGAGAGAGTTGGCAGCCCTTCAGCAAGCTTTCTTTGCTTTGTGAGGCAGACGGAGCAGAACGGAATGACGGCTGAAAACCTCGCTGAAGGTGGCGCCGTGCGTGATTTGCACACACACACACACACACACGCACACAGATCGTCTTCCTTTTGCTGAGTTACACCCCCTGCTGTGCACGGCCCAGGCCTTAATAGTCTCAAGGTGTGAAGAACTCTGACACATTTTTAGGGGATTTGGCAGCGACTGCGTTTACGCTTGCGTATCATTTCATGTTAATGGCACGCTGACACGTGATGAGTTACTGCAAGAGAAGGGGAAGAAGAATCAGGAGAAAAAGAGAGAGAAGGACAAAGAGAGGGAGAGAGAGAGAGAAAAGTAAAAACAGCCAGAGTGATCCATTACTTCACCTCGACGATGGGAGAAGTAATTGAATCCTTCGCTCAAATACAAGTACAAACATTAACAGATCCAGTTTGCAGTCCTGGAAAACGGCTTTTTTTTTGGAGGTCTTTCCTCAGAATTCATACGTGTCAGGCCGTCCATCTTTATCATGCGACCACCTCATCGACAGGCGATCTACATATAAGGAACGTGCGTGGGCTGAAGTCGCCCTGACGCAACAGACCCACGCCGAGGCTTTGATCAGTTTGCCACGACTGCAAAACGTTTCCAGACAAACGGCGTTGCATGGTTTGCTTTGCCTAAACTGTTTCTAAATGCTGTGTTTGTGTGTGTGTGTGTGTGAGTGGGTGAATGTGTTCATGTGGAAGCTTGTTCATAGGTGGCAGTAAATATGCAAGGACAGGAGTGTGTGTGTGTGTGTGTGTGTGTGTGGTTATCGCTCCTTAAGGGCTTGTGGCAGGCAGCCAGAGAGTCGTCAGTGCTGATTTATGGATTAAAGTCTGTCTGCTGTATTTACCGGCGATCGGCTCCACTCGGCTGTTACACCTTGGCTTGTGTTGTGTACGTACGCAGCTATTTAAGAGCAAACATAAAGCCTGTCTGAGGGATTAGTGGCACATAAAGCGCAACTTTTTAACACAGACATCTTTATTCTGCTCTCTACCCCCCACAGAGAGCAGCCAGAGTTTCTGTTCCTTGCAACCTTGGAGTATCACATTTTCGTGTGGCTTTAGTGTGAAATGTTTACATTAAAGTGTAGTCACTAAAAAGTCTCCCTCGGGTCGCGCAGGTAATTGTGGGATCAATGCGAGTGCTCTTAGTTTTCGATCGCAGCTTCAAGCGGAAACATAAAGTGCATGTTTTGTCTCGCTTTGCTTTGATCACAGCTGCCAATCAAAGCAGAAGAATGTGCCGTTTCACCAGGGGATAGAAAGTGTTTAAGTGTTTCTCTGCATTCTTTGCTTTATAGCTGTGTGTTGAGGTGCAGGAGGTGAAATCCCTCTCAGACGCTGCGATTTTTTCTGGGATGCGCGAAGTAAAAGATGAAGTTAAGCTGTAACACAACATGTAACCCCGCCTCTGTTTAGTTGTACAATCAATAAGGAGAACAGTGTGTAGTGTTCCATGTGTAACTCCCCGTCCTCACTCATTGTGCCTCTCGGGACCTGGAAAGGGATTTAGTCTGGCAAGTTTAAGGAGAAAACTAAGAGAGTTGCTGGGATGTGAATGACTGGCTAAGATGTCTAACATGGAAACTCATTGCCCTTTGTACTTTTAGAGACTTAAGTTTCTTGTTTTTGGTTGTATTGTTGACATAACGTTGTGCGCTTTACACAACTAATCACAGGCGAAGTGCGACAATTACAAGTTGACTGTAACTCAGATCCCGAATTTCCTCAACAACTCAGAGGACTGCGTGAACCCAAAGACACAAGACTGCACCACATTTCAAGGTTTGAAATGTATCATGGTGCCAGCAATTAGCCCAGTCCGAGTTGGAAGATGTTTCTGTTGTTCCAGGAACCCCAGCAGCTCGTGAGAAAATAACAAAAATGTCAGAAGTAATCGTTTAAAAACCTCCAAACCTAATCGCACAATCCTCTCTTTGTGACCTGAAGGAAATCTGTTAACAAGGTTAAAAGACGTCCCGCTGAGCAATAAACAAACTAACACGCCGGCACACACAGCTGAGTCTTAGATGGTGATTACATCTCCCACACCAGCCATTAAGACTCTTCATCTGCACTCCACATGCCTCTTCTCTCACTCAATCCCTCTCAAAGTCAATCCAGAAGACGATCTGGTTCTGTTTACACACATTAATGACTCTGCTGGCAGTCGCTCTGATGCTTCCTTTGTGTTTGTGCGACGTGTGTGCTTGTGTGTGCGTTTGTGAGCGCCTTTGTGATCTGGAATGCTGCACGACGGCTTGTGTGCATGTGCGCGACTGTTTCACCTGTGTTTGTGTGCAAGACTGCGTGCATGAGTGTGTGTGTTTGTGTGTGTGTGTGTGTGTGTGTGTGACGCTGTAGGTAACCCCCCCCCCCCCCCCCTCCTCTCCAGCCCCAGCAACAAAGCCCAATACCACTCCCGAGCTTCGCGTGTGGATCTTTGACCTTTCTTTGTCGAATTTGTTGTTTTGGCTCTCGCCCCGTTTCAATAAAGTTTAAAGTCATGCAAAGCCTGCTGGACCCGCCTGCTGATGCTCCATTTTTATTTCCTCATGCTCGTAATAGCTCACATCATTAAAAACAAACTATAAAGATCAGCGACAATAAGGACACAGACTCAATTATCTCTGTGTATAAACGAGTGTAATGTTTATGTGAGCGTGTGTTGAAAAGTGAGCGAGTGACCGTAAACTCTTGTTCCAAGGGTTAAGCTACGGCTTCTCAGAAGTCCTCCGAGAACGAGGAAGAGGTGGATGACGGAAAAGAAAAGAGAGGAGGGAGCAGGAGGAGGAGAAGAGAGCAAGGAGAGGTCAGGACTTTCCAGTCAGCCTCAGTCACCTGTACGCACGCGCACACACACACACACACACACACAGACAGAGAGAGAGACGGAAGAGCTTGAGGCGCCCGAATGTTGATGTGAAGAGATGAAGACAAGATGATGAAAGACTAAATCAGACAGCCAATCAGTTTTGAGCAAACAGCTGGAGACCATTTGCAGTGTTTGTGTGCAACCTGAAGTAACCTCAGCTCATTTTAGCCAGTTAAGCCGCCTTAACCATTACAGCTAACTAGTTGTTTTCATCATGATAATTCACCGATTAAGGCTCTTTTTGTTTGGCTCATTATCCTGAGTGAGTGCATGTAAATGTACTCAGTGTTTATACTTATCAGCCGCAGCTAATGGGCAGTTTGTCTCGAAATTGATGTTGTTGATCTGTGGGACTTTGGAATTGATTAGAGTTTGATCAGAATCCAGGAACAGTTTTCCCTTTCTTTAATGTCCCAAATTGGACATTTGTTTACATTTTTTCATATAACAAAGCCAATCAAGTCCAGATCCAGGTTTTTCTTCAGATCCAGGTTTTGATCCATGTCTGGAGGAAAGACATGTTGTTTCACAAATAAGAGAAATGCTGAACTACCACTGATGTGCGGCTGGGGTCGATGCTGATTCAGCATAAGTATAATGTGTGACATCAAGGACTGTTGGGACTTGGTGGAGATATACATTCTCAGTTTATAACAACTGTTTAACTTAACTTGCTTAATTTCATTAGCATCTCATTTGCTTGTTTCATCTGGTTTCTTCTGTTAACTTGAGAGAGGTTTGCACTCGCAGCATCTTACATAACATTAAGTGTTGTTTGGTGTAAACTTATCTTAAAGTCCATTGTTAAATACTGTAAGCTATCCTGCCCCGATCGTATCCAAACCACAAAAACTTGCCAATGTTTGACCCAAGAGCTCATGATGGGCCTGATAAGCTGAGACTGAGTGAAGCAATCCCGGTCAGTGTGCTGCTTGGGGGGGGGTCCTTTGGGTGCCTGTGGGTGGGCAGAGTCAGTGTGGGTGGGCAGAAGTGTTCCTTTGTGTGTGTGTGTGTGTGGGAGTGGGCGAGTGAGCATGAGTCACATTGGGCCAGTATGCAGCCAAAGTGTTATTGTAATGGCCTGAATTGTGGCCGATCCCTGTTATTCTGACTGTCTGGTGGGTCCAGATGTCCCTTCAAGAGCAAGAACACAGAGTGAGTGGGCGAGTAAAGGAGAAGACGGCGGAAAAAGGTTAGCTGAGAGTTATTTTTAGGCTTATTGTTAGAAAATTTTGAAAAGAAGGGCAGCAAAACAAAGAAATGCCAAACAGCACAGGATATATAGGTTCATGTTTTCTTTTTTTCGTTCCCTATATTGTTCACCATAAATAATCTCTCAAAACAAGCAGCTCAGAGGTCAAACATGTTCAAGTGTGTTTTTGCTTTAGAATCGACATATTTTAGGCATAAATCAGAGTAAATGTCAACTCCAAGTCTCTGAAGTGCAGTGACATCATGGCATCAGGCGTCTGTGTGTGTGTGTGTGTGTGTGTGTGTGTGTGTGTGTGTGTGTGTGTGTGTGTGTGCGTGTGTGTGTGTGTATGTGTGTGTGTGGCTTCTGTGCAGGCAAATGAGTGGCTAGTTGGTGTCACCAGATACCACAATAAACACACTGTTGTCTTCTGGGAATTCTCTCTCTCTCTGGGCTTTCACATGCTAAACACTGTGTGGACTGTGTGTCTGTGTGGGTGAATGTGTCTGAGCGTGTGCGTGTGTGTGTGTGAGCTATTGACCTGGAGGCCTTCCTTGCATTGTATTTTAAAATACAAAAAGAAAACAGGTGTAAGTTTCAAAGAGCTCCAGCCGACACGCCTCTGCTTTACAATGACATCATGCTGCCGGACCAATCATTTTCTGCTAAATTATCTCATAGTGTGTAACTTGATTTTACCTGCTGCCTCTGTGAACTGGACCTGATAAGTGAATGGATTAGATTGGACTTTTTCAAATCCCAAATGTCCTAGTTGTTTGTCTTCCTAACAAAATCTGCCACTGCAAATTCTCCACCGTAAGGAATAATTTAAACATTGACCAGTTCACCACGTTATCTGCTTTGGTTGTTTCCTTAGCACGGTTGCTGGGTCAGGGGTTATCTCTGCTGTCGAAGCCACCGTGACAGATCTCCAAACCGCAAATTCTCGACGCTAAAAGGTTCTGCCGCAAGCAAACTTCATCAATGAGTCAGAGCCTGGGTGGGAATTCCGTGAAAGAACCAGTTTTCCTCTCAACGGAATCTCATTGTGTGGAATAATTTCCTTCAGAATCCTTTTTCCCCCCTCTCTTCCATGTGGTATTCATTAAAGTCCTAACCGAGGCAAATCGATCGATTATATAACTTCAAAATTCAATTTCACAGCATTTCACTTAAAGGTTCACTCTCCTCTCACGGCGCCTCTCAGCTGAAGCCGTAATTGTACAGAAACGTCCTGAACATCCCACGAGAAGAGAAACTGAAATCTTACTCGCCGCTGCCAACTCGCAATTTTTGCCAAAACTTTCAGGCCAAAGAACCTTTTTGCGATTGCCGCTAACACGCTCGACAACTACTACGTCGTAATCAAACCTCCCTCTGAGCGTCGAGGTCATAGCTGAGCTGAGCTAATGGTTGGCGGGGGGGACTGAGAGTTCTTTGACGTCTGATAGCCGTCTGATCCAAGTTAGCGTCTATCATCTTTGCTTTCTCTCGGCCACAAAGACCACACGTTTATACAGATGGATGCTATAAATCATTAAAGGTGAAACATTATGTCTGCGGCGTTACTCGTGTTACGACACATCACCTTTGGGTCTGCAACGTTGAAACCTTGCCACAAATTTGATGAACATATTTGAAATCTGCTTTGTCTGTCCCTCCAGCCTCTCCAGCTCTTTCTGGGGGGATTCCAAAGCAAGGCAGCAGAGCATGGGTTCTATTCTGAGCTCCGTCTGATGTCCAACGTTTCCCCCCCTATGCTGTGTTCTGGGTCTGGACAACCAAAAATAACGATTGTAGCCTCGACGTCATTCTTTTGAAGCCTATGACAGGCAGACGAGTGCTGGATTGTGGATTGACCGATAAGGTGAAGGTTTAGGGTCCAACTCCAACCCCCCCATGTCTCTCCGACACAGCGCCCACCGGAAAACCTCTACCGCTCCAAATTGAAGAACGCGTTTCCAGTCTAAGGTGTAAGGTCTAAGGTCTGGGATCTCTTGATGACAGAGAAACACAATCTGGAATGTGACAGACGCAATTTTCTATCTCCTGTACCAACCTGGTACATACAAGAATCAGTTTTCTGGAAACTGTAATTCTGTCTTTCGTCTCCACCCCGAAGAGTCTGGACGTCATATATACTGTATGATTTAGATCTGTCCACCTGAGACCCCTCAACCTCGATTTAAGACTCCGAACTCCCGCCGTGCACTGTGACATATCAGCTGTCCGAGAGCCAAGAGCTGAACTGAGCCGGGGGTTTTCCTCATCGACTTTAAGATTCATACTCAGACAGCAAATCCAAATCTTGGCTTTCTAATTTTTCGCGCATTCATCCAAGGTTTAATTTCCCCGCAAACTAAAACACGGAGTTTTGCCGCGTTGTAATCGAGCCGCCGAGCCAACATCTGCTTCCTCAGCCCCGTTCCCGTCTAAATCAGGGATGAAACCTCGACCAAACAATGACAAAATGATTCCAAAGTCTTGCCTCCCTGACAGTTTAATGATTTCACCTCTTTCCCAAAGTTTCTTATTAAGGTTTTCCATTTATCCAGCGGCAGACGATGCCAAATCCATGCTCAGTGGGTGATTCATGGGTTCATGGATGACTTGATCGCACAGAGCCAACATGTCCAAGAAACGTACAAGTTCCTAATGAAGCAGAGCTCTGAAACACGGGCCACAACAGAAATAACGCTTTAAATAGAAAATTTGTTCTGGTTTGGATCTCACTCGAGCGAGATACGAGCCAAGAAGGAGGAGAAGATCTGTGAAAAGCTGTCGGCGTGGGTTTTTCTTTGTGGCGGGATGATGAGTTACGGCGGCTTTCAAGAGACGCCAAAACCGCCGCGCTGTCACGAGAGACGAGCGAGACAAAAGGACGGCCAACGTTAAGGGTTTCTGAAAAAGCGGAAAGATAGAAAAGAGATTAGAGAGCGGAGAGGGAAAGACAGCCGAGTTCACCGGCTGTTGACTTTGTAGAGAAATGAAAGCTGACAGTGAGACAGCGGGGCTCCAGAGTCCAAACGCCGATACCAGCGAGTGTGTGTGTGCGTGCGTGAGTCCGTGTGCATGTGTGAGAAACTAAGGCGTCCTCTTTCTTCTGCCAGGGCCGAGACCTCTGCCCATTCCCAGGGTTAGATCATGTAAGACCATGTAAGAACTTCACATCCAATCAATCCACTACTTAATCAGGTAACACACACACACACACACACACAAAGCTGTAACACAACACACTGAAACTCATTTCAACCTCGCCTGTTTTCTTCACGACCCTGGCACTTTCTCTCCTCACTACTCGGAATTCAAACACATGATTCCAGCGACAACACACACTTTTGCGCATGCACGCCTTAATGCACACATGCACCCTGAGAACATGAAAACAACACATATGTCCATCCATATGTCTCAGCTGTCTTCACCAACTCGATGGCCAACTGCTACTAAATAGGATTTTGTCTTTAAGTTGCCCCGGTCCCTAATTCCCAGCTGTTGTAGGGACGCCGGACAAAAATAGGACAGAGACTCCTGCGTCTCAACCTGATGGGAAATATGTCGCAGCTACAAAATTTGTTTTATTCCAGAACAACTGATTGGAGCGCTGTGTGCAGGCATGATCCAGGGCTTTGATGTCGTAGGAAAGAAGAGGAAAACTAAGTGAGGGTTCCAAAAGTGTATTTCTTTGGTGGTACGGCCCATTTGTAAACATTTGGATCATGAATTTAGCTGCTAACTTCACATTACTGTGATCATTGTAATCATTTTGGAGTCCCGTTACGGTTTAAACGCAGTTTTTGAAGCTTTTCCATCCAACATGAAGTCCAACGGGAACTATTTTTGGCTATGAAAATGATCAAATTTCAAAGATGTTGAATATCTCAGCAGCTTTGGTTTGGGCGTTTTAAAGCCCACACACACACTCCCAAATTCCCCCATACATCCCCTCGACTCTCTTTAGTCCCCCCCCAGGATCTGACAGGCAGCGTTTTAGCTGCGGTCCGATCGGGAAACACTCCAGCAGGGGCAAAGCAGCTTGGTTTCCTCCTCTCCTTTTGATACCACATATGTATAGAAAGTAGGGGATGTATTAGGTTGCAGTATGATGGGAGCCAGACGGCGGATAAGAGGAGTACAGGAGAGATTTGTACACGTGAAGGACGGCACTTTGTAGAAGGTCAAAGCTCAGCTGAACTTCCATCCTCTTTACATGTTGTCATAATTCACTTAGGACAGGCAAAATCCTGATGAGCTCAGGAAATGGGAGCAGGGAATCTCACAGCCATGATTTCCTTGCAGCAGCGACAACATCGATAAGATTTACCATCAAAACAAGATTTACCATCAAAACAAAACAGATGAGAGGCTTTGTTTTCAGGTTTAAATTTGAATTCTGTAGAAGAAACGGGCCGCAAAAGTTAAATCATTAATCATAAAAACGTACTAACTAAAAACTAAAAACCTGAAACTAAAACCCGATACCGTCGTCATATCAACGGCGACCCTCAGCTGAGAGCTTCTATCAGGAGGCCCACAGCCCTGGAATCATGCAAACGGCATTTATCAGCGCTTTATAGACCTGTTTACTGTGCAAACAAAGTGATAACGCTCAGTAACAGCTGTGGGCAGGACACGCACACACACACACACACACACTCACACACACACTCACACTATACATATACACACACAGCTGTAGCCACATCCTAATAAGCATTCCGATGCGGGAACGTAAATATCCTGCTCATGTGCCAGACTGTTAATCGAAGGTCATGTGTGTGTGCGTGTGTGTGTGTGTGTGTGTGTGGGTGTCTATAATGTATGGAAGCAGACTCTTTCCTCTGTTTGCCCCTCTGCCATCCTAATTTTCTTTGGCGTTCTTAATCAATCCGGTGGCTCAGCGGCCACTTTACGATCGGGGGCAACGAGGGGCCATTTGTTGTTTTTATGGCACTTGTATAGAGCAGGAGAGAGAGAGAGAGAGAGAGAGACCCCGGCTGACCTGTCAAAAGTCAAAGTGGAGGTCAGACCCACAGTAATGATGAACACACTTTCTGTTTCACCTCTTCTGACTTTCTCTTTCATGTCCTGCTGTCATCGCCTCTGTCACTGTCTTTCTCCTTCACTTCATCTCTTTCAACTCTAATACACACATTCTCTTCTTACCTCTCTCTCTCTCTGTTCCTCTCTCTCTCTCGCTCTCCTTCCTGTGATCCCTGTTTTCCTTTTCATCTTCATCCAAATGACCTGGCCATGAAAACACTGACCGTGTGGGTGTGTGTCTCCTGCTGGTCTTTGCCCTTGTGTGTGTGTGTGTGTGTGTGTGTGTGTGTGTGTGTGTGTGTGTGTGTGTGTGTGTGTGTCTGTCTGTCTGTCTGTCTGTCTGTCTGTCTGTCTGTCTGTGTGTGTGTGTGGGAGCAGAAGTTGCCCATCAGAGCCTGACCAGAGAAAAAGGATGGCTCTTGTGTGTGAATGTGTGTGTGTCGGGGGGGAACTGCATGTGTGGAATTGATTTTGAGATTGAGAGATTACATGGTTGAAGTCATTTTGGCAGCATCATCTCCATTTAGCGATGACGGTTTGTAAAGTGAACCTAATACATCTCTCACCACCTTCCATTAACACTGTGTGCATGTGTGTGTGTGCGCGTGTGTGTGTGTCACTCAAGCCCCTCGTTTTTTGCACCCATTTTCATTTTTCTGCCTGTCACACACACCTTGCGTAATGCTGAAGACGAGCCCTGAGGCCTTTAAGGCACACATGCATGTGCACACACACACACACACACACACGTCTATTGCCAAAGAATCACTTAGCTTCATGAAAGAAAAAAATCACTTGTGTCACTCGGAAAAAATTCGTCCCTCCCTGAAGCCCGAAAAACTGAAACTCGACCCTGAGAGGACCTGAACCATAACACACAGAGGCTGCAGGGGGGAGGGGGAGGGGGGCAGAGAGGGAGAGGGAGAGAGAGAGAGAGAGAGAGAGAGAGAGAGAGAGAGGGAGGGAGGGAGGGAGGGAGGGAGAGACTTGTGTGTTTTGGCTCTGACGGCGAGAGTGGGAGGATTATGTTCGTGGCTTTAAATTAAACCTAAATATTTGTGATGATGGTGTATGATTTGATTTCAAATTGGTTACTGATGAAGTGATGTGATGAGTGTCTGTGTGTATGCGTGTGTGTATGTCTGCACACACCTGTTTACATTTGTGTGTGTGTGTGGGTGGAGGAAAGGTCAAAGTTTTACTTGAAGTTGGAATCTCTCTCTCTCTTTCTCTCTCTCTCTCTCTCTCTCTCTCTCTTTCTCTCTGTTTTCCTCCCATCAAGCCTTTTCTCACACACCTGTCCTCCACCCCACCCACCCCGCAATGGACACGTGTCGCGTCACCACATCCTTCATGTGACCTACAAACCAACACACACACACACACACACACACACACACACACATGCACACACACAGTCGCACAGCTTTCATTCACTCATGTAACTCTGTCTCTCCACATTTGTAAGTGAGCAGCTGACGTCAGACTTGGAGGTTCCAGCATGTTCAGAGAGTTCACACACAGGGTTATGTAGCAGATTTGGGTCGATTCCCCTTCCAACAATCAGGAAGCAAAGTCCAGATTTGTAGATTTGTTTTAATGCTCTACGGATTTTCCTCCCGGGAAAGTTGTCGAGTTGCCACGGCGATTTCAATCCCAGAAATATTAAACGCGTCCTGTATTCATGTCTGGCTCCATCTGTGGAGGTCATCTGGTCATCGCAAAGATAAAATCACTAGAACACACACACACACACACATGCACACACGCGCACACACACACGCACACACACACTCAGTAATTTAACACAAACACCAACAGAATAGGCTGGAAATGCCAGGTTGTATGCTTGCTGGACCACACACAATATACACAAAGCAGAAACTCCCTGTCTTCTGTGTGAATTAGACCACACGCACACAGAGATACACAAATGTACCCACACACACACACAGAGGAGCGCGTGCACACACACACACACACACTGTATTGTTGTGATTGTTGCTTGAAGGGCAGTGAGTCACAGCTGGTCTATCAGTGAGCCCAAACAATAATAAAGTTGGGCCAGTGAAGTGTGAGGAATGGAATGCCAATCACTAACACACACACACACACACACACACACACACACACACACACACATAGAGAGAAAACAAAGAAACTCTCAATCTCAAACAAATCAACGTACACAAAAATAACAAATGAACACACACCCGTGAATTCACCAGAACTGGCAAGCACACGATCGCAACAATATGAATACAAACACACACACACACACACACACACACACTGTTATCTCGACTTAACCCAAACACTTCAGCAAACATCAAACATATACGGCGATCAATCAAACTGTTCCAGATAAATAAAACCACACAACACAACAAGAGACAAATCTCTCTGATTCCCTCTATTGATTCTGTTGTGTGTGTGTTTGTGTTCAGGTCTTCTGCATGTAAAAGAAAGTTCACACACACACACGAGGCCAGGCGTTCTGTGTGTGTGTGTGTGTGTGGATGTGGCTGGAGCCTTCCTCATTGTGCACCGTTGTTCCTGGCCGTGCTTTGCGCTTCTTTTGTCTTAAGCGATGCACACACACACACACACACACACACACACAACAGGCTGGCGTGGCGTGTGTATGTGTGTGTGCGATTGTGCTGTGTTTGAAAGGAGGCCCTGTTTCTAGATTAAAAATAGCCGGCCTTCGCATGAGAACCAGGGGATTCCCCGTGCGGCGAGATGCACGAGCGCCATGTTTTTACATTTCGCCTCTCCGCAGTCTCATCCCAAAACTATTCCTGATGTGATTTCCTGCCCCTTCCAGAGCGCCAAAAAGAAGAAAGAGAGTGAAATCGCCCAATGAAGCAATTTCTAAAACAACTTCTTAACCTAACAATCAGCTTGTAAATTCACTTAATCCCTCACAGATGAGGTAAGTAAAGGGACGCGTCGTTAATCTAAGACGTTGGTTTGATGCCCACGAGCGAACTGGAAACAGATCCACGTTCATCCTCAAGCTTTCCCTGCTGGTGATGCCTTGAAATGCTTCAACTTTGCATGAAATGTGGGTAAGAACGTCTCTTCTGAGGGACTTAAACACACGACGAGGAGGAGGACTTAAGGATAATGAGACTTCATCAAAATGGCTTCATAAAGAACAAACATCAAGGATCAGAACGATTTGACGCTGACGCGAGCAAACGAGCGTAAACGTCCGTTCCAACGTCGACTTTTTCCAGCTGACAAACTGGACAGCTCACCATCCCGTCTCTGTTATCTCTCCCTGAAAGTCATTAGTTAACTTGACATTTTGCCCTTCCCCCACTGAGGAACATCATCTAAGGATGCTTCACAGCAGGACGCCAATCAGAACTGCACAAGAAACATCTGTACCATATCAACGCACTTCACTGACAATAACTGCAGTATTCAATTAGAAATCCAGAAGGATGTCATGCAACTCAAGAGCTGTGCACTGCCAAAAGTAGAGTTTTGCAAGATCACTCTGTCTTTTAAAGCATTTCAAGCAGTAATTCAGGATCTATAATCGTTTCACCTGTTGACCTGATGTGTCAGTCAGAGTAAATTCATCAGATTTAAGTGATTTTATTGCCTTCGTTCTGTCAAAAAAGGGAATCTATCTTCATCTGTGTTTTAATAATAATGCCGGGAGCAGCGGGACAAGAAGCAACTGCCAGTCCTGACCCAGTTAAGAGGAGGAAGATGATTGGCCGGATGGATGATGCATTAATTGAATTGAAGCGATTGTTTGTCTCAAGTACATTGGAGTCAAAAAAATCAACTAAATGTATGTCATATATTGAGGTCAAGGGTCAAAGCTCACATACATGAAAAGAGTACCTGCAGGAGTATTTCAGGTGTGTTAACGGAGATAAACCTGCACCACCCACACTGACCTACATAACATCTGTAACCTACTTAATTGAGCTGCTGTCCGACCTGCTTGAGTGTGACAAATGCAGCTTAGCGCACACTTTCCCCCGCCGCGTGAACTGCAGCTCGCATTGTTTAACAAGTCCAGTCAGGCAGGCAGGCAGACAGGCAGGCAGGCAGACAGGCTGCTTGCCAAACTCCTGCCAAGCCAGGGAGAGGGAGAGGGAGAGAGAGAGAGAAACCAAACCCTGACAAAAACAATGTTCTTACGGCGGGTTTGAGGGAGTACTCTTAAGGAAAACAACTGGTATCTTGTACGTACTTAGAGCCCATATTCTTTAGGGTCCTTTTGGACAACGCAAGTTCCACACCTCAGCAGTGTGTGTGTTATCAGTGACTGCAACTTTATCTGCTGATTTCCTGGTAACTGCTGTTTCACTCTTATAATTAGGCTACTTGGTTATTTATTTACAGTATTCCTGTAACACTATCAAAATGTTACAGAAGTCTATCCTTGTAATATTAGTAGCTTGTGAGTTCCTACTTAAGTCACATAAATGTTGGACAAAAGCCCACACTTAGTTAACAACAAGTGCTATTATTGCAGCAGTATGCCTATAATAACACAGTAAAAAGTTTATGTACCTCATGGCTACTTGGAGTACAGTACCCAGTACAACTTCCTGGAATATAATGCTGAGTTTGCAGTTTGGCTACTTTGAAGTGTTTTTTGCCTGTTGCATTACTGTTAGAATACTCGATAGTGAACAGGTTAAACTCAGCGTGGCTATTTGGGAGTACTTCAATCACCACTTCAGTATTATTGTAGTATTTCACGCTGTAATACTTTTGCACACTTTCCAACAAGAAGGATCAGATTTACTGGTGGTTTTGCTCAAGTATCCCTCTAAAATGCTTAGCACTTGTACTTAGTTTGTACTTTCACACACACACAAACACACACACGCACACACGCACACACACACACACACACACAAACACACGCACACACACGTACCTGTGATATGGACATGTTCAGGTAGACAAAGAGTCCGGTGGTGGACGCGATCTGCAGCACCACCACCACGATCACCACCATCGCCACCCACATCTTGGACGGAGCCTCCCGTCGTCCCGCGCCGCTCGGCCCGCCGCCGGTCGGGACCATCATGTAGGTGGTGGACTCGCTGCTCACCGATCTGAAGTAATCCTGATGCTGCTGCTGCTGCTGCTGTTGCTGCTGCTGCTGTGCGCTCGGAGTGGCCATGGCATTCCCGACGCATGAGTGGACCAAAAACCAACAACCACAACAAACAGCAACCCGACCAGCGTTCCCAAACAAGAGGATCACGCTTTGGTCTCCATGGAACTCAGAGGGAGGAGGAGTGTGGAGAAACCAGGAGGAAGAGCAGCCCGAGAAGTTACAGCTCGCCTCTGTCCATATCTGCTGCTGTCGCTGCGTTCAAGAGGAGGCAGAGCCCGGACTGAGATCGCAGAGGGGCCGGACTAAACTCTTCATCACCCTGGAGCTGTGGAGGAATGCGCTCTCTCTCTCTCTCTCTCTCTCTCTCTCTCTCTCTCTCTCTCTCTCTCTTTCTCTCTCTCTCTCACACGAACACACACACACACACAGACGTATATATATACCGCCTCCCACGCACCCACACATACACCCATTGAGTCCAATAAATTAATAACAATAAATTGAATATTAAACATAAATCAGAAGATAAACCAAATATGAATCAGGATTATTTATCATAAAAACTTTCTTATTATGTCAGCATTTATAAGGAAATCTCACTCTCTCTCTTTCACTTTCTCTCTTTCTCAGTCATAAAAAATGATTCATAAGTGTAGGCGGCGCTCTCTCTCTGTTTGACATTTTGTTTGGGATTTCTGCAGTCAGGTTGTTTATAAGATGTGATCACTTGTTTTTAAAGATGAAAAACGAGAACAATCCTTTTCTACCTTATCTCCTTCCCTCTCTGGCTTACTATAATCTCTACATTACCCTTAACCAGCCATATCTCCACTGTGTGTGTGTGTAGGTGTGTGTCTGTGGTCTATCTCGCTGCTTTACACAATTTGAGAGCAAATATTTGTCCAAGCGGCCTCCCGTTTATCAGTGTGGAACAACTTCAGCCACGATTAAATATTTGAACTCTGGCCTCCAAAAACATCACAAAGCTCCATAAGCCTGCTGACATCATTGTTAGCCCATGTAGAGATGAACTCATATATACATTTTAATCGCTGTCTCGAGCCAAAAATAATCATCCGTCCTGTGTTAAATCTCTAAAAGTCATTTTGTTAATGGACTTTATTCAAAAAGTCATGATGCAGCTTGAATTTCCCCGTCAAACAGACAACGCTGGCATGAAAGAAAGGAGACAGGCGGGGATTGTGTTTACGTTCCAACTCTAAACAACTGCACTTCCTTTGTTTCCGTTCCCTCGCCGCAAACAGCTGGGAAGCGGCGTCCTTAGCCCAGGTTGAAGCGAGGATGGGAGGCAGGCGAGCCGGGTTGGGTCTCTGCCAGCGAGACAGCTCTGGACCATCAACCACGGCCACGAGGACTTCACATGTTTGGTTTGAACCAACGGTGTGGGAGGGCTGAGTTCAGTGTCTCATTTGGCGGGACGCATCCTAGAAGGACACGGCATCGACTTCCAAACCCTTTCTTATGAATCTTATGTGTTGTTCTTCTGGTATCATGGAAGGATCAATTAGGATCTATGCGCGGCCAGGAAAGACACATCGGTTGCCTCCTCCTAAATGAGACAGTCTAGTTGAGCAACAATGACGTAAGCGGCTTAAAATGACCCCCTTGAAAGGATGGATCACACAAAATGAGACAGAGCTTCAGAGGTCTGGAAACGTCTCTGAAACCAAAGACCCAGGATCCGTTAGAGTAGCAGAAGTATACCTCCTGAACCATCCAGGGTAGGTACTCTCCATAGGTCTCACGGTTGGTGGTTTGAGCTTACAAGATAGAATGTTATTGATTGGTTAAATACGATCGTTTCCCCAGACCACCACCAGCAAACGGCAGAAACAAGATATCCAGGCCTTTCAATGAAGATGAAGAACCATAATCAGGGCGTGAAACTGAGGTGCAAGACCTTTACATCACTCTGCCTGTCCACCAATATCAGGATCAGGGCCGGACTTAACTATAATCCAAGGTATTTTCCCCAGGGGCCTGTGATCTATCTATTTGTGCCTGGGGCCCAAGTCACTAAGTCTGTCCCCGATCAGGATATTGTTGAAAATGCAGAACAGAACAAAGAAAACAATGATCTCAGACATGATTCCCTCAGACATTTCTTATTATTGTTGTCATGCGGTACTATGGGCGAAGATGTTGCTGATTTATTTCCCCAAAACATTGTTCCTGAAATGCCTGTTGCTACAGTCATGGTAGAAACCCTAAATATCCTCCGGACAGACACACAATAGACTGCTTGACGTGATAAATTAGGCTAAAATGATTCTGTCACAGCTGTGGAAGGTGTGTGTGTATGTGTGTGTTTGTGCAGGTGTTGGTGCATCACATTTGTCACATTACATTCCTCGTTTATCATTTGGGTTGTTTGGCCCCTGCAAGCAGAAGGTCAGAGCATACAAGAGGGACGACACCGAGCTGCTGCACCGCCGCCTCGGGTCAAATGCAGGCATGTGCTCACATTTCAGGGGGATTTGCAAAGGAACAAATACAGTTTGACAGTTTTGGTCTCTAACTTTGACCTGAAATTCCTTTGTTTTTCCTCCCAGGTGTCCGTGTTGTCCTCGGAGAACTTGAGGTATTTTTCCAGAGAGACGTTTACCATGGAACTGCGGGCTGAAGCAGAAACTCCAAACCTCTGCTGAATCTAACTGAGAGGAGCATTGTTTGATGGAAACCCTGGTTTGGTTCAACTATGTGGGCTGAAACTGTAGCGCATTTAAAATTCAAAGGAATCTTGCACCAGGAATGGAAAAGTTGGTGCGATATCAATTTCTCTCATCTGTATTTGTTGGAAATGGCAAAAGACTTTTATACAAAGGCTATTGTGCTGTTGTGTAGGACGCCAACCAGTCTGAGCTTGTTTTACAGATAATCTATGCAAAAAAAAAGACACCTGATAGTTTATTTTATTTTATTTTATTTTATTTTATTTTATTTTATTTTATTTTATTTTTTGTGAATTATTTGTTAACCATAATGCAACAATATGTCAAGTGTCCATCAGGCGTCCCCCTTATGCATATGCACAAAATGTCAGAGAAAGGGAGTGTGAGAGAGAGTGAGAGTGTGTTTGTGTGTGTGTGTGTGTGTGTGTGTGTGTGTGTGTGTGTGTGTTTGTGTATGAGTGAGTGTGTGAGAGAGAGAGAGAGAGAGAGAGAGACAGACTTCCTCTATGTATGACCCAATCATGGTGTAGAAACTCCCAGCTATACATCGTCCGTGTCATTGCTGCTTTTACTCTTTTCCATCTCCTCCCTTTCTTTCTGGCAGCCAACCACCACCTGACAACACAAAAAGCATTTCTCCAGATTCTTACAATGTGTGTGTGTGTGTGTTGTGTGGCTGTTGGGGGGAAATCTGTCCCCTCTGACACCACAGCTGTCCGCCCAACCCAACCCTACAGCCTATCTATGAACGTGCTCATCTGTATGTGTGTGTTTCTGTGTGTGTGCCTGTGTGTGTGTGTGTGTCCCATGGTGAGAGAACATAATGGCAATCAGCAGCGGGAGTTAAAAGTTCAGACTGAGCATTCCTGCCATATTATGTATCAGAGCCGAGGGACTATCATACACACTGCAGCCAGACTGGCGTGTGCACGTGTGTGTTTCCCGCGTGTGTCATGCGAATGTGTGCGTGTGTACGTGTGTATGTGTGTGTACAATGCCCGTAAAAATCAAGAAGCACAGAGGCCATAAAAACCAAAGGTCATGCACCCACAGCCACGAGTCTCACATTAGCAGTACGATGGCATAAACACACACACACCTATGTGCACGAGTGCACTGACACATGGACACACATACACACACACACGCCTCTCAGTTTGGGAATGAGAGCGTTTGTGCTTATGGCTTTGTGTCACTGTGTTTTATTCTGTTGCGTAGGAACTGTGTGAGGGAGGCTGTAAATTCTGGAATGTAAATTATTTATATTATAGCAATGAACGTGTCAGACATTATTTAAAAACTTGGTACATCAGAACCAATTATAAAATAAAATACACATCTGCAATTGTCTTTCCAAATAACGTTGTTTTGGTTGAATAGTGATTCAGACAACTTGTGATTTCTAGCGTTTTCTCTGTAGTATGAAGCGTTATCAGTTCAGACACACACAAAGCTGATTGTATATTTCATGATGCAACCCCTTGTTGATCCTTTAGTTTTCCCACCCTGATACAAAGTTAATAACTCTCTCTCACACTCACACACTCCCATTTGAGTAAAAACTGCGCTCTCCCACTCAGTCCATCTGTGTTGGAGAGCAAACGAGAGAGAGAGAGAGAGAGAGAGAGAGAGAGAGAGAGAGAGAGAGAGATCTGATCAAACTTCTCTTCTCTGTGCATTGAAAAAATCTAGATGAATCGTTTCCAAACACTAAAACTTGACTTGAAGCAGCTGTTTTCTCTGCTTCGTTTACAGCAAGGAAACATCTTCGTCTCGTTTGGGTGGAGCTCGTCGCCTCCTTCTCCCTCCAGATTTGACCTAAGTAAACAAGTGAGTATGAAATCCAGTTCAGCTCAGGCCAAAACAGCAAATCCAGGCCTAATCCCGATGTTCAGTCTTATCCAGATGGTGATGAGTATTGAACGTTTCTAATGGTGCAGCTTTTACTTTAGTTCAGACACAAAGTGTTCATATTACGGAGGACACATTGTGCTTGATTGTATGAGGGAGTCGCAATTGGAAAACTTGAGGTTCACGTCAAAGGAAATGCAGCCAGTGAGACAAACCCATAGGTCCTGAAAGCTGAGAATTGATTGCTCCATTAGTTCTGTAACATGCTGACCTCAACATGTAACACGCCTTGTTAAACACACAGCCAGAGTGTTAGGCTAGTGAACAAGTATTCAAATGAAAGTACTTAATAATAAGTACTTTAATAATAATCTAGTCTGTTTTCACTCACAGTGCATGGAAGTGCTGCAGCATGGGGGGTCATTGGAAAGGTTTCAAAATTAAATGCATGAAATCTGTATGATATGTAACCTTTGCTGATGGTTCAGTCAATCAATCAATGAAGCAATATATAACAGCTTTAGAATCTGGAAAAACAAGAAATTATATCAAAAGAGAACCCATAAGAATTGACTAAATTGACTAAAAAGTGTTCAAATTGAACTACGAATAATAGTATTGAATTATTTAAGCTCATACAACCTTAAATATGTATGTTTGTTCACCAGGCAATTTTTTTAAATAATTTCTTCTCTGTTCTTCTTTTCTCTCTAACATACTTTATGTTGGATTATAAAATCTGAATAATGTAAATAAGTAAAATCCACCAAACAAATCAATTCAATCCAACATCAAATTAAACAAAAACATTCTAAACTCACATGCAAACTTGGCAAATAATTGAAAGGTGAACTTGGCAAGTTCATCACATGACCTTAGTGACCTCTTGGTGAAATAAACACAAACATGCTTGTGCTGCCATCTAAAGGATGTCAGTGGTAATTGCTAAATTTGAGTCAAATAAATAAGATTCCTTGCCAAAGCTGAGCAAAGTTTACTCAAGTCTCAAGTTTCAATACATAAGTAATTATCAGCTAACTGGTTAAGTTTGAATTGTAATTTTTTGAGAAATAAACTTCTGTCTACATTAAACATCAGGTAATGATATAATAATATTCACATTTCAATGAAAAAGTCTCTCAGTGTTTTATTTCAGTATTTTGTTGTCCTGCTTACATGCCAGTGTTCACAAATCCGACCCAGGCAATCAAATCAAAGCACTACAAAAGCATTTCAACTTCCTCCAGTGAGGACGTGATGATGGTATCAGCCAGTCGATGGGCTAGAAGATGAACGTCACGGTTGTCGTCCGCCTCCTCCTCGGTTCTGTTGCTTATTATTGTAGCATAATGATCAGTGACCCGGTTTATGATATCAGCTGAAAGAGCCTCTGCAAAAGCCATCATCTTGGCTCCTTGTGGTCCCACCGGATCATTTCCACCTCCACAAAGGTCCGCTGCTCTTGCAAAATCATCCTTCCACTCTGCTTCAGTGCACCCAGTGGACAGTGAATGGATCAGACTCTCGATGAAGTCCACCCCGGGCTCATTCGTGTGAGCCTCCATGTCACCCTGTTTGTCCTTTGGCGTCGGTGGAGGAGGCGAGGGTAGGAACTCCTTGGCGAGACCTCCTTTCAGGTTTCTGATGAAGCTGTCTCTGCTTTTGACGAGCTCGGGGAGGAGAGGAGTGGAAGGGGGGGTGTCAGGGTAGTCCAAGGATCCCACAACAGGGAGCCCTGATTGGGAAAGAGGCGGGTAACAGGCCGGGTCTAGGTCCATGTCCAGAGATCCATCAGAGAGCGGTTTTCTAGCTTGTCCCTCGATCCCATCCTCACAGCAGAGAGGTGTCAGGGAGAGTGAACTCTGGAAAGCCTTTTGGGAATTTTGTAAATCTAGATTTCGACCCCTGGACACTTCTTTTAGAGCGACTTCAATCACAGCTGAGGCTAATTCTTCAGCTAACATTTCCTGGTCTTGATTGGAGATGGATTCCCTGCAATCCACCTCAGGTTTTTCTATTTGGCTCATGAAGGCCTGGATTATGTTCTTAGCCATATTTTGGGCAAAAATATGAAGAGTTCCAACTTTATGAGGGCTGGTCTGTAAGGATGCAGCCGTGCCAGGATTTTCTGGACACGGTTCTGGCAACCTCAGATCTGCACCCGCTGCCTGCATTGGATCCTGTGAGGGTTAAAACAATAATCTGGATGAAAGCAGAACCCCTTTTTTTTTGTAAAATCAGAGCACATGGTGACACACAAGACACAAGCACTGAAAGAGTCCAAATGTGGTCTGAACCCCTTCGTCTTTACTATAATTAGTTTATTTTCATGTTTTTATTAGAATATGGCTTGCCAACATTCTCATTTAGTTCCCTATATGGTTTAGGGTTCAGCTTTGCCTTTGTTTAGCCACTGCCCACTAAAAAAGTCCACATTCCCAGCCTGTTTTAGATTACAGACAAACAGATAAACCTTAGCTCGAAAGAAACTTACAAGAAATGACAAGAGAAACTGAAATCAGGAGAGAAAGTCCCCCTGTGCAGCCTCACAGAGTGGAGATGAAAACAAAGATTGGGGCGTCAAACCGCAGTCAGTCGCCGTATGAACCGACAGCCCGCCAGGAAGTAGCTGACATGACAACAGGATGTTCACTTTGGTGTTGGGTTAGTGCTGCCTCCTTATCAGCTATAATCTCAGGCTTCGCTTAATAGCTGCAACTCCACCAGACGAAGATGAAGGTTATGACACGACTGATGGCTGAACGTATTGATCCCAAATACTGTGCGACAAAGCCGTAGTTTTATATCAGAAGCTTTGTTTGCGGAGGGGGGTTAGGCGGGATTAAAGAGAAAGCACCTAAAATGGACTGTTTTCACTCAATGTGCACATCAAAATGTTTAAAAATTGACCCAAAATTAAAATAGGTACTCCACATATAAAGCGTTCCCATTCTGTGTTGAGTATGTAAACATATGCTGCACATTGTTATTATTATTATTATTAACATTTTATATGGAATGCACTTTTCTCACACACAAAGCGCACACACAGAAATATATTCAAAAAGTAAAATTGTCAACAGATGAGATGAATCATGATAAAAATGTTACACAATTTTACAACGACCTCCTCATTCTGACCCTTTGGCAGCTTTCTGATCCACCTCAGGTCTCCCTGCTCTCAGATTGGAGCCGCGGGGCTGTTTAGCGGGTTGAAGGTTTGCAGCCCCCTGCAGAGTGTTGGCTTGATTTTTATCCTTCAGAGGATAATTTGATATGATTTTTTATTTTTTAACAAAAACAAGCTCATGTTCGTGCTTTCAGACGTAACGCAGCCCATGTGTGAACGTGAATCTGTCCCAGAGCACAATCAAAGCCTCTCGTTGTTCAGCCAAGGTGAATAATGATATCAGAGGTATTGACTTTAGCATGTGAGTCCAAGTTCTGTGTGTGTGTGTGTGTGTGTGTGTGTGTGTGTGTGTGTGTGTGTGTGTGTGTGAGTGTGCGTTTGTGTGTGTGTGTGTGTGTGTGTGTTACTAACTTAACTTGACGTGATTCACATGTTCACTGACACAGCAGAGGGAGGAGGAGGAGGAGGACGACACACACACAATGCAGCACAGATGTGGAATAAATGTTTTCTCTTGACAGTTAAATTCAGACATTCTGACCAAACAAGCAACTTATCTTTTAATGATGTAGAAACTTTTCTGATTAAGAATTTATTTAACTTTTTTTCTGAATTTCTTTCACCTCCATTGTTTAAGAAGTGCTTCAAATATCCCAAAACTAATTTATGGAGAATGTGATAGATTTGTGAATTCATGTTATATGCATTTAGATATTTTTCTATAAAATTTTCAAGAATGCCCTCCAAACTCTGTCATCATATCAGTGTTTTTACAGTGTAGCCAGCAGGTGAATGTTATACTAACTTTAAAAATAAGTACTTCTAATAAAATGCTATAACAATAAGAACTTGAAAATGAGCAAAGCAAAACTTACCGGTTTATCAACAGGACGACGGTTTGCTCCTTGGTGTGTGAGATGCAAATGAGTTAACAAGGAAATGATGTGACAGACAAAATAACTTCCTTCCTGTGTGTGTGTGTGTGTGTGTGTGTGTGTGTGTGTGTGTGTGTGTGTGTGTGTGTGTGTGTGTGTGTGTGAAGGGAGGGCGAGAGAGGGGGAGAGAGAGAAAGAGCACCTGTGTGAGATATAAATGTGTCTGAGAGATATAGAAAGAGCGGCCTTTCTTTCCTTCTTTCTTTCTTTCTTTCTTTCTTTCTTTCTTTCTTTCTTTCTTTCTTTCTTTCTTGGTGAGGTCAGACTGGATCCTTTATGAAGTGCGGGGGGATAAATGGACGGGCCAGAAGGAGGAGGGGGAGGAGGAAGAGAGCTGGAAGAGGATGTGGAGGAGGTAACCCATCACAGATGCAGAATGGACCTGAGCCAAATAACCTTTTAAATACTTTTTATGGTTGCTTTTTACCTCACTTTGCTGCCCGGTGGGTGGGATTCAACTCCACCACAGGGTTATGATTCCACACCGCCCAGGTTTGATGGAATATCTAGAACTGTTCTCACATAGGGAGGTTTTATGTTCTCTCTTGGATGAGGACAACAGGGGAGGTTAAATAAAAACAGAATTGTGTTATAATTTCTCTCTGCGGACTCAAAGTCATTAAAGAGAGAACTCTTCTTGTGCAACGAAGCCCGAAACCACAATCGAGGGGTGTTTGTTCTGCAGACTTTCACAATAGTGTAAAGAGTGAGTGTTATCCAGTCATTGTGTTTCCAAAGCAAGAATCCCATTACAGACATAAATAACAGGTCAGGAGGGGCCAGGGTCTGCAATCACATAATGAAATAAAGCAAATCAAAGCATTTTTATTTATTTGAAATTGAGAACCTAGGCTATAACTACGGTATACTATTACTACTAAGTCTTAACGTGGTAAAAGTTGTGTTAAATCCGCTCGTTAATTGTTTCAAAACTATAAATTGCTCGTTCAGTTTAGGTGGAGGAAAGACAACAACAACCAAAATGCACCGCGCTACTAATCCGTCCTACTGTTAAAACATGTCCGCTGAGGAAAAACATTTACGGCGGCGTTTTCTGACTGTTTGCCACACTGTTCTCCTTCTTACATCATTATTGCAGAATAAACACTTTACTGAAAAACTTATCAATATTAATATATTGTGTTTTCTGATATCGTCTCAAATGGAGGCTAAACGGCAGCAGTGCACCGCGTTTCCGGGGGGAATGTTGACGGTGTAACACAAAGAGTTGGGAAGGGGAAGAATCACTTCTTCATCAAAACATTGCCGTCCGAGATTTTACGTTTTTCTAATTGAACATAAATGAGTTGCAGAGGAGACAGCGATGATGACGGCGGTAACAAACGAAAGGTCGCTTATGTTTACAGCTCGGAATACATCGAGACCTGCGACTCTTTGTCCAAAGTGCCAAACCGGGTGAGTTCAATGAATGAGGAGGTTCACTCGAGACGAATGTCGCCATTTGACCTCTTCCTCGTACCTCTGTCTTCATGTAATCATCTTAATCTTCATTAACGTGCGGCTTCTGTTTTGTGTCGCTTCCCAGGCCAGCATGGTTCACTCACTGATAGAAGCCTACGGTCTGCTTCAACACATGAGGTCAGTGGCACTCTGACACAAGAGTGCTTTTATTAGAGGCAAGAATGAAGGTTTGACAAGAGTAAAAGTTCTGTTAAATGTGTTTTTATGAGTATCATTACAAAGGTAAGGTGTCAGAAGTGTTGCACAGCTTTTTGGTTCTCACAGTTGTCTCTTTGTACATTCCTCTTCCTGGCTGTGGGTTGTGTATGGTAAAGAAATAAAGTGTTTTCCCTTTTCTGTAGTGTAATGAAGCCTCGTGTAGCCTCTATTGAGGAAATGGCCAAATTCCACACAGACGCCTACCTGGAGCATCTTCACAAGATCAGCCAGGATGGAGACAACGACGACCCACAGTCAGGCGACTACGGCCTGGGTAAGAATGACACTAATGAGCTTCTTCTTATTTGAAAGCTATTCGATGATGGTCATGTGTTTATGGCAAATGAGGCGTTCATGGTCCACCAGCAGAGGACACAGGTGCATGCTCAGGCCTTGGTTTGGTTCTGATTTTGAGTTGTTATTGGATAGTTTTGGGTTACATTTGAGATATTGCTGGTTAGGGGTTAAATGAAGTTGGTGGAGCCCATTTTAAGGATCTCATCTCGGGCTTCACAGATCCATAGGCCTGATCAGTGTAGCAATAAATGTATATTTAATGTATAAAGTGAGATAGGGATGAATCCAGTATCCAAATGCAATGCATGATTGTAACCAGCAGATGGCGTTACTATACTAGAGTCTGCGCTAGAGTGTGTAGTCCACCTTAACTTTATTTTTAAGCCGTTTGATTGTTCTAAATACAAACATCTGTAGTTCCACGACATGTAAACAAAGTCATACACAGTTTAAAGTCAAAGTAGATGATTATTTTTGTGAAACAAAACACTTCCTCTTGTCCTTCCTCAACACATTGTTCTTAGAAAAACAAGTGATGAATTCTAGGAAAAGTGTGAAGGAAGGGAAAGAGTTCTTGTTCTCCCTGGTGACTGTTTGTGTTGTCACACTGAACAGTGAACTGATTAAAGGCGTGTTCGCTGTATTGTTCACAGGCTTAACTGCACTATAGTCTCAGCCGAAGAGTTTCAGTGATTTCTTTGTCTTGAATTTAATGCTTTTAATTCTTTATCATTCTCTCAAACGCAGAGAATCCAGTGTGTAAAAGTGTTAACTGAAGACTGCAACAGTGCACAAACCTCCCAGCATTCATGCTTGACTGTTGTCAAGTTTAAAGGGATTGTTTTACAAGAAAGTGTCTTTTTAAGGAGTTGTTTGTCAGCCTGAAAAAGTCAGCTGCTGACATGAGTTACGAATCCATCATGAGTCAACGTTCACTCTGTTATTGTTTATCCACAGAAAGATTGCCGGTCTTTCCCACCGTCTCTCTTCAAACTTGAGTAGTTTCCCAGTATAACCATCTTCCTCTGCTAAGTTTGGGGTGTAGTGCTCAATCCCCCACCACTCAGTTACCCTCTTATCAAGGATTTTAACCAGCAGCCTTTTGGCCACAAGCCCTGATGACGACCTCGCTGTCACCGGCCCTGTGTAAATCGTGCCGTCTCTGTTTTCTCGAGTCAGCGTTGCTCTCTAGAGGCTCGGCAGTTGCGTCACAAATCCTGGAGCTGCACTTTGTGGCGCCGCCGCAACATTTCATCAAAGAACGGATAAAAATAACACAAATATATATGAGAACGTTCAAAAAATAGGTACAAGATGATGATTCATTGTACAGTAATATTTTGCTTTGTTTGTTGCAATTTATTGATTTGTTATCTGAGACAAGCGATCATCTTGGATTTGAAATGACTGTGATGCTGCATTATTAACATTCAGTACTGCCCACAGCTAATGTTAACCCAGCGTTTACTCCACACACTAACATATGAATGACCGGCACTGTGAGTTTTGCCCCGAGTTCACCTCATGTCATCATTTGGACGTCCTCATAAGGACGCAGGGGTGCTGTTGTTCCTGCATGACCGCCGCGCTCTGAGTCTGTCCTTCTCCGCCGTTTACATTTCTAACTTTAGGCTCGTCCTCATGTGCATCCTTGTTTTCATTTCCTTGACTCCCTCTTTATCGCTCTCTCTCTTTCCCTCCCTCCCTCTCGCCACCCTTCCCTCCCCTTTCCTCACATCCTCGCCTCGTCCTTCCCTCGTCCTTCCCTCGTTTCCTCCTTTTGTCTCCTCCACACTTCTGTCTGTCTGCTCTGTCCTCCCATCCTTCCTCCTTGTTGAGAGAGCGATGAACCTTTCCTTTTCCTATTTGAAGGCCTTTTCTCCCTCTCTCTCCCATTTCTGTTCCCGTTTCCTCTTCTTTCTCCTCCTTGTTCATCACTCTCCCTCTTTCCTTCAGCCTTACACTCTTCCTCTCGCTCTTCTTCATTACCTTCGTCCCTCCTGTTTGTTTTTCCTCACAGCTCATCGCTTTTCTTCCCTCTCATCAGCTGAAGCATGAGGAGATTTACAGGTTCAAATACAAGAGGCAAACTTTAGCAGATGGAGGGAAAACTTTTAGATTCCCTTGAACCTTGAATGCTTCTGGAGTTTCCTTGAGCAGAACATTTGATTCCCCTTTGAAAGAAGTGCCGTATTACCAATAGAAGTGACTCTCTCTCTTTCTCCCTCCCTCTCTCTCCAGGTTATGACTGTCCTGTAGTAGAGGGTATATATGACTATGCAGCGGCCGTAGGGGGCGCCACACTGACCGCAGCCCAGTGCCTGCTGGACCAGAAGTGCGAGGTGGCCATCAACTGGGCGGGAGGCTGGCACCATGCCAAAAAGTAAGACAACCATTTTGGATTACAGATCATGTACCTCCAGCTATCTTTATTGATTACTCTCAGCCTATTGGGGCGCTGTAATCCAAACAAGCAAGCAAACCGCCACGCCTTCATCCGAAAACTTTCACTCCTCCAGAGACGAGGCGTCGGGTTTCTGTTACGTAAATGACGCCGTGTTGGGGATTCTCAAACTGAGGGAGAAGTACGAGCGAGTCCTATACGTGGATGTCGACCTTCATCACGGAGACGGTAAGAGAGTTTTTCACTCTGACTTTGACTCTTTACCACTGGAGCCTGAGCTGGTCCCAGGTCTTTTGTTTTTTTGTTTATTTAATAAAAAATCCTGATCAAAAGTCATAAAATGTAAATGATAAACATAAAAACGGAGTGATTACTGGGACTTCCAGGTTCCCTGAAGTAAAAACCCTAACTCAAACTGTCCACTGAGTGGCACTGTAGCACAGCGATGTCGGGATACACAGGCAGGAGGAGAGTGTGTTCTCAACAGCAGGCCTGGGGAGCTTTCATGGGTGTTTATGGGGTGCAGCCGCAGTGTTGGTGTACAGTTGCAGTTGGGTAACATGCATGTTATATTATTATTATTATATTATACATACAAGTCTTCTTCTCCTTCTAGGTGTGGAAGACGCCTTTAGCTTCACCTCCAAAGTCATGACCGTCTCCCTCCACAAGTTCTCTCCTGGATTCTTCCCAGGTTGTTTGCTGCAAATGTTTTAACATAAATGTTCTTGTGATAAACTGCATTTAGGTGCCGTGTGGGATGTGTAACTGTGTGTGTGTGTCTATGTGTGAATGTAGGTACGGGGGATGTGTGTGACACCGGGCTGGGTAAAGGCCGTTGGTACGCCGTAAACGTTCCAATGGAGGACGGCATCAAAGACGACAGATACTATCAGGTTTTCACCAGGTACACACAAATTCTCTCTCTCTCACACACACACACACACTTTTCAGAAGATGTCATTTCTTTTACAAACAGAGAGATCTTCTGGCTCCTGATTGGCTCCTGATTGTGCCCTTGTCTTCAGTGTGATGCAGGACGTGCGGGCGCAGTTCAACCCTGAGGCGATGGTGATGCAGTTGGGTGCTGACACCATGGCGGGCGACCCCATGTGCTCCTTCAACATGACCCCTGTGGGCGTGGGCAAATGTCTGCGTCACGTCCTGCAGTGGCAGCTCCCAACACTGCTGCTTGGAGGAGGTATGAGTGTGTGTGTGTGTTTGTTTGTTTGTTCTGAAGGCGTGTATGTTTTCGCTCCGTGCGTGTTCGTGTTTCCACATATATGAATGCGTGTGTGTGTGTGTGTGTCTGTAGTGTAATAAAAAACTCGTAACATGCCCTTTATATGTGTGTTTGCTTTGAATCTCAGTCACGCGCTCACTTGTGCACGATTACACACACACACATACCCCCACACACACACACACACACACACACACACACAAACACACTGCTCCGTTCCAGACCCCTCAGCCCTCGGCCAGATGATAGTTACTAATTATACGACACAATGAAGCCATTTTACTCAGCTACAATCCCACCTCTCTTCCTCTCTTCCTCTCTCTTGCTCGCTCTCCCTCTTCCTCTGTCCCACTCTCTCTCTCTCTCTCCCTCTACCCCACTCTGGCTCTCTCTCACTCTTTTTCTGAAGCGTATATATTGTTTACAGTATATCTTCCTCTCTCAGTTCTCACGTAGCTCCCAAGACAAAGTGATTGGACGTTGTCGTTACGCAACTTAACTGGCAGACAAGGAATACTTCAGCATGTTTTGATGTAACTGCGACCTGTATGTGACTTATTGATTCAGATTATGCCCCAGTTAGTTCTGTTACTGTTACTTCTCTCACAAACATTCAGCGTGAAACAAACTTTAAAAACTCGCGACTATTCCGGAGTTTTCCAGATATTCCTCAACCTCAATTTGCATGTTATTCCTTCAGTGTGATTGAGAACTTCCTGTCCGAGTATCAACGTAGCTAATACTGGAACAGTGTGGGCGAGCAATATGCCAGTATTTGCTCATGTTGACGTGTTGGTACCTGAGTCTGGGGTGGTTGCGTGTGGGCTGTGACCACTGAAGACGCACACGCCGGCATTCATTCACAATTTGTCTCATTGTTTGTGTCTCGGTCTGTCTCCAGGTGGTTATAATCTGGCCAACACAGCGCGTTGTTGGACCTACCTGACGGGAGCGGTGTTGGGAAAGACACTTTCCTCCGAGATTCCCGACCATGAGGTACCACAACACACACACACACACACTCACAGACACACACATTTACATATTCCCACAGCAACACAAATGTGGTCATTCATTGTACTGTCACACAAAATCTCTGACGCGGGCACGAACACACACACACACACACACACACACACACACACACACACATACACACACACACACACACACACACACACACACACACACACACACACACATATAAAAACACAAACACACCCCCTGTGTTCTCCCTCTCTGCTGAGTCACTCCATCTAATCAAAGATGGCCGCCTGTGCCTCAATAAAGGGGTTTGTCTCCAGGTGAGTCAGTGTGTGTGTGTTTAAGAGAGAGGGGGAGTAGTGTTGACAGTTCCTCTCTGTATTTCTCATTTAAGTTAGAAAGGCCTCTCTCCCTCTCTCTCTCCCTCCCTCTCTCACGTCAAGTTTTTAAGGTTTTAAGGTAGACGGACAAGTGAAAACCGGTTCATATAGAAAATCGATATATTAATCAATACAAAACAACGATATCCACCTTCTCTCTCTCATTATGTAGTTGTTTCGGAGCAGCGGTCATCAGGGCTTCTGTGTGGTTAATGCCTCTTTAATGCGGTTGTTAGCAGTGAAAGGGTTAACTGACCCTCTAATGAGTGTTTGTGAAAGTAAAGCGTATGACCACTTAGATTCATCTTCTTATTAAGGTAATGGCTAAATCAAATAGACCCGTCTCTCCAAATAGAAACTCAAACGCATCTCTGTCTCTCACTTTCTCTCTCTTACGCACGCACGCACACACACACACACACACACACACACACACACACACACACACACACACACACACACACACACACACACACACACACACACACAAAGGGTCTCTGTCGCAACTGATTTTTGGATCTTGTCTTGGTCAAATGTAATGAATAGTGGAGAGAGAGAGAGAGATTGTGTGTGTGTGTGTGTGTGTGTGTGTGTGTGTGTGTGTGTGTTCTGACCGCGATGAAGGTGCCTCTTGTTTCTGCTAGTCAGCCTCCAATGGCCCTAAATAGCCTTTGACCTCATTAAGGAGCACTCACTGAAAACAAAGCAACTATCAGTGCAAGCAGCTGCCGCAGATGATGAAGAAGATGAGATTCTCACACACTCGCAACACACACACACACATCATCTCTCAGCTGACTTGCTCGACATGAAAAAAATAGATGTATCTTAACTTCCCTAAAGAAGGATGTTAAAGGGCAGCCCTCCTCTTCGTGTGTGTGTGTCTGTGTGTGTGTGTGTGTGTGTATGTGTGTGTGTGTGTGTGTGTGTGTGTGTGTGTGTGTGTGAAGGAGAGGGAGAGAGAGTTCCTCTGTCTGTACCCGTTGTGCTCGATAAGAGGGGCATTTATCCATGATGACCAAGCAAAGCTGAAGTTCCAGCGACACGGAACAAAAACTACCTTTGTACCCTTCTTGTGTGTGTGTGTGTGTGTGTGTGTGTGTGTGTGTGTGTGTGTGTGCCCTACTGTAGACAAAAGCACATGAATGCACAAACACAGGCAGATAATGTACTGCTCTGTTGAGACTTTACGCACTTCAATTTTTGGACACGCTGCCATCAAACTAGACAAAATATCAGATTCATAAATGATAAAGCACAATGTTCCAATAAATGGACTTGTTCTCATTTATAGAATAGCTAGAATAGCTAAAATAAATTCTCAATTGCTCTTCAATGCGAATTTCAATCAAGCTAGCACAACAAACGATGCATCATCCAGCTAATCGGGCCAACAATAACTGGATACTTTAAACACTTTGAGTTTGTTTATCTGCTCGAACATCAATCCAGACAAGTTTGATTTTGGTTTTAAACATTTTATTTAAAGGGTTTTGAGCAGGCAAATGTCCGAGCCCTGGACTAAGTGATAAAAATAGCAGCCCAAAAAATACAAACATTAGTCAAGAGGTGGCACGTCATGTCAACAATAGCCTGTAATATCCACTGATTACCAGACAAAATATTACACTGCAGATAACCCGAACAATAGCCTGCTCATAACGGAGCCATTACACTTCAATATCTTACAAAAACAAGTAAAACTGGCTTTTGTTGGTTGAACCTGGAGTGGAGCCGACCAGGTCAAAAGCCATTAACCCTCCCCGTCCACTCGTATTGTCTGTTAGCGCTAAGCTGATCCCGATTGACCCACATTGTGTAATGGCAGCGGAGATAATCTGCGTGTGAATCAAAGGGTAACAATACGACGTGGGCCAAGAATAGCCACAGAGGTCAAAGGTTAGTTAGTATCTGTGATTAGACATGCACGAGGATCATGTCTAAGACTCTTCCTCAGCATCAAACTCTGTATTATTGGCTGGTTGGCTGGCTTGGCCTTCAGAACAGTCTTTCAATCCGGGTCTCCACAGTAGACAGTAGAAAGGCTGACGATCCCTCTGACTGTTTTACAAACGACCATGTACATTGTGAAGTACCCCCTCTTGACACGCACACAAAGCGGCATAACAGCACCTTTTAGCTTTAATGTTTGATAGAGAAGTGTTCGGTAACAACTTAAAACTGTCCATCTGCCCCGCATCAATAATCCAACCTTCACCACGCCTCCTCCTCCTCCTCCTCCTCCTCTCTAATTCTGTTTTTCGGTCGTTTCCCAGCAGTTGAGTTCCTCCCAGCTGTGCTGCTCCGATCAAAAACAAACCACACATCCAAACTTCCTGGGGCTGCCCTGCTGCCTCAGCGGGACAACGTGCATACCGTGTCCTCGCAGTGTTGCTAGTTCGAGTCCAGTCAAGTCCTTTGTCACGTCCTTTGCCTTCTCTCTCCCTTTCTCTGTCGGTCTTTACTTTCCTTTAATTCTCCACTGTGTGCATGCCAATGAACTGAAATCCTAGAAAAGATGACGAATCCTATTTCTTGCCCAGAGACTTGTACGCGTAAATATGTTTATGAGTAACCACAGCTTGTAAAGGCTTGTAGATTGGTCAATGTGCACATGTTAAACTGCCAATGGTGATAAATCTAAAGAGCAGAGGTAGTAAGTGGCAGATCTGTGATGTCTCTGTCCACGTGGCCCCTTGTAGGTCATTAGATACAGGTCAGTCAGTACGTAATGTGTTTTTGTGTTTCTTGTGTACTTCAAAATACCTCAAAGGATTTTCTGCTTTGCTGGACGGCACACACTGAGTGACACTTAAGGTAGAGGCGAGAATAAAGGGTGGTAACATGTGATGAAGGTCATGCCTGGGGTTCAAACCCGTGACACAGGGAGTGTACATAAATCCTCACTGGGGTTCCTACTTATAATCTTTTCTGTCCTCAGTGCAGCCACTTTGGTCTGTGCAGCTAAATTCAATTCGCTGATGCAAAACACAATAGTACAAACCGTGCTGTAACAGGGCAGGAAGTGCACATTTTTTCAGTGACGACAGCGAAATCGGGGCAGCACTCAAGGCTGCTTTCACTCTTTGTTGAATCATCGATCCCTTTACAATGGTAAAGGACGGCCTCTGGGTTTTTTAAGTTGTTGCATACAGCTGTACAACATCTGATAGGAAACGCAAACTTACCAGCTGCATCTGTGTGCTGGCTGCTTTTAATTCACCACCTCTGTCATGAAAACAACAGAAGTAAATACAAATGTGTGTCTCCCTCAGGAAGGGAGGGGCGTCGCCGCTCCCAGATTGGCAGCAGGGAAGCGTCCCGCCTCTTTACTTCCTCCTTTCCTGTCTGTAGCCACTTCCCGTCCTGACTCACACTGCCGTCAGGGATGTGTCAGAGTCACAGTCTCAATCACCGGAAACATCGTTGGCGAAAAGAGAGTGTGTCCCTGTGTGTGTGTTTTAAGGAAAGTGTCCCACAAAAATGAATGCATAATAAGCGGCATAATGATACTTTCAAGAGACGAGCAGTGTTCAAGTAACTACGCTTTCAACCTTTGCTAATGTTTTCTGTAGTTTAGTGTAACTGTCACTGAACTTTCATTCAAAACACACCGCTACCAACACTGATATGCCCATGAACATATCCCAGCATGCATCACCCGGTCACCTCGCTTAGCCTTATAGGATATGTAGTCCATATAAACACATTCCTCTTAAGGCCAATCAGTTCTCCCCTTGATACGATTAAAATCAACAACAATCTGCTCTTTTTGAAATCTGTAATTCTTTAAGAGTGAAACAGCACAAATATGGAATAGCTCCCTTTGAAGTAGCTTCAATGTAGTTAGCTACTAAACCACAGGGATGGCTTGAATCCCACTGAACATAAAAGGACTGCTTGTTGTTATAAAAAGAGGAGCCTATTGGTGATGATGGGATGATGATAAGGAAGGGTGAGAGAGGTAGAATGTAGATTGGAAGAGAGGGAGCGGAGTGTACGTGCAGCGTGCGATTAGAATTTGGGCATGGAGACCTTTTTTCCGCGCTGAAGACATTTATTAGACGGAGGCCCGATAGCTGACAGCGTCCGTTTGTTTTCTCAGACGTTTTTCCTTCGCCTCGCAGCTCAGCATCCCTCATAGCTGGAGGTTTGCACATCGCTCAGACCCCGCTGAAGGCTGTGAAAACAAACAGGCACACACACACACACACACACATACATAAAACACACACACACACACACACACACACACACACAACACTGTTCACAGATGGACAAATGTACATGAACACACTCACGTTCTCAGACACACATTCCGTTTCCAACAAATTCCAGCTAAGGTGCGTACACTCATGAGTATGCATCTGTTACCAATACTGTTGCAACCACTGTTACTATTCCAACTAACACCACTACTACAAATACTCCTTCACTACTTTACTACTATACTTCCAGAAGTATTTGAGTGCCTGGAGCCTGCAAACTTAAGATAAAACATACAAATACTACATTTTTATTAGCTTATCTAGCTGTTTTCCCAGTGCTCCTAGTCTGTTGGTGTTGCCGGCTCAGGTCTGTTACTGCCGGCCAATAAGGAGAGAGCGGACAGTAAGGGAACCGGGCCTTAAAGAGACGGTACCCAAATCTTTAACTTCATTTGGTTTTTTTCTTTAATCTATCGACTGTCCGCTGCTGCTGCGATTCCCACTAACAAGCTGCAGCGGCAAGTGATGTGTGAGGATGCACATGAGGTCCATGTTGAGGAGCGCAGTGTTATCATATATCTGTGTGTGTGTGTGTGTGTGTGACACTGGAGCAGGTGAGCGAGTGTTTTTCTGTCTCTCCACAGCGGCCACATTATGTCGATACTTTGCGTCACTAGATCAGTCACTGTCTTTTATAATTCAATCGCACACATTTCTATCACACACACACACCCACACATGCGCTGCTCTTCTTCTCTTCTATTATACAGGGGACCTAAGGAATATCAAAAGAATAGATAGATGAGTCTCTCTCTCACTCTCACTGGACATCCAAGCTGAACTGACATCAGGAGACGTGTGCTTGTGTGTGTTGCTGGACAGCAGGAGACAGAGTATTGGGTTTATGGGAATACATTGTGTGTGTGTGTGTGTGTGTGTGTGTGTGTGTGTGTGTGTGTGTGTGTGTGTGTGTGTGTGTGTGTGTGTGTGTGTGTGTGTGTGTGTGTGTGTGTGTGTGTGTGTGTGTGTGTGTGTGTGTGTGTGTGTGTGTGTGTGTGTGTGTGTGTGTGTGTGTGAGAGACGGAGAGCGAAAGAAAGAATTTGAGATCAAGTGTTGAGTCAAACTAGATGGAGTTGTGTGTGTGTGTATCTATGTGTGTCCGCTCGTGTGTTAAGTAACTGCTTTTTTAAAGACCGGAGGTAAGACACTGAAACTCATCGGGGCTAATTGGAAACAGACACACACACACACACACACACACACACACATATTTTAAATGCACACAATATTTGTGTGTGTTCATGCCATCGCACACACCTTTGTCCTCAGTCATTGAACGTGCACTCCAACCTTTATCACACAAGCAAGCATGCATTCTCTGTCTGACTCACACACACTCATACACACCGCTATTACACTAAGACAGTGGAGTCTTTGTCTGTCAAGTAAACACAAATATACTCTGTACTGCTGCATGTTGGCTCAGCTTTGAGTGTGTACATCTGTTTAAGCTTGTGTATGTGTGTACATGTGTGTGTGTGTGTGTGTATCTTTGAATTTTGTTTTGCCAACAATTCCTCTGAAGTCTTGTCTAATGAAACCCATGTAATCCTCTGAGGAGCTCTGTTCCAAACTAAGACATCCCTCCCTCTAACCTGACCGTGGCACAAAAGGAAAAGCATTATGGGATGTTTAGTGAAGCAGTCCACCAAACTTAAATGGACATTCTGGCATTTGGGGAGACACGCTTAGGGCCTTGGGTTCACTTCCCGGTATTGGCGCCGCGTACTCGCTGACTTTATTTCGACAGAGGGATCTGGGCCTTGGGTCGGGATCTGGTGCGACGCCCCGCCGGGGGGAATCCCGATTCCAGGCAGGGGATCAGTGTTAGACCTGAATATTCCTTTGATAGAAACTTTTTGGCTTCCACGCGAGCGAGATGCTGGGTTCAGATCACCTCGACTGGCTGAGTCCAAGGCTTTCACAACAGTCACTGAGAGTGGACTGACGCACTTGTGGTCTCGTCTGGACTCCGTGTTTGTTTTGCTCTCATGGCATTGAGTCGAGGCCCGGCCATTCTCTGGGAGGAACATTTTTCATAGGACTGACATAGTTTGAACTCTCTCTTTCTTTTACGCCCCGCACTTCCCTCTCTTTCTCTCTCTCTGTCTCGCTACCTGAGGTCGGTCAGACGCTCCATGAAATGCCAGGAGCGTTTGGTATTTTGCTGAAATCACTTTTTTTTCCCCCCCGCTCGGGTCCAGACGCTCACGTAGGGGAGCGGCGGTCCTGCGGTTCCCTTCCTGTGTTCTACATTACATTTCCTCCCTATGGGGAAACCAGATTAGACCAACGTCGTCTTGTACATTTGCTTGCTGTTAACACTTGTAGACAACACAGCGAGTGTATGAGATATTGGCAACACATGCGCAATCCATGTGATAGACCGCTTCCATTCCAAAGTCTACTGCTGCTGCTATTAATCTAACTTCAAATGAACATCGCCCTTACACACGAGGGAGTAAATATAGATTAAAGAAACCACTAACAGTCTACAGGAGGAGCATATGTAATGTTTTTACACACACTTTAGTGCCTTTATTACGGTTTTTTGAAGAGAAAATCCCTTTAAAAGTTTGTGTAAACAGCCATTGCTGATTTCCCAATCCCGCTCTTCAAAGTACAAACGGAGGCCAAAACATTCCAGGAAAACAGCTGCAGTGTGTTGTGCGAGAGACAAAGAGGGCGAATAATGTTTTGTGTCGCTCTGCTAGAGTAACGTGAAGGACGTGTAAAGACCGACGCAACAGAAACGACAGAAATTCAGAAATGTGACGTGTGTTTTGTCCGTGTGTGTGTTAGTTTTTCACAGAGTACGGCCCCGACTACTCGCTGGAGATCAGCCCGAGCTGCCGGCCAGACCGCAACGACAGCAAACACCTGGACCAGGTCATCAGCACCATCAAAGGTGTGTGTGTGTGTGTATATGTGTGTGAAAGGAAGAGTGTGTGGTTAATGTGTGACGTGTTTGGGTGGATGGGATGGACAGGTGTGGGATGTTTGCGTGAATAAGTGGCACCCAGGTGGTGTGTGTACGTATGTGTGAGTGTGTGTGTGTGTGGTGAGTGTTCAACCCTCACTCAGCCACAGCCCTATTTGCTTTGTGTGTGTGTGTGAGTGTGTGTGTGTGTGTGGTTTCATGTGTCTCTTCCTCTATATGTGCCTGTGTGGGATGAAAGTATGTCTTGTTCCCCTCTTTCCTCCTCTGTCTCTTCACATCCTTTTGTGTGTGTTTGTGTTTATGTGCATTTTTGTGTGTGTGTGTGCGAGCACAGCGCTGACCCGTCGCTCACCCACAACCGCCATACTTTTGAGTCTGGGTCTTTTTCTATTTGCGTCTGTGTCCCTTTCTATGCATTTCTTTATGTGTGTGATTCTGTGTTCATTGTCTGAGCATGTGTGTGTGAAAGTGTGTGTCTGCAGACATATGGCCATGCCTTTAGTCTCTTGCACTGACAGCCCGCAGGACCCTGGAGAAATCCTCTGGCAGGGTGAAACGTAGGGCGAAAAGTTGAGCGGCGGGAGAATTATTGTAAGGAGAGGAGGTCGGGAACTCGCTGTAACGGGAATGACCGAGGGGACGCGTCTACTTCCAAGTTCATCGTCAGAGCATGGAGCTGTACTCCCACTCTAAGAGAGAGCAAAATCTGACTGATCATTCCGGGTCTAAGAATATCAAGGATCTGAGCAGCAGAAGTGTTAACCGCAGACTAACAGGAAATCCTCCTCTCCCTCGCTCCGTCATGTTGTGTTTGACACGGCGGTAGCCCATTGTTTGTGCGCGGCGCTGCCCGATTGACCCAAAGTGGCGAAGAAACAATGCGGTCGACAGAAAGGAGGCAGAGGGAGGTTCTGGTGAAGTCATGTTTTCTTGCGTCCACATTTATCTTGTGGGATTCAAACATCTAAGCAACAAAAAAATCCCATCTCCAAGCGCTCCGATTCTTCTTCTCCCCCTCGCAGACCTTGCGGATGGTTTGGAACAACGTCACCTTGTGGAATTAATCCCGTCCCATTGTTTGCCTCCATCTAAGGAAACAAACCCCGGTTTTAGAATGCATGTTGTTGAGGGCCACGTTAGATTAGCCAAAACTGGATCTAGGCAAAGAATAGATCAGAATCAAATCGGGAATTGAATCAACAAGAAATCGACAAAGAACGAGACGAAGCAGACTTTGGTCACCTACTCAATCTGTTCCTGGTTCAAACCCGTCTCCGGACAGGAAGTCAGGCACTTTAGACAACCAGATTGTTTGAAGTTATACGCAACTTTTTCCCATTACACCCTCTACGCGTACTTTTTGCGGAAAGATGCCCGAAGTTAATTTCAAGGATCCAACAAATGGAAAGCAGGATGGCTAGCTGCTTTGTAGTGTAATTGTAGCCGGGGAGCATCTGAAAGCGTATGGATATATAGGGAATACGTCCACATTACACACAGGGAAGATGAAGGAGCCACGTCATGTGACCAGTTCGCCCCAACACGGCATTAAGTCGGGCTTTTGGAGCGCTCAGGTCCAATCAAATCAGGGGGCGAACTCGCTGAGATTCCGTTGGGCCGTTGGCTCCCGTCAAAGGGGCAGAAAGCGGCGGCGGGGTTTAGTCATGCTGCTTTTATTAGGGGGTACACAAGGAACGCGGTGGATGAACGGATGGATGGAGGGAATAAAAGGGAAGACAAATGAAATGCAGACGAGTCAAAGACGGAGAAGGGGGGGGGGAAGGGTGCGAGTTAGCTCCTCTCCTCTCCCTCGTCCCTCGCTCCCCTCTCCTCCCTCCGAGCTCGAGTGTTGTTAAGTGGTTGTTAAGGCGTCCTCTGAGCTTTGCTGCTCCGCTTTCCTTCAGAGACATTAACTTAGAGATTTCTTTATCGTCAGGATGTTTCAAACACTTTATTCACCTCCCTGTAGATCACAAATTTGTTCTTCCTTCTTGTTTTTTGGTCCTTTCTGTTGTTTTTCACAGTTGGATACGGACGATCTAATCCTATTTCTGCCCGCTTTTCTTCTTCTGCTGAAGTCTCTTAGTCTGGTTTTCAACCTGTCACATCTGTTTTATGTCTCTCTCTCTCTCTCTCTTTCTCTCCCTCTCTCTGTCTCTCTCTGTTATATATAGTCAGCACTTTGCTTTTTACAAAACAAAACGCTTTACCAGTTACAAACAGACACCAAAACCTCAATAAGAAGCGAGACGGATTACAAATTTAAATGTGTGTTTTCTTCTCTGTCTCTGATTAAAAGACCTACATGTCTGCAAACTTAACTAATTCATACGCACGGACACAGAACAGACAACAATAGACGCATACACAGACACACACTCACACACACACCTCTAGGCAAACATATCCACCCTAATGATGTCATGTGGCGAAGTGTCTCTCTGGTTTGGAAGCGGTATTGTGCTTGTAAACATTGGTTTCCCTGACAAACTGGCCAGCGTGTGTGACTGTGTTTACGTGTGTGTGTCTGTGTGTCTGTGTGTGTGTGTGTGCCCACATCTTTGCTGGCACGAATGGACCGTAAAGTTTTGAAAATGTGGTAAATCCCCAAATCCTTCCTTTATTTGGCTCCGATGGAGTGGTCTTGTGTTCCAGTCCCATATTGGACTATTACTACACCTTATGCATGTATATGTACCAAACTTGATGCACTTTTTAATGACCAGAAAAGCCTTCATGTCGGCTTTATCTTCGTCATGGTCATCATCCGAAGTTTTAGTTTGCGTGCTGGCATTTATTTTGTTTTTTTGCGATGCTTTAGTTTGATCCCAATGCAGAAAATCCTGGAAAAGTTGCGGGACTGTTTTGGAAAAATTGGACATTTGAGACGTTTTTGAGAAGTCAAGCGTTTTGTGGGGACGCTGAGAAGAATTTTATTTTTTTGCCCTATCTCTGAGTGATCAAATGGCAATAGTGAGTTTTCCAAATATTCTGATCGTTTTGGACAGTAGGTGGCAGCAGTCTGTCCATGCTGCGTCTATTCTTCTCAAAAAACAGCAGAAGAAGATGAAGATATACCTGAAGTTTGAGATCACTCGAACTCGTCGAAAATGAAAAAGTTTGCCCTGCGTTAACAAATTCATCGGAAATTGCGTATTAATCAGTTAAACCAGTGAAGAGGTTGGAAGTAGCAGAATGGTGCCTGTATGTCTTTAAGTGTTGTTTGTTTAGGAGTCACACTCTCCCTCTCTCGCTTTGTGTCTTTGTACATCTCACACGCACGCCCTCACACACACACACACACACACACAGTCTCATACTTACACACACAAGCTCGTTAAGGCACTGTATTAATTAAAATGTGTATTTTATTAGGCGATTGTCAGAGGCGGCAGCAGCTGTCTGACTACTATTTGTGTTTTCACAACTCTGCCTGTGTTTACGAGTCTCTGCTAGTGTGATTTCCCCAGAGGCCACTACTCTCTGTGTGTGTGTGTGTGTGTGTGTGTGTGTGTGTGTGTGTGTGTGTGTGTGTGTGTGTGTGTGTGTGTGTGTGTGTGTGTGTGTGTGTGTGTGTGTGTGTGTGTGTGTGTGTGTGTGTGTGTGTGTGTGTGTGTGTGTGTGTGTGTGTGTGAGAGAGATGCTTGTCTGGTCACACACACACACAATGCAGAATTAAATAATACACATTCACATTGAGTTATACCACCATGCACACTTTCAAGCTCAAACATGAAAATTGGTAGAAAAAATACAACACACACACACACACACACACACACATACACACACACACACAATTGTAATACCCACCCACGGATGCTGTGATAGATTAACGTGTGCAGGTAGTAAATAACAGGGGGGCCCCCATGGACGCTCATCACTTTGCCAGAATTTACCGTGTGCACCTGGAAGAGAGAGAAAGAAAGGGAGAAGAAGAATCAAAGAAGGAGATGGGGAATAAAAGAGGGATGAAGTGAAGGAGGAACAGGGAGTTTTGAATAAATACGTTTGTAAAAGGTTAAATCAAAGTTCAAAATTAGCGGCGGCTAGAAATGAAATGAGCAGGAGAAGCTGAGGCAGGGATTCAATAGCGTCCAATTTGTTTGTTTGATTAAACGAACTGGACGAAATGACGGTGTTGTTCCTTGGGATGTTGGTCCAATCTGTTTCCTGTCCTTCCATCATTTTCCATCATTTCTCCTCTTGTGTACATTTGAAAGACACCGCCTCACATGATTCCTGTCCCCAACGTTTAATCAACTGCCTTTTCGCTGTCGTTCGGATGTGGAAAGTTGGCGAGTTTAGCTGTGAATGAACAAGAGAGAGCGAGCGAGCAAGAGAGAGAGAAGTCTGTGCGTATTGGGATCAATATGGAAACACATGGAAGTATTGAAAGCCGTGGAGCTGCTGCTGTTGTCACTGCAGGGAAGAACATGACGGGAGGCCATGACAGCTCCACAATAGCCAACAAACAGGACATCCTCCTTCCCCACGTCTGTGAAACGCTTCATGACAGGGCAATAACTCACTCTGTGTGTGTTTGTGTGTGTGTGTGTGTGTGTGTGTGTGTGTGTGTGTGTGTGTGTGTGTGTGTGTGTGTGTGTGTGTGTGTGTGTGTGTGTGTGTGTGTGTGTGTGTGTGTGTGTGTGTGTGTGTGTGTGTGTGTGTGTGTGTGTGTGTGTGTGTGTGTCTCTCCCCTCCATACTGTCTCCATCTTTGGTTATGTTCCTCCTGGTGTCTATTATGTCTGCTGTGTATCTTACTTAATGTGATGAATTTGAACCTTTCCTCCCTCTTTTGTCTGCGTGCATGTGTGCGTACGTGCGTGTGCATGTGTGTGTTCGTTCTATGTACCTCCTTACACACACCCCTCCTCATTTCTCTCCTTCTTTCTCTTGTTTACAGGGAATTTAAAGAATGTGGTTTAGGAGCCGGCAGCCTCAGCCTCCTCCACGCACACAGACACACACACAGACACACACACACACTCACACACACACACACTGCCTCAGAGACCCTGTGTTTCCAAAGCAGGTCGATGCTCGCTGGCTTTAATGAAGACAATATGGAGCGGACCCCTTCGGCCCCGAGGCATGGAGCGAGCGATGGAGGGATGAAGGGATGAAGGGAGGAAAATGCAAGCGAGGGAAGGTTTTGGAAAACATTGGTTGAGTGTTTCCAGGGAAAAACATTTTAATGGGGGGCGGGGGGGGGGGGGGGGGGGGGGGGATGTTGTTTCTGTACATCGTTAACTGTCTTGAATCTGTTGTGTGAGTGCTTTCTAACCCTAAGTATGCTGTTGTGTTGCAGTATGAATGAGCGAGTTAACGGTGCGTTCACTGTGGGCGCGTACAACTCAGCTTCAAATTGTTTTCTACAGTCTGTACATCCTGACTCCTGGGAACTTTATCAAGGGATGCGTTTGTGTTCGTCCTATCAGATGTTTCAGGTGTCTGGTTTCACGTTCACCTTGGTTCTGCTGTGGGTTTAACCTCCTGCGGGCCGTTAAGCACTAAAACAGACACTAACGCCCCTCTAACCAGGTTCCCTCAACGCTTCATTACGCTAGGAAAGCCTGTAGCTCACACATGAGGCTTGGAAAGTCCTGTAAAGTACGCAAAATTAAGTTGACAGTTTCCAAGTCTTCAGATGGTTGGAGATGTTAAGAATCAAAGGTCTGGAAAAGTTTGGAAGTTTGCCCGGCGAAACGATTTGCCGCGGCGCAGGAGCAGCTGTCGGGTCGGCAGCTGTGTTTCCAAGCCCCATTGTTTTGACCTCTGGTGGATTTTCACCACCGGACGACGACAACAACAACAACAAAAATAAAGAAGTTTGGAATTTGAAATGGGAAATATGCAGGAAGGCTCAAAAGTCCTTTTTTAAACAAAGAATCTTCCCAGATAGGATCGGCGTTCCTGCTGAAGAAGAACTAATAAAGGAACGCTGGGTGAGGACGGGTTTAGAATGAAACAGAGAGGAATTTGATTTACAAGCCTGACAAATGTTTTGGAATCTCTCAAAACTTCTTGTCTGGTTCCCAGCTGGAGCACGGAATGATCTCTTCACTCCGATTAGTGACCAAAATGCTTTGAATGTGTCATATTCACACTTATTCTATTAAATAAAACTAAAACAACACTTTGTCTACTATGGTTGTCTTTACATGCAGCTACTATAACCCTGTTCATTCCATTAAGTGGGCAAATGTATTGAAAAGGACTGTAGCTTCTTATGTGAAGGGGTGAAAGTGAATGTGTTTGTTTGGGAAAACTTCCTTTTTAACCCTCAGCGGTTGTATTTGAGATGTGGCCTGAAAACTGAACTAAATCTTCCAATAGTCTTCCAATAAAGTTGAGGTCATGTGGTAACGCGTGGGATTGTTTAATGGGTTAAAAGCCTTAAAACCTCCAATTAAAGATTCAAACATCAAGAAGTTTGTCAAACAAGCTCAGCGGGTTATTCGTAGAAATGTTTGCGAACGTTTACAAGGCTGTGTTAATCCAGAAAGCAGGATTAGCAAACACCCTGAATTAATGGATATTTTTGCTGTTTCTAAGCAATTTCAGCCCCAGTTTGAAACATGCTAGATTCTGCTATAATGTGTCATGGATACATCACAATAAACACGAGCTAGTGATAGTTAGGGAAGTTCTACCCAACTGTTACCTCAACCAAACCGAAGTCACAGTGGGATGCAGCTAAATCCCTTCACTAATGTCAGAATGCAGCCTTAAAGTTTCCTGTTTTTTTGTAATTTTTGACAAAGAGCCAGCAGAAAATCATGCTTTCTGGCTGAAAAGTCATCAGCTTCCTTTGTTTGGTAGATCAAAGTAAAACAGCACCACATTCACATCCAAAATTTTCTTATTTTCCAGATTAAAGTGACTTATTTTTATGGCAATCTTGGCCGGTTCCATTTCCACCAAAGAACTCCATCAATATGTATCTAACGTACCAATGCCATACGTCTGCAATTTCACTAATTACACTCCACAATGAGACGTTCTCATTCTTCTCATCATATTCCAGAACCAGACACTAGTCACGTCCATTTTGCGCTAATTTATCAATCTGCTCTTCTCCTATTAGTCAGTAATTTTGTTTCTTCATAATGTCTCCGCATTGTTTTGTGTTTTCATTTTTTTTTGTAGATTTCACAGAGGTTTGTTGAAAGCAAAGGCAGGGCAGCATGTTGCGTTTTTTTGGCGGTGATTTACGCAGCGTGGGACGGTTTAATATCTGCCTTCACGGGGAGCGTTTGAAAGAGGAACCACAAATGTCGACCGGCTTCCTTTTAGAAGTGATGTTTTCCAAATTAATGGCCTGGAAATTCGCACCAAATGTCAAAGGCTGACATGTGCCGAACAGAAGTGAGCCGCACACACGAGCGAGAGGATTCCCTGTGATCTTTGCCAACACCGCCGCTGCGGTCACCTCTGCGGTTTGGGCCCAACGTAGCCGAGGCAAATGAAACTCATTACACCGTTTACGAGTTCAGAGAGGGAGAGGCGATTGAAATTCTATCTGAAAACTGGAAGGGGGGGTATGCGTTACCGTGGCGAGGGCTGTAAACATGAGAGACGTGAGAAGGTTGTGTGTTTATATCGCAAATTAGAAAAACTGGGAGGCCCCCCGAGAGGATTCAGGGCGACGCTGGAATCCCTGGATTGCGTTTTCTGGAAAAGCAAAAGCCCAGATCAGGTTCCGCCATGACCCGTACGGACCCGCCTTCATGTGGAAACTGCTCGGTGTGGTTGTTTATGGTCGGGGATGGAGCCAAGCTAAACTGAAAGTGCATTTTTAGGTTATTTACCTACTTGTTTCCATCGCTTATTTAGTTTGTTCCTTGTTTTAATGGACTAACTCTGTCCCAAATGTTCATTTCCATAAGATTTTATCTGAACTTTCCAATCAGTTTTTCTCAGTTAGACCCTGTGACATCGACATGTTCCACACTGTCCTTTTGTCTGAGAGCTAATATTGCCTGTGAGAACATAATCTCCTCTATGATGTACATCAGTAAAGCACAAATGCTTCCCTGTCCAGCTCTAATTTGTTCTTGGCGCGTATCGTTTTCCACTCAACGCATTTCTTTCCAATATGAAACCCGAAGGCAACGTTGGAACATCTTCCGCTAAATACGAAGGTGTCGACTTGTTCAGGCACGACCTCTTTGTCATCTCTGAGCCCGTGTGGTTTTTCCTGGGACAAAATTCCAGAAATTACGATTTGAATCCCTCTGTCAATCTATTGTGTGATGTGGCATAATCTTTACAATAGGATATCTGGCACAAATCGTGTTCCGTATGACAGCGAGGGCGCAGATTCCCAACCAATATTCAGCTGGAATTTGCACTTCAATGCAGGATGGCTTCTTTCTGTGTCTGTCGGAAAATGCAAGCGCTTTCAATCGGAAGGTGACGAGTTGTAAATCTCAACCTTTTTATACGCACATCCATGGCCTCTTAATGTCATTGTTTAGTTCCATATGTGCATCACATAAGCCTCCAAATCTGGATAAGTCTGCATCAATTGTGGGAAATCCCTGTTTAATACTCTGGCAAAATGGTTATTTGTTTTTCGGGGGAAGTTGAACAAACTCCTTTCACACACAAAGGGCGTAACTGCTTCTAAAAACAAGAGGCTGCATTGTTTGTCTTGTCATGTATGGGCCTGATCTCAACCTTACTAGCCACAATTCTTCCTCTTCTGGTTCCCATTCATCACACCTTTACTGGCAAAATAAAGTTCCCCAACGACTTTTATGCAAATGAGCAGCGGGCCTCTTTAGCGTTTTGAATAAAGTAGGGTATCATTCGACCTTTGCTCCCGATTTGTTTAGATAAACGCCACAGGCTCATCCTTCCTTTTCCTGTTGCTTTGAAGCGGTTCGCCAGTTGCGTTCCAAATTCCCCCCTCCGAGCTTCGCCTCATACGACATGTGGTTGTAGGACTTTGTCACCTTTTCGGATTCAGGAACAAAAAAGCCCTTGAGTCCACTTTGTGTCGAACCGGTTTGCCCCACACGCTGTACTTATTCATCTGCCAAGATGGGAGCTTGCGAACGGTTTGTTTGATTTGCATAACGTCTCCCCAGGGGGAACAAAGCAACAGGGCCTCTGTCTATACGTCCTGTCCTCCTCATCAACATGTGAAGTGTCAGCGGTCAATGGCGGAGAGGATTTACTCGCACAATAAAGACAGATGCCACCTTTTATCTGCTTAACGGAAGAGAGGCTGAGCGCGTGGCACTTGACCGCATGTTGTTGGCGGGTAGTGACGTCCCCGCGCAACGACAATTGAGATGAATGGGGAGAGAACTTAAGCGCGGCGGAGGGGGAGGGGCCCATCAGGATGGATTGGTTTGGAGGTCCCCCCCCAGCTACACTTTGGGTGATTTTTCTCTGCTAAAACAGACTGTATGTGTCTGCCATGAATAAAGATTGAAACCACAGAAGAAGAGAGTCCTGCTTTCAGCCTGCCTGGTGTAGAGTTTAACCTCCTACAGGTGACAGTCCAGCGCCTGTTTAAAAGATTTAGGCCGGCGTGCAGGCCGAGGTCCAACCTGTGACCCCTGAGTCCACTGAGACGACCTTCTGGCAGCTCACATCACTACCTTTCTTTTTCAAATAAAGGGTATTAGAATGTTATTTTAATTGATTCTTTTTTAACTTAAACTTAAACGTTTTAAGCATATAAGACTTAAAGAGTTTGGAGTTGATTTATGTGTGATTCTGACCATAGTTCTTTTGATTTTCAATAAAAACAACTGAGCAGGACCAGTGAGAGTGTGTTTGAGTGTTTGTATGTGTGTGCGTGTGTGTGTGTGTGCGTGCACTGAATTTCCTGGCGTGAAGCTTTATGAGACAAAATACTGCCAAAGGAAAACAGTAGCTCACGTTCACACCCTCAACCACCCTGTTTGTCATATGTCCAATTGGGTTTCCTTCATATTCATCAACGTCTCTGACAACAAAGATGTTTCCACAAGTGAGAACATGTAGTTATGCAAATCATCTCTCTCTCTCTCTGTCTGTCTCTCCCACTCTCTCTCTCTCTCTCTCTGTCTCTCTCTGTCTGAGTGACCCACACAAAGGCTGAGGGGTCTGTAATGGTTCATTTCAATCCTGTTGCCCTTTTGCTTCAAGAATGAGCAACATCTGCTTGACACACAGCAGCGCCTTTCAAACTCTGGAGGGCAGATTCTTCAGGATCTGGAGCCCTGGAAGGAGGGGGGGGGGACTTCTCTCATGTCTCCTGATTTGTCTTTTCTCCACACATTTCTCCATCCCAGTCTTTTCATATCTAAATTCCCTACAGTTGTTGGTTCATTTCTTATTCGGGGGCTGTATATTCCAACACAAGTCAGCTCCTTTATATGGAAAATCATTGAAAAGCTGCTGCAACAACATCTAAATCTAAAATCCATACATCGCATTCACATTTAGCTACATTCAATATGCAAAAAGAGTTTGACTGCCAAACTCCAGAGCCATAAAACTCTACAGTCCAATTTACAACCTGCCGTTAAACTGTTTTACAACCAACATTTGCATAATGTCAATTCAACCAAGTCATTTACACCCTTCTCTATTTTGTTCTGATGTTCTCAGTCCTGGTCCTCAGATCACCTAAAGCAGGTGTGTGTGCACTTGATTGAAAATTGCTGCTCTCGATGGCCAATCAGGCATCGTTAGAGCAAGGATGGATGGGAAAAATGCAGCGCCGTGCAGCTTGAGGAACAGAATTAGGAACGAAGGATCTGGTTGATTATACTTACCGGTACATTCCAGACAACTTGGAACTTGAAGTTTTCCAACCTCCTACTTGGGGGGGGAAACTGAGAGAGTCGGCGAGTCCAGCTGGGAAACTCTGACCCAACCCCGACTACGAGGAGCGAGAAGATACTGAAAGACTTTGTTTGTCACCCGATCTCATCTATAATATTTATAAACACAACTAATAGAGCAAATTTGCAATCTTAGGCAGCATTTCCACTGACTGTATTAAACGTTACATCCTAAACATGTAATTTTTCAAGGTATTGTGAGCGCTTGTAGGTCAGAAGTCGGAATTGGTTCCACCTTCTGACCTTCAGCTCAACCAGTGGGATTACACCATCACTCACCACTTAGGATGAGCAGGTCAATACTGGAGTATTGATTACTTTTCCATGGCTTTATTTTGGGAATAGTTTCTAGTGTATTTTGTGATATAAATGGAATTACAGCCAGAACCCAAAAATATTGAATAAAGCCAAAACATTAGGAGATGGTTCAGAAAAAGGAACGCAAATCTGTTTTACTCTCAATACTTAAGTACAGTTATCATCCACATAATACAATACAATGAAATGAATCTTGTGTGTGTGTATGTGTGTGTGTGTGTGTGTGTGTGTGCGTGTGTAAAATGAACGAATCTTACTCGGGTATGGGAGAATTGTACTTCTAAATGAGACATCAGCCGCTCCAAATCTTGTTGAAAATCCAGTTCCTGGTTTTTGTATGGCAGCTTCCCCAGACCAGAGAGAGAGAGAGAGCGCGAGGGTGAGTGAGAGAGAGAGAGAGAGGGAAAGGGAGAGAGAGAGAGAGAGAGAGAGAGAGAGAGAGAGGGAGGCTTTATTGAGCACGGAGCTCATTGAGGAGCTGACAAACCTCTAGAGTTTCCCCCTCAGTGAGTTTTCCTGTCACGGCCGTTTGCTTTGCGCGGACTGCAGCCTTCTGCATCTCCATCAATAATCCCACTTTTTTTTTTACAGCTTTTTATTCCCACAGCTGAAGATTTATTTGGGATTTAGCAGGATTTGTCTGCTGTGTCCCGTTAGATAAACCCACGTCTGCATCCTGTCGCTGCCCGCTGTCAAGGCTTTTTCTCACAGGTTGGTGCTTTTCCATCATGTTTAAGGTTCATTTGTGTGTGATTAAATGAGTGTTTACGCAGTGACGACGCGTCTCAGTGGTGTTTGAGCTGTAAATCTGCCTGGTGAAAGGGTTTACATAACATTTTAGATTGTTGTTTTGCTATAAAATCCTAATAATCTTGTGTGAACTCGCTTTATATCCATTTACGTGCCCTTTTACAGCCCATTATGCATTAACGTGTGGCTATTAACAGCAGACATCATCGTAAAGAGCTTACGTGTTGTAAAATAAAATGGTAAAATGCTGTTTTCTTGTTATTTCCATCCATAAATTGTTGCAACTCTGGCGATGTCAAAGTTGCAACAATTTTATTGCATGAGAATCGATTAAACCACGCGTGAAGAGTTCAATAACTGCATGTGTGGCATTTGAAGAGGCTTCTCCTCAGCTTTGGCGAATGTTTATTGACTGATAACTTAATCCAATGTCATCCAAAAGCAGCAGAAATCTCGTTATTTTTACGAGATGAACTGTTCAAGTTGCAGTTTTATTGCCAGGAGAAGATTTTACTGCTATTTCCACTTCGCACAGTGTTAATTTTCTCCGTTTGTTTATTAAAGAGGAAACGCAGAGAGGAAGAAACAAACATCAAATGGCTGTTTGTGCTTAAATTGGCTTCTCATTAACATCTTCAATATGGAGTTGGGAGGTAATTAAACGAGCAAGAAGGCGTCACGCAGGGATAGTGTGTGTGCGTGTGTGTGTGTGTGAAGGAGCTAGAGACTGACGTTTCAATTTGCTCGTCACGCTTTAATTGTGTAATTGAAACCTCCTCTGGTGCGTGTGAGTGTGTGTGTGTGTGTGTGTGTGTGTGTGTGTGTAGGGGGGAAGCTGCTTTGTTGTCATTTTCTTTTCAAAGGGCAACTATGGAAGAAGAAAACATTCCCATAATATTCCCATCTCTTCTTAAAGCTGGAATGTCTTGCCCAATTATGTTTTCCTGTCCTCCAAGGCCCGTTAATGATCCAGTGTGGCCCTCCAGAGTGTGTTTATCTCTCATTACCACTATCAGGTGAAACCAATTGATCCCGCATCAATTAAGCAGTAGCCAACAGTAGGAGGCGCTAGAGACACATCAGTTTGACTCCTGTAGAGACTAAACAAGGTTTTAAATAAGACAGTGGAAGTAAGTAATACATGTGCACAGTTTGAGAACCGCTGTTATGTTGTTCTGATATGTTAATGACACACACATGGGGACGGGATGCCTCACTGAGGTATTTGTGTTGTTATGTGTGGCAGTTGTTGTTGTGTGAGGGCTACTTTATTTGGCAGCGCTAGTAGACGATGAATAGAGTAAACGCTGCCAGGACGGCAGCCCAGACTGTGATTAAATCATTTACAGGGAAACTCAGCCAGGGATGATTTCGCAATCCAATAAAAGTGGTGGAGGAGGAACACCGTGAGTGGGGTCAGCTGTGAAAAGGAAAAAACATTGGCGTTCTTCCAGGGGTTTCGCACAGCATCCTTCCCTCCGTCGCTGCCGCCGTGCCGCCCTCCTCGCTCTCCTGGGCTCAGGGAGCGTTTCCCACGTTTTTGACCGTCGTCCATCCTCGTTCGAGAGGCAGAGCGGTAAAACTGGAGTTTCGCGAGTTTCAGTCAATCTCGCTCTCGCTTAACTCCTCAAGTGCAAAATCGAGTTGAGTGACCTGCTGGGACCGTTTACATCTTTCTTATCTCTTAAATTAGATACCTGCTGAAACCTGCCTTGAAAATGAGGAGTTTAAAATAAGATCAAAAGGCAACAAAGGGTATGTGTTTGAAAAATATGTACTTCAAAACCTAAAAGTCCTTAATGTGTAGACTACAGATGCAGTAAAGACGCTTAAGTCCGCAAGCGCTCAACTGAAGTACAAGCTACTTTACCCAGAACTATTCTGATTCATCCTGAGTTTGGATAACTGTCGTCTGGGGTCGGAGCTAATAAGTGGCTCAGGAACCAAACGGGATCCTGGTTTGTTTGGCGCAAAATGATAAAGAAACTTCTAGAAAACAGAAACTAACCAAATCACTCCGAAATGTGTCGGTGCTTGAACGTGAAGAGGTTTTTCGCGGCTCTCGTGAGAAGAATGCGCGGCGCTTGGACGAGGGCCCCGTGTGGTTTTGTTTGTGTCTCCTGGACTCAATGTGCTGCAAAGCTGTGGAGCAGAGACACCATGTGCAGGCTGGCCGTGACAGTAATCACTCAATGAATAATGAACACACACACACACACACACAGATACCAAACAGCTGTCAATAGCAGGTTTGTGTGTGTGTGTGTGTGTGTGTGTGTGTGTGTGTGTGTGTGTGTGTGTGTGTGTGTGTGTGTGTGTGTGTGTGTGTGTGTGTGTGTGTGTGTGTGTGTGTCGAATGCAGCTGCATGCCTGCCTGTAGCAATTATGTTCTTCCTAAATAAGAGCCATTGCAGTTGAGGAGGGGCCCTGAGTTGTGTGTGTGTGAGAGAGAGAGAGGCAGGCACATATTATTAAGCGATTAACTTACTCAAAGGATAGCGGTGTGTGTGTGTTCTTGCACACATGTTGTTTGAACTGAGTGTAATATAAACCAGCTCAGGGACTTTTAACATGAACCTCTAGGAGCCTTTTTGCAACAGTCTTGCGCACACACACACACAGTGTTTAACTCACATCTCAATCAGATTTTTTTGGGTGCATCTCACACACACACTTTGTCTCATTCACACACACTCTTATTCTCCTTTCTCATGTGCACACAATTGCACACATGCTCTGTTCTCAGGCCCGTATGTATTTATCCAACCATGTGACCCAATCACTCCTGAGATCCTCAAAGGCCCTGTTGTGCAGTGAACTCCATTCTCACACACACGCGCACACACACACACATACGTACAGGCCTATAAACACTCACTAACCCCATTGGTACTCAGGCGTTTTTCCCTGTGGCCTTTTCATGGTTAATTTGCTGCTCAATAGGTCAAGAGGAAAAGCAGACATCAAGTGAATACACACAGTCACTCACACACACACACACACACACACACACACAGAGTCATGTGGCTGTCTGTTACAAGCTGGGTTTGTTATATGTTTCCCAGACAGATCGGGCTTCAGTGATTTACTGGGTCATAAGAACACGAGTAAACTTGAAGTCAACAGCGTCTTTGTAGTGGCGTTTGTGGCCCGCGTGTTCATCAGGAGATCTGCTTAACGTCATCACATATCCTTTACTTCCATCAGAATTGATGGCTTTCACACTGGAGATATCGCTATATAGACATGTTTATATTTATGAGAGCGTGTTAACAGTGCTCAAAATGTAAACATTGTGGAAGTTGCGTACGAGTATCTGACCCGAGTTGTGGATGATACAGGAAACGCTTTCAAGAAACGCAACGATTTTGCATTATCTTTGTTGTCAATCTCAAGTTTTCTCAAGTGGCGCTAAAAATGAAAGCTGATGGTCAACACGACGTGTTGCATTAAGATGCAGAGTGATAAACTGGACCGAGCTGCTTTAAATTACTTACATAATATGATTAAAACCACGTCTTCCTGCCATTTCCTTCACAAACGCTCTTATGTAAGTTGCTCCAATTTGTCATAGGACAAAATGTGGCTTCCATGTGATACAAGTGCTAATTGATTGACTACAAAGTAAACCTTGCATAACATTGTACCACAGGTGTGTTGGCGATAGGGGTCCTGTCCAGAGGAACATTACAGTAGATTCCGAAGTGTATATGCATCATAATTTTGAGGTTATCATATTTTTAAACTTTACTTTTAGGCCATAGACAACCACTAACACTGTTTGCCATGTAGTAACTGTTGCCAACCGCTAGATGGCAGCCGAAAGTAGGGACGGTACAGCTAACCTTCAAAAGAGCCTGAAACATCTCACAAAGGCGCGAGTCTGCATTCGCTCAGTTCAGCTGTTGTATAAACGCGACCTGTCATGCGTTTGTTTGGTAGCACCGGTTCTTTTTCCGCCAGTTTGCTTCATATCATCTGGATTTGATCAAAGCATCTCACGGACGCACAGCGTTCAAGTTCAACGTTCGCTAGAATAAAAGCTGATTGTTTTCTTCGTCAAAAATTGCATTTTTTAACATTTATCCAAAACAAGTTGATGACCCGATTTCGCAAGAAGGTCCAGGGAATAAAGTCGAACAACTCTGGAGTTTTGTCTCAAATTGTGTTTTTATTGCAGGGATGAGCTCCCATCATTGTATTAACATCTGTTTAATGTCAAAATGCCTGTCGGGGTACTTCGGTTTCTGCTCGGCACCTGTTTTAGATTGCAATGTGTGTTTTTACTTTGGTTTGCTTAACAGTCACAACACGCAAGAATCTCTGTCTTCTGGGTTTGATGGAAGAAGCAGAAGGCTACAATACAGAGTGACACAGACAGCCACAACATAACGCCTCATACTGCTGCCTCTGTCCCCATTTGATGACATCACATAACATCTTCCCTCTCTTCTGCAGCTTTTTGGTATTCCCGGTGATGACCTCACTGTTGTTCCCTGGCAACGCCCACGCTGCGATGAAGGACCTCTCCTCTTCCTCCTCACCTCTCACCACCCTGCTCCACTACCCGTCCTCCAAGAACTCCGCCGCGCCCTTTTCCCCGTCCACCGCCTCCGCTTCCTCGCCCGGGTCATCCCTGTCGGTGGCCGCAGCGCCACTCTCTAAACCCCAGACCTTCTGCCTGCAGACGGGCCCGCACCTCATCGCCAGCATGCAGCTGCAGAAGCTCAACTCGCACTACCAGAGCCTGGCCGGCGCGTCAGCGGGGCACGCAGCGCCCGGTGGGGCTCCACGGGGCTTTGTTGCCTCACCGCTCGGCACGGGAAACCAAATCCTGGGTCCTCCCGGCGGCCTTGGAGGAGGAGGGATGGCGGTCGGCATCACGGTGGGGAACCAAGGCTCTAATGCAGGGGGTCTTATCGACTTCGATCCCGTGGACGAGGAGGTGCTCATGTCCCTGGTGGTAGAGCTGGGATTGGACCGCGCCAACGAGCTGCCTGAACTCTGGTTGGGTCAGAACGAGTTTGACTTCATGTCAGACGTCCCGGCGGGATGCTGACCTACGAACGCAAACTCGAAACAAGTCCGGATACGGCGGAATTGACCGACAAAGGGAGAGACGGCGGCTTTCTCTCTCCTGTTCTTCTTTTTCTTTCCTCTCTCTCTTGGTTGTCAAAATGAGGAAACAGAAGAGACGATGAGTGACGAAGAGTTGCCAGAGGTGCTCTCTCCTTTTTGCTTTCATGCTACCTGCTCAGTGACGGGGATGCAAACTCTGTAGAGAGACAGACAAAAGAATAAGTTTGATTATTTCGCTTTTTTACGTTTTTACGTTCCAGAGTTTTGTTCCCTTTCTTTTGGTGGCCCACGCCAAACTCATGAGAGCTTCTTCTCTCTCTTTCTTCCAGTACAAGAAAAATGGACAGAAGTGAGGATGTAGGAGCGAGGCGGCAGTGTCCCTCCTCTTCCTCTCTCTCTGCTGGTTAAATGAAACGAGTTGGATAAGTTTGTGGCGTTTGTTTGCTTTTCGGACAGCAAAAATGCAACTAAGCTTGTATCGTTGCTCTCTTTCATTCATACTGAAAATGACAGGACATAATTGGGATGCAGACGCACTGCAACGGCGATTGTTCTTTCACTCGCAAAGGATGATGAAACGCTCAAGATTCCTGTTATCTTCATTGACAATATTGGACTCCGGTCTCACGGGAAAGGAACTCCCGTCTCTCGGCTTTCACAAAGACACCGATTGTCTGCGAACCGGTTAGCTCAATTTACCCGCTCTCCTTTTTTCTTTTTGCTTTAAAAAAAAAACTTTACTTTAGCCTGAGCGCTCGCTTTCACAGAGACGTGTCATTCAAGACAGCGGCTGATATCCATCGGGCCTCCCTGGACAACGAGCGCTCCTCAGTTCAGTTCTACGCTGAGGAGAGGGGGAATCTTTGAGAGCTGAATGGAATAAATTGTGTCTCTGCCTCTGTGTAACAATCCAGGCCTGTGGTTGCGTGAATTCCCTCTAGATGTGCAGCGGGCTGGCTAACGCGTTGTTTCGCTTCCGGACTGCCCGGCGCACCCATTTCACACTCCCAGACTGAACCTCATCGAAGGAATCCAGCACATCAACGCCCTTATTTGGGAAAAGGTTCAATCCTTGCGCCCTTAGCATTTCCTGTTCTACCACTTTGTTGTTTTTGTCAAAACACTTCAGTTAACCGCTACACACTCTGTATCAGCACTTCTTTTTTGTTTTTGATGAGGAAACGTGTGTGTGTGTGTGTTGTATGCAGACTTTGACCTGAATTCCTACTCGAAACTTCGGCCAAAGCCTCCAAAGAACTCAAAGGCAATTTTAAACACACACACACTGTTACAGTGTTTGTGTAGGATCACCATTTTTTTAATGCGTGTGAACACATGGGTCTGAGTTGGGTTGTGGTTGCTAGCGAAAAGGCTCTGCAGGATGGGGGTTCTTGATTGTTCTTCACCAGGTGTTTCCCTTCTGCTGCACACTTTCAGGTGTTTCAGAAAGAGTCCAGAAGGATCTCGGGGCGGGGGGGTTCAACCGAAATCCCACCCACCTATAGGTGCCTCTATACTGTGTCCTGATGTGTGTGTGTGTGTGTGGGTATGGGAGGGTAGAGAATAAGGATGGGGGCTCTGGCCTTTACCTGCTGTGGTAAGAAGAGACGAGGTTTCAAACTGTACAGCAGGAACAAAAGCCTCTCGTGTGTGTGTGTGTGTGTGTGTGTGTGTGTGTGTGTGTGTGTGTGTGTGTGTGTGTGTGTGTGTGTGTGTGTGTGTGTGTGTGTGTGTGTGTGTGTGTGTGTGTGTGTGTGTGTGTGTGTGTGTGTGTGTGTGTGTGTGTGTGTGTGTGTGTGTGTGTGTGTGGTATATGTCTATATATGTCCCTGCAAATACATTTTAGTTGAAACATCAATATGTACAGGCTCAAAGGCAGGGAAATGATCCCATTGAGCACACACAGACGTGTATAAACCCCCCCCCCCCCCACACACACACACACACACAGGCACACACACTGAAGGCTGTGTGTAACTGAACAAGTGCCTGTTTCAGGGCTGCGACTCCCATTTCTCTGCTGTAACACCATCCCGATGGCCCCTCTGTATGTGTGCGTGTGTGCATGTGTGTTTGAAGGGACAGTGATGTAAGTGGAAAGGAGTCTTGAGTGAGAGTGAATGAGTGACTGCATACAAGTTAGAAAGTGTGTGTGTGTGAGGGGAAACTATGATCAGTAGGTAACCCATCTACAAGAAGACCACTGACAGCGGAAGGACACACACCCAACCTTGTTAATTTATTTAGATATATAGACTGCATCGGCAGGTCAGCTTACACACGCACGGGGACACACGCACACACACGCACACTAACAAACATACGTGCTTTTATCTGCAAAGTCATGTCATCATATGTTAACTCCCGCTCCGCATGTGTCGCCCCCGTTCTATGTCACAACACATCTGTGAGGTGCAGTACCCACGTGGACTGCGGGGGCAGTAGAGAGCAATGTCCGCCCCCATTAAGCAAAATCAGAAGTTCTGAAGGAATATTTTCCGACCGATCCGGCCTCCAGTGGATAAGCCTTAGACTTTAAATCTTAAACCTTCACATTCATGTGTAGTGAAATTTAAGTATGTTTAAGTCCCAAGACTATTATTTTACACACACACACACAGACACACACACACACACACACACACACACACACACACACACACACACACACACACACACACACACACACACACACACAGGCCAGTACCTGTTTTTGATGTTTGGCGAGGGGGGTCAGTTACAATCGACAAGATCCAACTTTCCCTCCCTCTTTCGTTCCTTTAATGAAACGGGAGAAGCAGCGATCAGTGATTAATGAAAACCCGATGAAGGAGTAATTTGACAGAATCCAAGTTTTCTTTTTTTTTTTTAAGGGAAATTAACCAGATTTTTCCATCCTCTTCCTCGGTCGCTTGATTTCTCTCTAAAGACAGAGGGAGAAAGACAGACAGAAAGAAAGAAAGAAAGAAAGAAAGAAGGCGTTCATTGCTTCCAAATCCAGCAGACAGACAACATTCCTCCTTTTTAAATCCTGTTTGTTTCCATCTCTCTGTCCATTTTGTGGTTCTGCCCTTAATCCCGGTTGGGTGAACATTGTTTTTGCTGTGTGAACCAGTGGAAGGACCCCCGCTGCTCCCCCCCCCGAGAAAGCTGCCGCGCTCGGATTGTTTGAATTTTCCAAGGGGTTTTCATTTCCTCTTTTCCCTGACCCCTTTATTACAGATTAACCCCGGCTGAGACCCCACGAACCCAAATATTCCCCCAAAGCTATTTGGATTTTAATGTAAAGGAACGCAGACCCACGGAAATGATCCCTCTTTTTGATTGGAATCGGACTGGAATACCATTAGAAATTGCATGTTTAGGGTCATGACTGCTGTCTCGTTCAGACTTTGATTGATTCCCTTCAATATAAGCAGACAATGTTTGGGAATATAAACTTGTAGAGACGCGAAACAATTGAATTTAACATTTAGAGCACCTTTTCCAATTGCATTGTGGTTTGAAAACTCTTCCATGGTGCATTCAAGGATTGTGTAAAACATTGGACATTTGAGCTCCAGCTGCTGAAGTTGACCATTTGTATTCGTAAAAATTCTGTGTATTTAATCATTATTTGAATGTACCAATGAGGAGATGTTATGAACATTACAAGAATTATAAAACAAAGCAAAACAAAGGTGCTATTTCCCCATGTTCACACTGAACTGAAACAAACACTTATTGGTGGAAATCAATGTAACACCTCATGCTTACTTTGAATTATTGAAATTGTTTTATTTTGAATTTTGTTTTTGAAACGCAAACTTTCCTATTGGCCTTTTACTGACCTCTAATGGTGAATGGTCAGGAACTACAACAACATTGGTTGAACCTTTTCACCTTCTGCACAAGGTGATTACGCTTTTTTTTCAACTTTTGCAACTGATGTTTGATGGAACTCAACATGTTCACGCACAAACTGAATGTCTTTTCCTCATTTATGGACTTCAAAACCCCTTTTTCTTTGCATTTTCACCCTTCAAAAGCAGAATCTGCAGGTCATGTGGTGGAGTGGGTGTTTCCAGGGGATGTGAGTGATTGAAACGCTGTTTCAGAGACCCCAGGGTTATAAAAAATGTTTCTGGTGTATCACAGATGGTGAAAAAGTTCTGTCAGCCGTGTTTAAATGTTGCCGTTACACGTTTTCTCTCTCTCGGCAGTGACCAAATGGACTCCGCACTGATTTATTCCTTTACATTTTACATGAAGTCATGTTTTGTTGTCGGTTCGACTTGCTGTTTCTTTTCTTTGTTTTTTCACGATAGAATGAATATTATTCAAAGATGATTTTTTTAAAAGCACTTTTGCTCACCAGCTCTCGCTTGTACATCTATATGAATATGTAAATGACTGAGATCATATTGAAAAATTCTTGTATTTTTGTTACTCCTCTGAGTTTGGGGGAAAATAAAGAAAATGAAAACAACCGATTCAGTGACTGCATAGTTTTTTTTGTTTGTTTTTCCCAATTTCCCAATGTTCAGTACACATTTCAATTTTTCATTTGTAGCACATTTAACATTACACTGCATAATGGAGGTCAAATTGACACACTAGTTTTGTTACTTTATCAATCAAACCATATTCTCCCTCATTTCATGTACGCTTAAAAGGGATGCGTTACTTCCAAATTAGGTTCAAGCAGATTTATTTATGATAAATGATTATGGTAAGAGAGAGAACATGATTCGAGAAACTCCATGATTATGAGGAAATCGTGAATTTAATTGATTAAGTTGAAGATGAAATAACACATGTATTGTGATTTAAACCATTGCTTCGAATATGGAGTCTCACTAATGTCGGACATCCATGGGGCGAACAAATCAATGTTCAATACACTTTATGGAAAAATCGATTACAAAATAAACTGCAAGTGATTAAATGTTGACTCGGGCATTTGCTATAAAGTCATTACCTACACTAAATTAGCATCAGTTGTTTACATTATAAGTATAAAGATTGATTTATTTTCTCATTTGTTCAATCTGGTCATTCTGTGCAACAGTCTCATGCGACTCCAATCTGGACGTCAGACTTCAATACAATGCTGCCATCTAGTGGTTATACCATGTAAGGACGGGAGTAGAATTTTATCTCTTACAAAAAAACAATATGAGAATAATAAACTGAGTATACATGTGTGAATATCCACGTTTCGAGCTTTTTTGAGTTCAGGTTTGTCCTTGACAGTGGGATTAAAGCCTGTAGGCAAAGCAGAGTAGGCTTCAGAGAGAGAAAGAGTGTGTGTGCATCATTTAGCATGGAGGAGGTTTATCTCCATAAATGTAAACAAGATTGGACTCTAACTGGTCTCTGGTATTTCCTGATCAGGACTGTCTAACACACAGAGAGCTGGACGAAGTTATAGCTACTAGGAGAAGTACTTACGCTGTTAATTTATCAGTCTATAGACAGATACAGTACATAAATTGGAATATTCAAAGAAATTGGATAAATTACAGTAATCAAATTTATCAACTCAAATGTATACCTTGTGAAAAGGTACAAACGATGAAGCATATATTCTAATAAACGTAAATGCCTACATTATATGCATTACCAAACTGTATCTATAAATATTATGACAGATTATTTGGATTGAGTCAATATTACAAATATCGTGATCACCTGTTCAAAACCAATCGATGAGTGTTTCATTCCATTTGAACTTTACCATAACTACACAGGGAGGGAAAGAGAGGCGCCATTGCGCCTTTAAATCTTTTGTCCCTCCCGTTCTGCCGTACGCAGCCTTATCATTCAATACCGGAAGGGGGGAGGCCCTTTTCCCCGCAGACTCCAACATGGTGAGCTGGTTTCCTCGCGATTCTACTCTGAAATCATCTCCAAACATCACTTTTTGACGATTCCAAACCTCATACGCATTAACATCAACTCCGATATCCACGTTTTATGAGGCGATACATGTGAATATTGAAGAAAATGATGAAGCTGTTTGTTAGATATCGAGGGATAAAACTAAGCTGATCCCGCTTCGCGTTAAACATCCATGGCGGTTAGCTGCTCGGTGGCTACCTCGGTTAGCTCATGTCAGTAAAAACTATGTTTAGCAGATTGAGATGGCGCTCTTAGACATGCGAGTTGATGCGGGGTTTGTCTCATGTTTGTTTTAATTCCGCACGTCTCTGCTGAATAAAATGAAAAGTTTTCCCCAACATCGTTGTAGGTAGGCCGTATGCTAGGCTATGCTAATTGCATTCATCCCCTGGACTCGTTAGCTTTTCGTGCTAACCGACTGATGTCTCCGCCGGTCTTTTTAGCGGGCAGATCGGCTCTTCGGGCCCACATACGTTAACTTATGTTCTCATTCACTAACAAAGTCCCTTCACTGGCTGTTCGTTTGGTTGTTGACCGACTGTGTCCCCTCTCCTCCAGGCAAGAGGACCGAAGAAGCATCTGAAGCGCGTCGCGGCGCCCAAGCACTGGATGCTTGACAAGCTCACCGGAGTCTTCGTAAGTAACGGAGGCTATCACCCCATGTTTCTTACCTGTAATTGTTGCCTATCTCTCGAGATCTTGGTGTTGAATTGGTTTAACATTTGCTTTACAAACTAATGAAAGGGATGCACGTTCTGTTTGTGGCGCTTATGGATTTAGCCCTCTGCTCTATGGCTCAAACACTACGATGTATCTCACGTGCTATAGTAAGAATTATAATGTCCAGTGTTTGTTAATGGCGTATCGATTGTAATGTGCTTGATGTCTGAAATGTTAAATTAAGGCGCAACACAAAGCCTTACTGACGAGCCTGCAGAAAGTTGCTAGTAGGATTCACTTTTGATTTCATCAACATATTGATCAACTTTGAGAATGGAGTTTGTTCATGTAGTCGACTCCCTCACACATCTATGCATTGATCACCTTTAACCTCCCAGATGTCTCTTGTGGCTATACAGATGTGCATACATGCCCTCCCATGGCAAAATACTATCACTTACCGCACTCATGTTCTTTGTCCTTCTGTTAAACATGAGCGATATGTACACACCTGAATCATGGAAATGCTGGTCCCAGAGTAGGCACACTTGAATTTGTGTTTTAAGTCATGTTACCATATGTTTGATAACAGGCATGTAAGGATTTTGCAGTGTACATGAGCAAGGGTGCAAACAGCTAGCAAGATTGGTTTTGATCAGTAAGTAGGCTTGAACTGAGTCATTTTATGCGATAGCTGTGTTGCCGGTCAATTTTAGTGTGGGGTAGAAATACCTGTGCAAAGTTAAGTCAAATATCTAGCACATTTTTCACTCTTATGTAATGGTTTCCCTCCCTGTGCCCCCAGGCTCCTCGTCCTTCCACCGGTCCCCACAAGCTGAGGGAGTGCCTGCCCCTCATCATCTTCCTGAGGAATCGTCTGAAGTACGCCCTGACAGGGGATGAGGTCAAGAAGATCTGCATGCAGAGGTTCATCAAGATCGACGGCAAGGTCCGCACCGATGTCACCTACCCCGCCGGGTTCATGGGTGAGTTTGTGTGACCGATGTGTGGGAGATGAGCCAGGATCATTATTTAGTGGGGAGAGAATGGGAAGAGTGAGGGATTTATGTAAGTGATGAGCTAGGTTTGCATTTAATCTGCAGGTTGTAGAATGAGACTTCTGTCACTATCAGGGGACAGAAGGAGCTATGATGACAGCCTGGGTTTGATCAGCAATGAGAATTCCTCTAAGAAGTTCTGAGCTCCAACAGTAAAATAAATGTGCATTAGTGTGTGCAACCTTGTTTCCACGGCAGTTTATTTTGAGGGCGCTATGGAAATGTTTTCTTGGGTTGTTGAAACAGATTCACCCACAGTCCTGTATGGAACCTTCAGTGTTCTAGCTCTGAAACCATCAGTGGCATTGAGTGATAGTGTGTGTTCGTCCAATCTCTGTAATTCACTATTCTTCCACCAAATTCAGATTGTATACTAGTTAACTGAGAAGTAAATTTGTGGTAAATGGAGCAACAAGTCAATGGAACACTTTAAAGTTGACAAACTTGGCAATTGTTCCTCGTTTGGTGAAGCTGCTCACTAAATTTCATGTGTTTATTGTGGAATGAGCAGCAGGCAAAACAGGAAATACTTAAGTTTAATTGAGCTTGCTGTCTTTGCGCCTCCTCCAGACCCACAGCGTCACTCAGTCTGCTCCCTCAGCACCTCCATGCCGGCCAAAGGCCTCACATGGAGGTGTGGTGTTTTCATTTCCAAGTCGAGGGGAAGCCTCTGCCCCGGGACTGCTGTTGCCTGGACAAATACACATGCCCTGAAAACCTGATTTAAAATTTCTTCAATTAAATTCTTAATCCGTCTATGCAGATGTCATCAGCATCGAGAAGACTGGGGAGCACTTCCGTCTGATCTACGATGTGAAGGGACGCTTCACCGTCCACCGCATCACTGCCGAGGAGGCCAAGGTAAGATCACACCACTAAAGCTGCACTGATGACATGTTTGCACTGCAGGATTCTGGGTCGTTTTTTTGCCATCCTGGCTCAGTTTCAATTTATGGCTAAATGTTTGCTGACTCAGCAGGTGTAACCAGTGTGTGAGGAAAGGTTAAGGATTCAGATGTTTGCCGTTGGCCAAATTTTGGGATAAATCAAAGCCTCCAGTGTTTGAAACTGGTTTGAGTTGCAAAGCTTTGGTCAAAGCTGGATTAAGGCGTGTTGATCTTGTAACTGAATGGCAGCGGGTTGGGGAGGCAACTGTCGATGATGAAAATAAATTCTCATCTTCCTCTGCAGTACAAGCTGTGCAAGGTGAAGAAGCTCATGGTCGGCACCAAGGGGATCCCCCACCTGGTAACCCACGACGCCCGCACCATCCGCTACCCTGACCCCCTCATCAAGGTCAACGACACAGTCCGCATTGACCTGGACACCGGCAAGATCACAGACTTCATCAAGTTTGATACTGGTGGGTTCAGATCCACGATGCCTGTTACTTTGACTTGTACTGCAGTTGTGGATTTCTAACGTGTTTTCTTCTTCTGCCTCCAGCCAACCTGTGCATGGTGACTGGCGGCGCTAACTTGGGGCGTATCGGTGTGATCACCAACAGGGAGCGTCACCCCGGCTCCTTCGACGTGGTCCACGTCAAGGACACCACAGGAAACAACTTTGCCACCAGGCTCTCCAACATTTTTGTCATTGGCAAGGTGAGAGGATGGAAATGTTGAGGAGAGACGAACTTAAACACGGCTGTTGATATAAATGAGAGGATGTCGGAGCAATGATGACACTTTTGGTTTTGAACAGCAATGAAAATACCCAACCAATCCTCTAAGAAGTTCTGAGCTCCTTTATAGAACCTGAACCATCAGAATCTATATTAAGCTCAGACTAAACTCCTCAACCGCAACATGCTTGCCCAGATTGTTTTTGTATCCTACGCAAATAGTGAAATGAGTTTGAGTGTCTCACAGCTTTGACAAAAATTGCTTTAAATAAGCCCTACAAAAGAGACGAGTGTCAAATCTAACACTGCACAAACTTTGAATGATCACCACCGCCCCATCTGTGCTCTGAGATGCGACTCATCATCTAATCTCAGGTGTCAGGGAGTCTGTCAATGTGGACGAACGCAGACAAATGGCATGCACATGGGAGTGAAGAATTACTATAGAGCACTCAGGTTTATACAGTGGTGGTGTTAGGATTATGTAACCTTTTCGACAGGTGGTTTTAAAAGAAATCATTAATGTGGAATCAGAAATATTGACCTATCAAGTCCTAGTCAGCAAAGAGGTGGATAAAATAGTCCTGTACTCTGTTCTTCAGGAACTGGTTTTGATGGTTGTGACCCTCAGTCGTACAAACGCTCTGATACACTGAAAGCAATGAGACTCATCTCATGAAACGTGTAGTGATGATGGTTCTGAGCGTGAGCACATGTCTGCCTGGTATTTATGGGGCCGCCGGTGTGGTCAAAGATGTGTTGACATTTGTTCCTCTGCGCTGCATTTTCTCGTCACCTAGACAACGTCCTGGTGCTGCCCGTCAAATAAATGTTAGCACGATAATTTTTCTTAACCTAGAGTTTTGGGGCTGCACTTCGAAACACTCCGTTGTGTGATCCGTCTCTTAATGGCTCTGTGTAGATGTACTATGTGGTTAATAATTAACTGTCAAATCTTCTGGAAAGCATCACTTAAAGGTCAAATGCTTTATTTCACCATTTAATGTAAGCAAAATGAGCGCTGAAAGTCAACTATGGATGATGTATAATAAACTAGGCAGTAAGTTTAAAGTAAAGAAGTTTAGTCTAGGTCCATGGTAAGAATTTGAAGTAGGATAATGTCTGATTGTACTTGTCAGTGTCTGATTCTAACTTTCTGGTGTCTTCATCTCCAGGGCAACAAGCCGTGGGTGTCCCTGCCCAACGGAAAGGGAATCCGTCTGACCATCGCCGAGGAGAGGGACAAGAGGCTGGCCGCCAAGCAGGGCAGCAGCTAAAGAGGCAGATCAATCCAGACAGCCTGACCCCTGGTTTCAAGAATAAACTGTTATTTACTAAAACCAGCGTACTCCTCCGTCTGCTTTATTTCACTGCATGTGTGTGACTGTGCTTCCTGTTTACACAGCTGGGAAATACACAAGCTTGTTTACGATGCGTGAGAAGTGAGAAACGTGGGCGGGGCAGAAGAGTCCAGCAGCAGTCCTGGAAATGAAGGGCTTAATACCTTTTCAATTCCTATGAACATCGAAGTAGAATAACTTGCAGACATCACGTTTAAGTTAGAGAATGTTGACGGGTTCACTTACAGGATTGTCCACAGTTAATGTCCTTTACCAAGTGCTGATGGGATGTCAACTTCATGGTTTGTCTACATTGGAAACTATAATCGGCTTCTGTTTTTGGGAGAAGTTGCATAAAATTCCGCCAAACGTTTCAAACTCTATGGACAGGTTAACGGTGTTGTTAGAGTTGAGTCCTTTTTAATTCCTGGTGCAGGCTCCAAATCGGCAGCTCTTGAATTGGTATCTCGACCATCACCTCTGTTTATTGCCTCTAAAATCCCTCCATCCTATACTTGTGTCTGTTTTACTCATCCTAGTCCCCAGCTCCTGACTTCCTTTTGTTGTCCACATTCCCTCTGTAGTCTTTTCCAATCCCTTCCCTGTCCTCTCATCCATAGATTTTGTCCTTGTCTTTGTCATTCCATCTCTGCTCCCTTCATCTTTCCTCACCATTGCATCTGTCCTGCCAGCTTCTCTCGCCCTCTCACCTTTTATCCTTCCAAGTTTCCATCTCTCCCTCCATCCTCTAACACATTCTAACCTACGCTCTTTCTATCCTTTCCCCTTTCCCTCCATCTTTCCTTTCTTGTCCGTTTGTCCATCTCTCACGTACCCAGGCATAATCTCATTTCCTCCATCTTTCCTTTCTAGTCCGTTTGTCCTCCGTCTCACGTACCCAGGCATAATCTCACTCCCTCTGTCCATGTCCCTCTCTTCTTCCCCCACATTCTCTCTCCATCTTTCAGTTTTCCCCTCCATGCTTTGCTCTGTCCCTCCTCTCTCTCTGTTCTAACTTCAGTACCAGCCCATATGGTGACTGCTGGGATGCAGCCTGTGCCACGCCGCAGAAACCTGGCCATCTCACCACCTCGGTGTGAGTGTGCATGTGTTCCATCCTCTCCTGGCCTTCAATTTTATCTGAGTTTGTGAGAGATCCACACTTCTCTTCTGCACTGACATCATCTTTTAACTACCTCTGTGTTTGTGTTTCAGATAAAGTGAGTAAGGCTAATCTGTTCAGCCTCTCCTTCATGACTTCCCTTTCCGAGCCTGTCCTTAAACGCCACACATTCCATAACGCACACAACAGGAGTGTGTGTGCGTGTGGAGGGCCATGGCTCACACTCATGACCGTCTGCTCTCTGACATACTGTACAGTGCAGTAATCCTTCATGCTTGGCAGGGAGCGGTGAATCGACTCCACGTCCATTTTTAGAAAGGATCGTGACGATGTTGGAAGTTTACAAACGGCATTAACAATAATTCTCTTATGACATTATTTATCTTTCGTTACTTTACTCAAGCCTGGAGTATTTGATCTTTTGTTTCTGATCAGTTCTAAAATGTAGCAATAAACAAAACGCAAAGATGATTAAGGGGACTTCCAGGATCCCTGAAACAAACTAAAATCCATGCTAACCATCAGGTGGCACTGTTGCATCGGGGAAATGAAAGGTAAAGGTATAGTCGCGGTGGAATATTAAACATTTTGGCTTTTACAGATGTGATTGACCGACTTGCATGCAAACAGGCAAAGACAGAACCATTTAGTGCGACATGCTCCTTTAAAGCAGATCGTTTACGTTAATGATATCAACGTGTAAGCACATTTGTTCATAATGTAACACTGCGTAATGAAAGGGACGGATTTGAAACACTTTGAGGGTTTGTGGTTTTGGTAACGAATCAAACGTGGCAGTGTTGTCCCCATTTTACAGTCCTGAGACCAGTTCATGTAAACACACACACACACACACATTCCCTCACACACACACACACACACTCTTTGAACGTTTGAAATGTGAAACTCACCAGACACATGCTTCACTCCAGTCCCACTTCGCATCCCCTTGTGTCTGGAACAACAATCAGATTTAATTCACACACACACACACACACTCAAAGAGGCTTTGAAGTGCATTTTGGTTGGATGGTGAGAAAAGCAAACGAAATATGAGCCGTAGAGCAAATACAGAAAATAATACAGCCACCCTAGAAAAGTAAAATGAAGTATTACAGAATAAGAAGGAATTCAATAACTTTGAATGAATCTGCTCAATGCAATGCAATAATAAACTTTATTTACAGAGCAGTAACAGTTTCATCTGTGGGACAGTCCTGTCTTTACAAGCAGGATAAGAAGAAGAAGAAGGAGGAAAAAAGGTGGATGATGAAGATGGAGAGGTGGAGGTGAATTTGGAGCGTGCTCTCTGTGGTCATGACCGCTCAAACAATGAGCTCAGTCATCAGAGGAGGAGGAGGAGCAGGGTGAGGAGGGTGTGGACAGCTGTTTCTAATCAATTGCCTCCATGTGATTGACTGCTCAATGGCCTCGCCGGCTGATTGGCTGAGAGGCTCGTTACCGGTGGAGGTCACAAGGTGAGGGCGGGGCTTCCACTCAAGTACTGGGTTTTACTTGAATGTCTCAGATCTAAAGTTTGTTTTGTTGCAGTGATATCAACTTTCTTTTTTTCTCTATTCCCTTTCCTTCACTTCCTTTTGTCCTTATTTTATTTATTCATTGCTCTTCATTCTTCCTTCCTTTTTCCTTCTCTTCTTCCCTTCCCTTCTTCCCTGTTTGAATCCTTCTCTCTTTTCTTTTTTTTCCCTTTTCCCTTTATCACTTGTTTCCCTGTCTTTCCTTTTATTTCCTTTCACCCCTTCTCCTGTCTTTACTTTACTTAACAACAGCTCCCCTCTTGCAGTCGACCAGTTGACTCGATGACTCGCTCTTTGACCAACTCGGGGACCGTTTAGTCGACGTGGCAATCGATTTGCAAACGCACTCGCTGCTGATCCTGATTAGTACGACACCATGGCAACCGAATGGGTGATGTAATGCAGCCGCTCCCTTCTGCTTCTCCTCTCTCCATTCTCCATCTTTCTTCTCTCACACAGAACATAGTTTATGTTCACATTCTTTCTCTGCTGCACGGGCCCCTTCACACACACACACACACACATGCACACACTTCTTCTGTCTCTCATAAGTTTCTCTCTGTTGATGTTTTCAATTGTGTCAATATAAGGCAGTTTATGTTGAAAATTCTCCCTCCCTCTCTCTCTCTCTCTCTCGCTCTCTCTCTCTCTCTCTCTCTCTCTCCATCCCCCTCTCCATAATACTCAGACTGCATGAACAAAAACATTTAGGTAGGCCAAGTTCATGTCTGGGAGGGGTTGCTGAAGGGGGCCCGGGGGTAGGGGGGGGAGGGGGCGCTCTGATGACCAGATGTGTGTTGCTTTCGGGGGGAGGCAGGGGCGCGTTCACAGTTGAGCAGGGAGTTTTCAGTTGGTGAAAGCGGAGAGTTGTGAAAAGTGCTCGGGTGGAGAAACATGGAGATCCTAACGTCGCTGTTTAGTAAATTTAGCCCTGAAACAAATCTGGGGTGTGTATAACTGAAAGGGAAGAGTGTACAACAATGAGATCGTATGTGGAAGTGGTGCTCAAGGTGAGGTTTGAGGACCCATTGTGGTACATGACGTTAAAAATGCGATACCTACAGGTGTGCAATAGGTAGTAAACAGCATCATTATGAATATGATATTTACTTAATAAATCAGAATAGTCTGAAACTCATAGTTGGCATGACAACGCTATAGGCAAATGATATCAGATAAACCCGAATACAGTTTAAACACGTTAGCTACATTAATTTTGATCAACATTTTGGCAAATGTATCCCAAATGTAAACAGAAACAATTGAAATGACATGATTAAGGGGAAGTTTTCTGAAAATAAAGACCATAACCCAGGCTGAACTCAGAGTGAGTGGAATATAGGGGGATAGTTACTCCTTGACCCAGAGGAAGTCCCTACACTTCCCAAATACTTTCTTTCTGTTTTTTCAGTCTCAGTTTTTGCCTGTTCAAACATGTACAGAACAATCTTCGCTGTGTTTTTTTGCTGCGCCTCTCCAGAGTTATAATGTATTGCTAGATTATAGAACCATCCAGACCTCTCAGATCATCAGTTTCGGGTCTGCTTTCTGTCCCCAGTGTCAAAAGTAAGCATGGAGAAGCAGAGTTCAGTTTTTATGCTCCACTGATCTTGATCCAGCAAATCTGGAACAAACTCCCAGAAAAGTGCAGATTAGTTGCAACTCTCACCTCGTTTAAATCAAGGCTGAATACTTTTGTGTCTGCTGCTGCCTTTAGTTAAACCAAATCATCCATCTCTTTCTCTGCACTGTAACTTAATCTAACTCATACGCAATTTTTTTTTACCAGTTTTAGCTTGCTTTAATTTTCTTAAATTTTTTCAGTGTTTCTTTGTATTTAAGCGTCCTTTTCTTTTCCTGGTGCGTTTAATATTTTATTGTAAAACACTTTGAATTGCCTTTGCTGCTGAAATGTGCTATATAACTAAAATTGCATGGCCTATTATTTAGGAATGTAGGAAATGAAGGAAATTATGATGTTGTGCCCCCTTCAGCCAACTGGTGTAACTATGAGAATTTTCCAAACTCTGATTCTTTACCTCTGTGACCTCGACGTCATAACATGAAGACTCATAAATGTACAATCTCCACGTTAAAGTGGGTGAAAGATCTTGTCAAAAGTTTTACTTTTAAAACATTATCTCAATTGGAACTAAACTCATTCATTCACAAGCTTTTACTCCTTGTTTCTCCTGAGAGGAGGTGTGTGGGAGGAAAACAAGCGTAGAGGAGAACAGATGTGATGCAAGATGGAGGCAAAAAGCCAGAGAGGGGCAACAAAGTCCAAGCGTCTCCACCCTTCCCCTGAACACCCAGGGGTGCCACGCCGTGTGCACGAGCTCTCTGGCCTCACAAAGACAAAACCTGACACGTTTAGTTGTGGTCGAGTGTTTTTCTTCTCCTTCTCCTCGCACTGTCACTTTGTGGGAGGAATGAAATCCACTCTCTGTAATGTTGGTTGACCAAAAGCTTGGCTTAGGTCAGGGATGCGTTCAGGCACACAAACAAGTGAGGGAAACGCAAACCCTCCTCTGGAAATGGATTTCTCACTGTAACAGCTCTCTGGCTCAGTGACATTACCTTACCTTATGGGATTTAGACTTAAGACAGAAACAGAAAATAGAAATTGATCACAAGAGGAATCTTAGGCTTGATTCTGTCAAACCTTAAACTCTTCAACCTGACTTTGAAGGGATGGGGGGGTCCCTTTAATTCATCCATTCAGCACATTTAACTGAAAGTTTGGCATACATTAATACATAAATAAATACTGTAAGGTATTAAAGTAGGCTTCTTCTTTACCTCTTAAACAATGGAACTCAATCATTTAATTTAATCAATTGAAGGTAAAACAATCCATGGTAACTTAATGAGTCTTTCTATATTAATAAATCACAGAATACATTAAAAATCTCATAATTACAATAGAATTCATGATTTAATCCCTCAAACCCCCACAATAGTAACCCTTACCTTTTAAAATGACAACATCATTTCATACAGATTTCCCCCAAATTAATCCTGATATTTCTGGTTTCCTCGTGACACTTTGTTGTGAAATCATGATCTCAACTCTAAATCTCACACGTTTCCACTTCTTCCACTCAACTCCTCTCCTTCCTCATCTTCTTCCTCATCTTCCTCCGGCCAGGTTTCCTTCACTCCGGGAAACACCACACTGTTGCGCTCAGCGTAAAGCTAGATCTCATGTAGGGTTATTCTTTCAAAATAAAAGGATTTTGCGTAAGGCTGCCATCAACAGCAAAATATGAACTTAATTTGTTAGGAAAAAACACTCAAATGGTGTAAATATAGAATTTTTGTACACTATAATGCAGCTAAAATACGTACAGTCTGTAAAAAAGAAGAAACCCACTTACACCATTGTATACTATGTATTCATATTTTAATATATTAATTCCTTCCCTCACATTTTCGATTTAAGTTAAAATGATTCCTCTCCCTCGTCCCTTCAAAGTAAGATGCATCCATACATTGAGCACAACTTGTTTTTATTTTTACATTAAAGCGAAATACCGTATAGTGACTATCTGACGTTTTATTTTGGAAATTGCTCATATTTTGCTTCATTGCAATTCTATATTGTAGAACATTCAAACACGTCTTGTGGATAGGACAGGATTGTAAAGAAAGCACCTGCGTATAGACCATGGCCTTTACTTAAATGTGTCTTTAATCGTAGTTCCACATCGTCAGAACAAACGCGCTGTCAGTCGTTCGGACGGTTCGGAAGAGAAACGCGCGCGCGGATTTGGGGCTTTGATTTTGAAAGTGAAAGTCGGAAGTAGTTTACGTTGACAGCTCCTCTCTGCAGCTGAGTCTGAGCCTCAATCAGAAAAACAGCAACAGTCAAAAACAACGAGGGCGCACGACGCGCAACTCGCACCGAGCGTCTCCAGCAGCGGCGGAGTTTGCGCTTCCAGGGCGACCGTAGCATGCGACCGTGCGCCAGCCGGAGAGAAAAGGACCACCGGGATATAACTTGACTATCCGCGGAGTTTGCTCATTCCCGGGAAAAGAAACCATGCCCTTCTGCAAACGGACGATACTTCCCAAAGATGTGTGCAAGTCCGACAGCAGGAGGCTGCGGGAAGGAGCGCGTCCCCAGGTGGAGATTTTCGGGGACCTGGCGGACGTTTGCGGCTTCACCTTATGCTCGGTGCTCCGGCAACTCTCGGATCTGTCCCGGCACTCGGTGGGCATCCTGGAGGAGCTGGAGGGCGAGCTGGTGTCCGTCTGCCACCGGTCCGGCGCTCTGGAGGGCAGAGTGGCGCGTCTGCAGAGGCACGTCTCCGAGCTGGTCAGCAAACCTCCGCCGAAAAGTAAGCGCCGTGTCCGCGTCAAAGCCCCACCTGGAGGCACTTTACGCACCGGGCGGAGTTGAAGCAGGTTCTTAGCCGCGTAAAGAGCGTCAAACTTGGCTGAAAGAAGCGCTTATTGATGTTTTTCTCCTCTGATTTCTCCTTGTTGTGGCGTGTAAAGACCCCCATCTTGACGTTTTGAGCCCGCAAAACTCCCATGACTGTCAATCTTTGCTCTTTTATCTCGGCGAGGTTGTTTACTTTTGGAGGTCTTTGAGTTTTATGATGAATGGCACAACAAAGCGGTGTAATGTGAGCGCGCAATGTGGGAATTTTATGTAAGGCTGAAGTTCGATGCCAAAACGTGACGCCGAATGGGTGGAGAGCTCGTATGCGTGTCAATAACTGATGGAGCAGTGATGTAATAGGAGTTGTTGTGAGTACATTACAGGATCAAGTACACAGGAGAGAGTATATTTTGTAAAAACAATAACATATTCCTACTACACAAAGTGCTGTACAGGCAACTGGATGTACATGAGTTTTAAAGGGATGTGGTGGTTTCACTTAATAGGTCGAGTTTGAGTCTCGTTCTGGATCAGGTGTGAGTTCGACACTTGGATGTACGCGTTCAAAAAGAGTTCTCGAAGGCAGCACGGTGTAGGTGTGGAGTTTTGAATGTGAACCCAGTGTAAACTCATGGATGTAACGCCACCTGTCATTGGTTTGGTTCTGTCACCTGCTGAGACTGCTCCCTGCCCCCCCAAAACCCCTTAGAATTCACTTAAATTTTGGTTAAAGGTTTAAGGTTCTTGGTTGATGTTTATGTAGACACTGGATTGGAGGAGATGTCATTAAATTACATTCACTCAATTCATTCAAAACATTCAAATAAAAGTCTCATCTTTCCGAGATATTCATTAATTTTACTCTTAGTTGATTTTCTTGAAGAATTCCAAGGCTTCTAGGAATGCCTTGATTCTGATCCAGACAGATACGGACCCTTTAGGACCCTGAAAGATTTTGAACCTGTGACATTTCACATAAAGTGACTTCACGTATTTTAAAATGACAACAAGTCAATATTTCCTCTTAGAATAGGAAGTAACAATACTCCCAATAACGATCAATACACTAGAATAGGTCATATTAAAGTTGACTCAGCTTCCAACACAATGATCATCAATTCCGATCCAATAACACCAATAATTCCACAACAATACAGCAGTGGCTTCCTCACAGCTGTCTGCAGGGCCGTATCCCGGATTCCAGAGGTTGTGCGTGCAAGTACATCCCCCCCGACGCTCCTGCCCCCCCCCCCCACCCATTTTCCTTATGCTTTTCGACAAAACGTCACATTTTAGCTGAACATGTTCATACAATGTTTTCTAGAGAAGAAATTCCAGCGTTTCACATGGAAAACAGAAGCCAAACTCCATTAAAGTTAAGTTACAAAACTCTAAACTGAAAAGATTAAAGTGTAAGATTAAAATACCATCATTTACCACAAGGGGAATTGACAGATATTGTACCAAATTTCAAGTAATTCTGTCAATAGTTGTTGATAAATCTGACTTTAGGATCGAAGTGTTGAAGTGAAGGACCCAACGCTGATGGATAGACCATCTCATCAGTTTGGACCGTTTACATCTTTTGAACGTAGAACCTCTGGGACATGGCTGATGTTTGTACCGACATGATCTCTTCTTAAATGCAGAGCAGGATTTTCTGTCAGTTCTCACAAATACACACACAGTGAGAGTGAAGGAGGCAGTGGTGTGAGGATGACGAGAGACGAAGGCTCATGCCGGCCCTATTGATTATTTCGCCGTATGTCTCTGCCCACACTCTAACGATAGCGTACGCTGCTGCCAAAAGCCCACATGAAATTCAGAGAGAGAGAGAGAGAGAGAGAGAGAGAGAGAGAGAGAGAGAGAGAGAGAGAGAGAGAGAGAGAGAGAGAGAGAGAGAGAGAGAGAGAGAGAGAGACACACACACACACACACACACACACACACACACACACACACACACACACACACACACACACAGAGGCTAACACGTGGGTGAGTTCCTCCCAGTAAAGTAAACTGAAAGGCGAGCTGCTTTTCGTTTTATCTTCCTTCCTCTCCCTCGCTCTCCTTACAGCTCTACATCTGGTCTGGGTTTAGTGGGACATTCACTCTTATCACACTGTACGTGATCACACACGCATGCACACACACACACACACGCACACACACACGCCGCTGACAACCTCGTAAACTCAAGCTTGCAGTGGACTTGTCAGTTCCCTCGCTCTGATTTCTAAGGCAAACAAAGTGGAATGAGTTTGGTGCAAGGTTTGCAAACTGGAAGAGATTCACTCTTTGAAACGACAACCATGAGGCGACGGTCCTGCACGAGAATGTCGAAAACAGTGAGAAGTGTCTCTAAATTTATGAGGAAAGGCTGGATTTACACAAATGTTGGAAGCTTTGAAATGTGCTTAAATAAACAGATATGCAGGAAGCGATGCTGTTTATGTTTTAGTCGGTATGAAATAGAAACCGGTACATTTCTCTCCTCCAGTTTTGATGTTTTGAGTGTTTCGTGTTTGCGGCGTTCCTTGGTTCATAAAGAATGAGCTACGTTTTGAAGTTGAAACTCTTTGCATTATGAGAAAATTGAGCATTCTTTTCCCTCATTCCTGGAAAATACGTGGTTTTCCTCCTTTTTCCCTCCATTCCCAACACCGACTGACAACCAACCCCCCCCTCGCCAGAAAACAGCGAAAGTCGGTCAGAGTTGCGTAAGGCCACACATGTTCCAGACCGGGATGAGGGAAAGTTTTCCACCCGCCTCAGAGTTTGTTCAGGAGTTGAATCTCCTGATCCCCGTCCAAGACCCCGACATGATGATCCGCCGCAGGATCCAGATCGCTACCACCCAGAGCAGAAGGGAAGAGCGGCACTGATACTGAGGAAGGGGATGTCACTTGTCTTGATAGTGTGTGCGTTTGCAAGTGTGTGTGTGTGTGTGTGTGTGTGTGTGTGTGCGCGTGCGCTCTTTCCATTGGAAGTTGTCAGTCAGGAGAGGCTGAACTTGACCTTTGTAACACTGCTCTAACTCACTTGTTTTTCCTTTATCACACACACCACACACACACACACACACACACACACACACACACACACACACACACACACACACACACACTCATCTTCCATTTACCCTCATCCGGGCAGGAACATCCTGACTATGTCATCCCAAGAACCCAACTTTTGAGTTTCTCCCTTTCTTAATTCCCTTATTCCCTGGGAAACCACATTCTTCTTCTTTTGACACAAAACTATATTTCACAGGCAGATTTTACCGAAGTTTATTGAAACAAAATGTCCCCCGTTCTACTACTCTGGCACTGGCTCTGAGGATCTCGCTCCAGGCAGCATTGGAGTCGGAGCGTTTGTTACACAGAGAATCCCATTGGGAAACTCATAAACACCTTTCAGCTTAAGCCACACCCACATTAGTGATGTCACAGCAGGTGCTTCCCATAATGCTAAACATCACTGACCGGGTCGTGGCTGTCCTCTTCCATTCGTGCAGGGTGCCATAAACGGACCAGAATGCAGTTCGGGATAAAGGGAATCAGGGAAAAGTAAAGACGGCTTAACTCCCTTCTCTAATTCCCTTCCCCCTCCTCCTCCTCCTCCTCCTCTTCCCACGGGTGGACGTCAGTCTCATGACTCACGCTCCCTCCTTTTCGGACCCCTCTGTAATTCCCCTTTCCCTTTCTTTCTTTCTTTCTTTCTTTCTTTCTTTCTTTCTTCCTTTCTTTCTTTCTTTCTTTTTTCTTTCTTTCTTTCTTTCTTTCTTCTTTCTCCTCCTCTTCGTCCTTCTCTGTCTTCATCCTCCAACACCTCCCACCATACTTCCAGTGAACAGTGACGAGCAGCAGGTGGCCATGTTTGGGAATCTTCATCTTGACTTTATTTCTTTTGCAATGCACTTTATTTCC
>NW_027466926.1:0-49104 GCF_046128005.1 Genypterus blacodes
TGATGGTTGAATGTTCCTTCTGGCAATATAATCGTTTAAAAACCTGTTGCAGTGTTGTTTTGTTGTGTGCTGCGGGAGCACTGCTGTTACGGTGTTGAAAAATAGCTGAAACTTAACTGTTGCTATATTTTGTGCTGTATTGCTATATTCACCCAGTGTGTTGAGACAGATGTGTACGCAGCTCTGTCCTGTGCCCTACTGAAGCATAGGAGGGGCGTATACCACCGAGTGGGCGTGCCTAGACCTCACACACTCGGGCCTGCTTAACAGGAAGAAAGGAGAGAGGCTGACTTCCCTCCTCCCCATCTGAGACTCTATGGAGTCAGGTCTGACCACTTAATATTATTTGGCTTACACCACATATTCTGTACATTAACTGAGAGCTGCAATACAGTATTGGCATATATGGTTGCATTGTTTGATTTAAATGTATTACCAGATGCTGAATTCAGAATAAGTGCTTAAGAAGAGGTGACGTAGGACATATAACATAACTTGTGCTTGAAACATGTATGTTGCTTAACTTAGTTAAGAAGACCAAATTGCAATTATTGCCATTCTAAAACTACGCAATTGAGCCTATCCAGGTATAAAAACATCAAAAGACAATATTCAAATTGTTGATACGCACAGCAGAAATGGACGGAATACCGGTAACCCTCTTGGGAATGAAATATCCCCTGAGCAAAAAAGACATAGTGAAAACATCTGAAAATTGGGAGAAGCGAACTAAAAACTTATGCAGTCCTTGGCCAGCTGGAGGCACATTTGACGTCAATGCATTCGAAGAGATGCAACTCAAAAAAAAATAAAAGACTAAAAACCGTTGGACAAAGGCAAGAAAAGACAACAGAAAAGACAGAAAGAGGAAGAGATAATTAAACTGTTCAAAGATGAAGGCACAAATTACAGGAACAGGTTGAGAGAAATCCGAGAGAATTTAAGAGCTTAAAAGGTGCGAGCGGAGAGGAAACAGACAAAGAAACAGCTAGTGTCAACAGATACTGCAGGAATATATCCAAATCTGGCAGGGGTCGTTCAAATTTCAGGAGACATTGAATTTGATCCTTACTGAGCATCTCATGTCCAATATAAAGAGTCGACTCCAAAAGTTTACAGCAGAGAAAGGAACAAGGAAGTTGTAAAGGACAAACCAAAAGTCTTAGATTGTTTTGCAGAGAGAAACCAGGCTCTGAAAGAGAAAGAGGCAGAGGCATATTGGTTGAAGTTTGACCAACTAAGTGAAGAAAACCTGTAACATACTAAGTATCAAGAGATAGAAGTAGAGGCAGAACAGGAAAAAGGGCTTAAGAGATGTTAAGGGAGAAGCGAGGGCACACGATATGAGAGAGCAGGGCAAAGTATGTGAAGCTCGAGCAAATTACACTGAAGGACCTCGGGAAGTAGAACAGAGAGATATTGTGTCAGGAAGTCTTACATTTGCTGCAGGAAGCCAACAGGGGGCCAAAAGCAAGGAGAAAGATTATGACCTTAGATACAGACCTGCAATAAGGCCTCCAGACAGATATGACCCTGGGCAATATCCAATATGGATAAAGGGGGCACAGGGACAGTATAGCCCATGGCAAACACTCGACCTTGAGGGACTGATTGCTCGACTTCCTAACGTCCATGAGGGGGCCAGCAAATGGATAAAAGCATTCAAGGAAGAGACAGTGGGCAAAATATTGGCTCTTGGCGACATTAAGGCACTGTGGGCCCGAACCATGGGGGTGCCAACAATGGAAAATGTCTTGCGCATGAGTGGCGCACAATGGATGGTTGATCCACTAGCCGATGGAACTGAATTCAATCCATATCGAGCTGGCTTATGGGGGGCCCTGAGGAAAGAATATCCGGTCAAGATTGACCCCAAGGCACTGAAGGGTGAGCTTCTTACTGATACAGAGAATCCTGCTGCCTACATCAGTCGTCAACTGAAAAGATGGAAGCAGGAAACTGAGGAGGAAGCTGAGAGAAGCCACAATGACACAATGACACCACAATGACAATTCTGGAATCAATCTTCAAATGAGCGTAACATAAAAAAGAACAAATGTTTATTGGCTGGGGGATATAACTGAACAAATGACTTAAATTCTACAGAAGTGGGAACATTTTAAATTTAATCTAATACATAATAATAGGAAAACAGGGAGCAGCCATAAATATTGACCCCAATCCTTTCATTTTCAGAGTGATACAATGTTCCTGAATCTATAACATACATGACTTTGCGGGTAAATCTTAATTTGGAATCAAAAGACTTGAGAGGTACTTTTAGGGCGCTGCTAGTTTACTGTTTTATTTTTACTATTTGTATTATTGCACAGTGTAGATACACTGTGCAAGAAAAATTGCAAACAACAGGGATATTGGTCGCCATTTTTGCAGACAATGGTGGATGATGTGCTAGGACAATGGGAAATTTGTGCCCAAAATAATGCAAGAAAAGGAATATTAGCCATATTCCAGTGCCAGAAGGACCATTCAAACATCTGTTCACAGACTATGTTGACGTGAGAAAATCAGTGCATGGAAAGCATTGCATGGTAGTAATAATTGATCGCTTAAGTCGTTGGGTTGAAGAAATAGCATCAAAAGGCCTAGGGTCAGAAACTGTTGTTAAGTTCTTGATAAAAGAAGTAATTCCACGTTTTGGTATACATTCAGAAATAAGTTCAGATAATGGATCAGCATTTGTGCAGAACGTAGCTTGAGGAATCTTATAACAGTTAAGAAGCAGACAAAGGTTGGTTGGTTGGTTGGTGTATATCATCATCAGTCTCAAGGGACAGTCAAAAGAGTTCTCTAAAAGGCAAAGCAGCACAAAGCTCAATTGCAATGATGCTCTACCACTAACACTAATGAGTTATCGCATGCAAACTAACAGAAGCAGACATTTAACCCTGCATGAGAGGCGGACTGGTGGACTCATGCCACACCGCATTTGAGAGGACCCTATAAGGGACCTCCGCTTGAGCAGTTGCAAATGCAGTTGAAGGAATATATGAGGTGGCTAACTGCCATACATGAAGTCATCTATTTACAGGAAAAAAACAGGGTTCCTGATTCTAGTTCAGTAGCAGAGAGCCCGGTGGTGCCAGGAGACCAGGTCCACATTCAGGTCCAGAGAAAGTGACGCGAAGGGCCATACACAGGGCAACACCAACTGCTGTCCAGGTGGAGGGAAGAACTACATGGTACCATCCAAACCACTACACCACTGTCCATAGAGCTGAAGCAGACATCTAGCATTGCCACGCACGAGGACATCTATATCAACATATATGAACTTTGCACTTCCTGTATCAGTATCGGGTTGATATATGTATACTCTGTATCAGCATATTAACATGCATTTGTTACTCATGGTGTTTGCATCTGTATTGGTAAATGCAGGAACTACAATATTCCTATAGGAAGAACTCTTGATTGTGTAAATTTATGCTAATCTCATTTTGATCTTATTTTCAGTTAAATAGGTAATTCATTTACTCAGTAATCACAGTGAAGCAATTCATATTTCAGTTTTACATTGTTGGTTTATGTTTATGATCTACACACAACTGGGCACCGCAGGCAAAATGCTGACTTGACAAGATCTGCCAGGCTTACATTCCATTTATAACCTATATTTATGTATGTAACCTATTTTTATGTATGTATTGTAATGGAACCACATCCAGCGCAAAAGCGTGATCGCCCATGATTAAGTTGAGAGGCAAGGGGGTCTTGAGGGAATTTTTCTAGCATTTTGATGCTAGTTTTTGTCCGTCACTGGTTGTTTGGTTCCAGCTAAAATATTTATATCATCATGTTGGCGATATTGAAATCGCCAAAGGGGGAATTATGTGGAAGAAAATGTACTATATTCAGGACAATAGTATGCAAGTGAACCGTGTGTTCTTGGCAATCATTTAATATTATGTAACTGTTCAATATCAGAAAGGAAGTACACAAGTTGTTTTTAACATTGAGTGTTTTACCAGAAACATCCATCATCAGCGAGGAAGCGACATTGTGTATTGCCAGGTCACCGTGACATGGTTACTAAGGTAGCCAGGGCCAACAATAGAACAATGGAAAGTTCTAGTTTGGGTTTGTGAGGGCTGGGGTGAGGTTCTAAGAACTCCTTGATATAAACTGATGTTGGCTCTATGTGGAGCCAGTGCCCATATTCACAATGACGTGTAAGATAGCACTCATGTGTGAATGAATAAACGAAGATACACAGCCTCAACTGTCTCCGCAAATTGATATATAGAATTATACTATTGTATATTGTTCTTCTAAACACCTTCAAACTGCACCTAGTCACCCCATCTCATTTCCATTGAGTGCAGTTAATGTGTCTCAAGTGATTGTAGTATAACGACACCTGTGTCTGAGAGGTCCAGTCACTGGTTCAGAAGTATTCCTGCCAGAATTACACAATGAAGACAAAAGAACACTCCAAGCAACTCAGAGAAAAGATATTTGAAAAGAATAAGTCAGGGGATGGCTACAAAACAAATTCCAACTCACTGCGCATCCCCCCGAGTTCATTTCAATCCATCATCAAGAAATGGGAGGAGTATGGCCATCCTTGCAAATTGAGTGACTGGGCAAGAGGGAGACTGGTGAGGGAGACCACCAAGACACCTACGACCTCTCTGAAGGAGTTAAAACCTTCAGTGGCTGAGATTGGAGAGACTGTGCATACAACTGTTGCCCGAGTACTTCACTAGTCAAAGCTGTATGGGAGAGTGGCAAAGACAAAGCCACTGTTGAAAAATCTCGAACTGGAGTTCGCCCAAAGGCATGTGGGAGATTCCAAGGTCAATTTGGAGGAAGGTTATTTGATCTGATGAGACAAAAATGTAGCTTTTGGGTCATCAGATTATTCGCTCTGTTTGGCCGACACGTAAACACTGCACATCTCCACAAACACACCATCCCCACATTGAAGCATGGTGGTGGCAGCATCATGGTGTGGGATGCTTCTTGGCAGCAGGCCCTGGAATGCTTGCAAAGATAGAGGGGAAAATGAATGCAGCAGAATTTTGTAAAATCCTGGAGGACATTATGACTCAGTATGCAAGAGAGCTACAACCTCGGAGAAGAGCTGTTCACGCCCGATCCTGAAGCAAGCTTACAGAGCCTGTGCTTTTTTGCAAGGAAGAATGGACAGAAATTTCAGTATCCAGACGTGCAAGCCTGATAGAGACCTCTCCACACCGACTCAGTGCTGTGATTGCAGCCAACGGTGCATGTACTAATTGGCTTGTACCTGTACCATGCTCAATGACAATGAAGTTGAAGCAAATCTAATTCACTGGTGTAGCCTTACTGACACCTACTGGAAGTTTGCAGATATTGCTGCATAGTAATGACTAGTGATCAAAACACATCACACACAATATTAAACCCAAATAACACAAAAAAAAGAATATAAAGTAACCCTCATATTAACATCCTTTCAATGGAAATACGCTTGTCTACCCTAAACATGACATCTACGCCACATTGAGGTCACAGACATTCCTTATGTCACCCTTTGTCCTTTTGTCACCATGGAGAGAATTATCATTTTGGTTTAATTTAATCAGTGTTACATATTGGCAACATACACAAATCTATTCCCATGTCTGAAGAAACACTAAGCAGTTTATTGGATACACAGCAACATGACTTCATCCAGGGTCATGGGTGGCTTCATCACTTTTTTCTAAACACTGTAAAATGGCACCTTGTCCTCCCATCTCATCTTTACTTCATGTATGAATTTGCTCTTGGCCACACCCAGAATCGGCCTCAGCTCAAACATCACCTATAATGCAAGTAAGTGTTAAAACTTGCAACAATGCTTGCTGAGTGCATAAGCCAAAATTATGATTTAATCACTGGCATTATGAAGATCCTTGAAACATGGCTTTGCATCAGGGATCATTGTTAGCTTGTCCTCTTCTTTCAGGATGTAACTGTTGATGAAGGCTCTTCTAAACACCTTCAAACTACACCTAGTCACCCCATCTCAATTCCATCGAGTGCAGTTAATGTGTCTCAAGTGATTGTAGTATAACGACACCTGTGTCTGGGAGGTCCAGTCACTGGTTCAGAAGTATTCCTGCTAGAATTACACAATGAAGACAAAAGAACACTCCAAGCAACTCAGAGAAAAGATATTTGAAAAGAATAAGTCAGGGGATGGCTACAAAACCATTTCCAACTCACTGCACATCCCCCCGAGTTCATCTCAATCCATCATCAAGAAATGGGAAGAGTATGGCCATCCTCGCAAATTGAGTGACTGGGCAAGAGGGAGACTGGTGAGGGAGACCACCAAGACACCTACAACCTCTCTGAAGGAGTTAAAACCTTCAGTGGCTGAGATTGGAGAGACTGTGCATACAACTGTTGCCCGAGTTCTTCACTAGTCAAAGCTGTATGGGAGAGTGGCAAAGAGAAGGCCACTGTTGAAAAATCTGGAACTGGAGTTTGCCCAAAAGGCATTTGAGAGACTCCAAGGTCAATTTGGAGGAATGTTATTTGATCTGATGAGACACAAATTTTGCATTTGGGTCATCAGATTATTCGCTCTGTTTGGCCAACACGTAAACACTGCACATCTCCACAAACACACCATCCCAACTTTGAAGCATGGTGGTGGCAGCATCATGGTGTGGGATGCTTCTTGGCAGCAGGCCGTGGAAGGCTTTTAAAGAAAGAGGGGAAAATGAATGCAGCAACATTCTGTGAAATCCTGGAGGACATTATGACTTAGTATGCAAGAGAGCAACAACCTCGGAGAAGAGCAGTTCACGCCCGATCCCGAAGCAAGCTTACAGAGCTTGAGCTTTTTTGCATGGAAGAATGGACAGAAATTGCAGTATCCAGACGTGCAAGCCTGATAGAGACCTCTCCACACAGACTCAGTGCTGTGATTGCAGCCAAAGGTGCATGTACTAATTGGCTTGTACCTGTGCTCTGCTCAATGACAATGACGTTGAATCAAATCTAATTCACTGGTGTAGCCTTACTGACACCTACTGGAAGTTTGCAGATATTGCTGCATAGTAATGACTATTGATCAAAACACATCACACACAATATTAAACCCAAATAACACAAAAAAAGAATATAAAGGAACCCTCTTATTAACATCCTTTCAATGGAAATACATTTGTCTACCCTAAACATGACATCTGCGAAACATTGAGGTCACAGACATTCCTTATGTCACCCTTTGTCCTTTTGTCACCATGGAGAGAATTATCATTTTGGTTTAATTTAATCAGTGTTACATATTGGCAACATACACAAATCTATTCCCATGTCTGAAGAAACACTAAGCAGTGTATTGGATACACAGCAACATGACTTCATCCAGGGTCATGGGTGGCTTCATCACTTTCTTCTAAACACTGTAAAATGGCACCTTGTCCTCCCATCTCATCTTTACTTCATGTATGAATTTGCTCTTGGCCACACCCAGAATCGGCCTCAGCTCAAACATCACCTATAATGCAAGTAAGTGTTAAAACTTGCAACAATGCTTGCTGAGTGCATAAGCCAAAATTATGATTTAATCACTGGCATTATGAAGATCCTTGAAACATGGCTATGCATCAGGGATCATTGTTAGCTTGTCCTCTTCTTTCAGGATGTAACTGTTGATGAAGGCTCTTCTAAACACCTTCAAACTACACCTAGTCACCCCATCTCAATTCCATCGAGTGCAGTTAATGTGTCTCAAGTGATTGTAGTATAACGACACCTGTGTCTGGGAGGTCTAGTCACTGGTTCAGAAGTATTCCTGCTAGAATTACACAATGAAGACAAAAGAACACTCCAAGCAACTCAGAGAAAAGATATTTGAAAAGAATAAGTCAGGGGATGGCTACAAAACCATTTCCAACTCACTGCACATCCCCCCGAGTTCATTTCAATCCATCATCAAGAAATGGGAGGAGTATGGCCATCCTCGCAAACTGAGTTACTGGGCAAGAGGGAGACTGGTGAGGGAGACCACCAAGACACCTACGACCTCTCTGAAGGAGTTAAAACCTTCAGTGGCTGAGATTGGAGAGACTGTGCATACAACTGTTGCCCGAGTTCTTCACTAGTCAAAGCTGTATGGGAGAGTGGCAAAGAGAAAGCCACTGTTGAAAAATCTGGAACTGGAGTTTGCCAAAAGGCATTTGAGAGACTCCAAGGTCAATTTGGAGGAATGTTATTTGATCTGATGAGACACAAATTTTGCTTTTGGGTCATCAGATAATTCAGAAATCCATATCCACAAACACACCATCCCCACATTGGTGGGGCAGCATCATGGTGTGGGATGCTTCTCAGCAGCAGGCCCTGGAAAGCTTGTAACTATAGAGGGGAAAATGAATGCAGCAACATTTTGTGAAATCCTGGAGGACATTATGACTCAGTATGCAAGAGAGGGACAACGTCGGAGAGAACTGTTCATGCCCGATTCCCAAGCAACCTGACAGAGCTTGAGCTTTTTTGCTAGGAAGAATGGAAAGAAATTGCAGTATCCAGATGTACAAGCCTGATTGAGACCTCTCCACACAGACTCAGTGCTGTGATTGCAGCCAAAGGTGCATCTACTCATTGGCTTGTACCTGTACTCTGCTCAATGACAATAAAGTTGAATCAAATCTAATTCAGTTGTGTAGCCGTACTGACACCTACTGGAAATTTGCAGATATTGCTGCATAGTAATGACTGGTGATCAAAACACATCACACACATCATTAAACCCACATAACACAAAAGAAGAATATAAATGAACCCTCTTATTAACATTCTTTCAAAGGAAATACGATTGTCTACCCTAACATGACATCTGTGCCACATTGAGGTCACAGACATTCCTTTTGTCACCCTTTGTCCTTTTGTCACCACCAAGAGTATTATCAATCTGAGTGTATTTAATCAGCGATACGTATCGGTAACATACACCAATCTATTCCCATGAGTGGCGTCCGGCAGGAGACCGTAAGCGTCTGGTCAGGACAGGGTCCGATTCTTTTGTCTTTCAATGGCCAAAAGAAGGAGGAGGCTGACCTGACCCAAAGACTGACTCAAGTTCTGGGCTTGGGAGGAAGAGGAGATTGCGGTGGCAGCGGTGGTAGTAGTCGCCAGAGTTAGAAAGGAGGAAGACAAAATCTACCACCCGACCTGCCCCCAGTCCAGTATGTGTGATGTGGCCCAAGGTGAGTAGTGTGAAAATACACATTTTAATATGTCACGTAGAAGATTGGGGGATTAAAAATCACTTATTCTCACTTGTGTAATTACTCACAGCTATGACACCAGACAACTGAAAAGACACCAGCATGGCAATGCCAGTGATCAACTGCCAGCGGACAGTCCTGTCCCTCAGTAACTGTAGAACAGAAACAACTTGTAGATTGTTCTGGCGCTCCATTCCGTCATTCCATGCATTCCATTCATCTCTCCATTTTTTCAGAGGAATCTCCTGAGGGGTGAGACCAAAACAGAATATTTAAAAGTAGCATTGAACTGCTTAATTCCAGAAGTTTTAAATAGAGTTACTTGTGTCTAGTTTGTTTGTAATTTATGTTGAAAATTACCAGTATTTGTCCTTTAGAACCAGTTTAACAAATCAGGCTGGGTTTGCTCTTTATTTACCCAATAAGCTGGCAAGTGCCTGTCTCTTGTTCCAAACATGACCTCCATTTCCAGAAGTGTCAGCATCCTTGAAATAAAAACTAAAACGCACAATTTTCTCTGAAATAAGTTGAAATTGACCATTAATTATTCAATATCTGATAGATGTGATACTTTGCCTTGCTTTCCAATGTAACATATTTAAAATAATATAACAAATGAATAGTGCTGGACTAAATTATAGCAATCCCTGAGAAGTGATAATAAATAATGGTGTCTTCAACCTTAGAATCAATAATTCAGCCTCTATAAATGGAGAAAACCTTTCCATGTGCTGTTTTCTCTCAGGGACAATTTTAGACTTTTTATTTTTAGGGTACCAAGACTTTTAGCCATGTCTGCATATCAAGACTCCAGGCTTAGCACAGTCAGCTCAGAACCAAGAGCGCAGTAGAACAGGCTGAACCTTGCAAACAACAATGCACTTTTTTTCTGCAGCAGCCTCATCGTTCTTCTCTATCAGCAGGTATCCAGGGCTCTCAGGCATGGAGAACAGCCCACCAAGCTGCGCCAATGCAAGTATGGCAATACCTGCGTTCCAAATTATTATGCAAATTGGATTTAAGTGTCATAAACATTAATTTTTTTTGCTTTTCAATTATATTCATGGATGGTATTGTGTTATTGAAATCCATCTCAGACACCTGTGGAAATTAGTTTGCGAGGTGGGCCCAATCAAAGGAGAACTACTTAAGAGGGACGTTCCATTAAGCAGGCCACAGGTTTCAAGCAATATGGGAAAGAAAAAGGATCTCTCTGCTGCCGAAAAGTGTCAAATAGTGCAATACCTTGGACAAGGTATGAAAACATTAGATATTTAGCAAAAATTTAAGCGTGATCATCGTACTGTGAAGAGATTTGCGGCTGATTCAGAGCGCAGACGGGGTCGTGCAGATAAAGGCATAATGAGGAAGGTTTCGGCCAGACAAATTCATCGGGTTAGGAGAGCAGCTGCTAAAATGCCATTACAAAGCAGCAAACAGGTATTTGAAGCCGCTGGTGCCTCTGGAGTCCCGCAAACCTCATGGTGTAGGATCCTCCAGAGGTTTGCAGTTGTGCATAAACCTACTATTCGGCCACCTAAACAATGCTCACAAGCAGAAACGGTTGCAGTGGGATCAGAAATACATAAGGACTAATTTTCAAACAGTCTTGTTTACTGATGAGTGCTGTGCAACCCTGCAACAGCACTGCAGATGGATAGAGTAGTGGATGGCCACCATGTCCCAACAAGGCTGCAACGTCAGCAAGGAGGTGGCGAGGTTATGTTTTGGGCCGGAATCATGGGGAGAGAGCTAGTAGGCCCCTTTAGGGTCCCTGAAGGTGTGAAAATGACCTCAGTAAAGTATTTAAAGTTTCTAAACTGACCACTTTCTTCCGTGGTAAAGAAAGAAGAACCGTGCCTTCCGTGGTAAAATCATCTTATGCACGACAATGCACCATCTCATGCTGCAAAGAGTACCTCTGTGTCATTGGCTGCTATGGGCATAAAAAGGAGATAAACTCATGGTGTGGCCCCCATCTTCACTTGACCTTAACCCTATTGAGAACCTTTGGAGCATCCTCAAGCAAAAGATCTATGAGGGTGGGAGGCAGTTCAGATCAAAACAGCAGCTCTGGGAGGCTATTCTGACATCCTGCAAAGAAATTTAACCAGAAACTCTCCAAAAACTCACAAGTTCAATGGAGGCAAGAATTGTGAAGGTGATATCAAAGAAGGGATCCTATGTTTACATGTAACTTGGCCTATTAAGATGTTTTTGATTGAAATAGCTTTTGATTTCAGTAAATATGACCTCCTAATGCTGCAAATTCAACAAATGGCCATTTTTAGTTCTTTACAACCTATAAAATGTTTTGCAACTCTGTTGTGCATAATCATTTGGAACAGTGCATTTTGAGTTTATTATTTAAAAAACAAAAAAAATACTGTTATCATTGGGAAGTTTGTTCAATACGATTTGAATTATACTCTAAAATTATACTGACTATCATTTGCATCGACGATTTAGGAAAATCTGAGAAAAATATCACTTGCATAATACTTACTGCAAAGTGGACTCCTGTATCCACAGACAATGAGGGTCAACTATACAAGAGATCTATTTAGCTCATAGATTTAGAGGTGATGGTGTAACCTTTGGGATCCTAATTTTATTTAAGAGGATGTTATTTTTTTGAATGTGGACAAGATAAACCACATTTCCTGTTTACATCTGCCACTCATCTGTCCAAATATCTCACGGAGACTTAATATCTGCCCAGCAAGCACACCCAGCAGTGTGGCCTTCTTGGGCATGTCTGTTGATGGTTGCCTCTGTGGCCAATTGAGAATTCAACCAGCCTATATACTATATTGTAGCTGACAAGATGGCAGCGCGTGTACATCGCGAGGCTCAACTAAATTTAGCAAATTAGTGCTTATTTACATAGTTTTCTCCTGCGTGTTCGCCCGATTCAGCGGGCCGAACCATTCATATAGTAGAGAGTCACTTTTAGACATTTTTTACCGAAGCAATAACGTAGTTTTGGACCACCCATTCAACTTCGACGAGCTCCCACCTGAGTTGGTAAAGTCACCGAGGTGTCAAGGAGTCATCCTGCCGACCGGCTACTCTCTGCGCCGGCGTCAGACCGCAAACAAAGACGGGGGAAACGCGGAGGTCTGCGTGCTAAATCCACACCGGCCATCGCTCCCTAGCATTTTCCTCGCCAAAGTGCGGTCTCTGCGAATAAGATGGATGAACTCAAGATCTGGACCCTCACACAGAAAAGGCTCATGGACTGCAGTCTCATGTTCTTCACTCTTCACGGAAACATGGCTTAGCGACGCTGTCCCGAACTGCGTGGTGGAGCTTGAGGGGCGCACCATCTTCAGGGCCGATAGAGAAGCGGCAGCCACAGGTAAAATCAGAGGTGGAGGAGTATGCATTTATGTAAACAAATCATGGTGCATGGACTCTGCCGTTGTGGATACCCATTGTTCTGCTGATCTGGAGTACCTGGTTATCAAGTGCAGGCCCTTCTACCTTCCACGTGAGTTCACCTGCATTGTTGCTGCTGCGGTTTATGTCCCACTGGATGCTAATGCTAAAGTGGCCATGAGAGAACTTTATGCTGCCATCAACAAACTGCAGACCATGCATCCGGATGAGGCCTTTATTGTCGCTGGGGATTTTAACCACCGCACTCTATGATCTGTTCTTCCTAAGTTCCGACAGAACGTCTCCTGCTCCACAAGGGGACAAAGGACTTTGGACCATGTTTACACCAGTGTAGCTAAGGCATACAAAGTCACTCCCCTCCCCCACCTTGGTCACTCTGATCACCTCTCTTTGTTCCTGATCCCCAAGTACTCCCCCATCATCAAACAGATCAAACCCACAACAAGGACCGTCAAAATCTGGTCCGAGGGTGCTGATTCCATTCTCCAACAGCAATTCCAACAAACAGATTTGAATGTGTTCTCCGTTCAGGCCACCACAGACTCCCTGATTAACATTGACATTCTCACAAACTCTGTCCTGGATCATATCAACAGGTGTGTGGACAGAGTGACATCACTTAAAACAATAAAAACTTTCTCCAACCAGAAGCCCTGGATGAACAGAGAGGTTCGCCCTCTGCTCAATGCCAGAGATGCAGCCTTCAGGTCTGGAGACCAGGAGCCCTTCCTCTAGCTAGGGCCAACCTGAGAAGTGAAATCTCACAGGCCAAACATGGCTACAAACTGAAGGTTGAAGAGCACTTCAACTCCTCTGACCCCCAGCTTATGTGGCAAGGCATACAGTCACTCACCAGCTACAAACCACCCAACACTGTGCCCCCTACCAGCTCCACCTCCACCCCCCTCCCTGACGAGCTCAACCACTTCTACGCTCGCTTTGACCGGGAAAACAGGGAGGTGATGTCCAAGGCAGATCTACCTCTCAACGATCTGCCTCTCACACTCTCCACCTCAGAGGTCCTGAGCAAGGTGAACGCCCGGAAGGCAGCTGGCCCCGATGGAATACCTGGGCGCGTGCTCAAAGCGTGTGCAGAGCAGCTGGCCGGGGTCTTTGCGGACATTCCTTGGCCCAAGCAGTTGTTCCCACTACCTTTAAGACCGCCACCATCGTGCCAGTGCCGAAGCACTCCACCGCTACGGCCCTGAATGACTTCCATCCTGTTGCCCTCACCCCCATCATCGCCAAGTGCTTTGAGAGGCTGGTCCTCTCACACTCAAAAACCTGCCTGCCTGCTACTTGGGACCCTCACCAGTTTGCCTACCGCCACAATAGGTCAACTGAGGACGCCATCTCCACGGCACTTCATTCCACACTGACACACTTGGACACCCAGAACTGTTACGCCAGAATGCTGTTCATTGACTTCAGCTTAGCATTCAATACTGTGATCCCCTCCAAGTTGATATCCAAGCTCAGCCAGCTTGGTATCAACTCATCCCTCTGCAATTGGACTCTGGACTTTCTATCTAACACACCCCAGTCTGTTAAGATAGACAACCTCTCCTCCTCCACTATCACCCTGAACACCAGCGTGCCACAAGGTTGCGTGCTGAGCCCTCTCCTTTACTCCCTATTCACCCATGACTGCGCTCCTATCTATGGTTCCAATTCCATAATTAAGTTCGCAGATGACACCACGGTGATAGGCCTGATCAGAGGCGACGATGAGACGGCCTACAGGGAGGAAGTACGGTACCTGACCACGTGGTGTGCACACACACCCATCTCCATCAACGGAGCTGCAGTGGAGTGTGTGCCCAGCTTCAAGTTCCTTAGCATCCACATCTCCGATGATCTCACCTGGTCCATAAACTCCTCCACCCTGGTCAAAAAGGCGCACAGCTCCTCTACTTTCTTCGGAGCCTTAAGAAAGCTCACCTTTGTCCCAGGATCCTGGTGAACTTCTACTGCTGTGCTATTGAGAGCATTCTTACAAACTGTATCACAGAATCTATAAACTAATTTTATTACTTTGAAAGGAATTCTGTAATGTAGTTTTGATTTTATGTTCAGAAAAGGCTGCTTTAAAGATCAAAACGTACTGCTCTGCATCAGACCGGAAAGCACTCCAGCGGGTGGTGAAAACTGCCCAAAGGATCACCGGTACACAACTGGACAGTATCAAACAGATCTACCGTCGACGCTGTTTGGGCAAAACCAGGAACATGATAAAAGAGTCATTCCACCCCAATAATAAACTTTTCACCATCCTCCCATCCGGCAGGCGTTACAGAAGCCTCCGCTCTCGCACCAGCAGGCTCAGGAAGAGTTTCTTCTACGAGGCAGTGACCCTGTTGAACTCTACTTCATTCCCCCACTCAACTCCATCCTCCCTCTAGCATCATCTTGCACTCCACTGCCATTTGCACAACTTTCGGTTTTGCACTGATCTTTTTCATTTCACTTCCACTGCCATTTGCACAACTTTCTGTTTTCACTGATCAGACTCCTTGCACTATTTATTTACATATTTATTAATTTATAATTATAGTTAGTATTTAAAGTATATATAGTGTATATAGTTTATTCTGTATATATTCTGTGTTCTGTATATATAATAGTACACTTTCAGTGGCCCCATCTGGCCCCTTGGAACAATTTCTAGAGGCACTATTGTAGGCCTGTAGGCCTGAAAAAGGCCTGTGTGTGTATTTGATCCTAGGGTATACGAATAAATGTTATACGAATAAATGTTATTTGATCATTAGACATTTTATATATTAAATGCTGTTGACTTTGAAATCAGTGTTGTTTCTTTTTCTGCATTTACAATTCATACACAATGTGTTAACTTGAAGCAGTACACACACACAATCACATACGGTGTGCGCGCACTCACATATACAACCAAATATGCGCACACCACAAGTTTAAAATACTTCAGATTTTACAGGTTTTGGGGATTTTTTGCCATTCCTATTAAAATAAGTTTACATTTCCTTCAGGCCCTCCAAACCTTCAAGCACTTGTAGGCTTCAATCTTTCAGGCATTTTAGCAGCGTTCAGCTCACCAAGAAGAGGCTTTTTCGGCTCCCAAACAGCTCTTTATTATTTTTCAATTTTTTGCCAAATTTAGTGCTACTTTGACATATGATATGTCTAGTCTAGTTCCTGAGCCCACGTGGTAATATCCTTCACAGAATGATGTCGGTTATTAATGCAGTGCCGCCTGAAGGATCGAAGGTCACGGGCATTCAATGTTGGTATTCGACCTTGCCGCTTACGTGCAGAGATTTCTCCAGATTCTCTGAATCTTTTGATGATATTATGGACTGTAGATGATGAAATCCCTAAATTCCTTGCAATTGCAACAAAACGTTCTTCAACTGTTGGACTATTTGCTTTTGCGATTTGGTTTGTAATTATACTAAACCTTATAATTTCCAGAATTCCTTAGTTTTACATGTTTAGTATAAAAAGATTAAATGTAAAAACAAACACTATTACACATTTTAATGTGGGAACACGGCACGCGGCTTCTTCCTTTAGAGCTCTTCCTTTACAGCAGCAGCTTTTTAGAGGTTTAATCATGAGAACTGTAGCCGAAGAGGTAGCGGTGTCTTAAAATCTGGACAAATATAACATGCATAGAGAGATACCACTAGAAGTTGATTGGAAAATTGTTTTGGTCTGCTTTGATCTATCCATAAAAATGTCACGGGTTAACGGAACAGAGGACCCATAAGGTCCGAGGGCTGGCGGTGAGAGACGAGGTCGAGGGCAGGCGTAAATCCAAGGGCTGGAGAAGGGAAATGAGGTCAGGTGCAGGCATGGGTCGGTACACAGGAGCTGAGACAGAAGACGTGGTCAGGTGCAGGCATGGGTCAGCACACAGGTAAAACAAGATCAGATGAGGAGTACTGTCACGAGGATTACAAACACAAGGAAGTCACGAACGATAACAAACTGACAAAGAACACACAGAACACATGGGTATATGTATACAAGACAAGGGAGGAGACAACAAGACACAGGTGAACGACATTAGGGAAGGCAGGTAATCACACTGACGGGGACGCACAGGAAGGTAGGAGGTGAAGACGCCTGAAACAGAGACAAGACTGTGAGTTTCAAAAATAAAATAAAATTACATTACATTACGATCATTTAGCAGACGCTTTTATCCAAAGCGACGTACATTGCATTACCACCCATTACAGAGGGGGGAGCAGTTGGGGGTTCGGTGCCTTGCTCAGGGGCACCTAGGCAGGGACTCGAACCTCCGACCCTGCGCTTCCCAAGCGGAAGCCCTACCGACTCAGCTACTGCCTCCCCCTATTTATAAAATAGATAATTTAAAAAAATCAATAACAAATTATGAGAAGAACATGAATACATAAATAATAACAGGCAACACAGCAGCATCAAACAGTCTCTCTCTCTCTCTCTCTCTCTTTCTCTCTCTTTGAAGGCGCTGATCATTTTGTCGTACGAGTCAAAGAAATGTTTAGGTAGGAGATTAAAACAGGTAAAAAAATCTGAACGTGATCATTTTGATCACGTTTATTTTCCCAATTAAGGAGAGTGGTAAACTCTTCCATCTAAGAAAGACTGTCTTTCAAGTCTTCAGGGTTGCGGTGAGCGCAGTGTCTGTGGCGGGAAGGAGGTCTGAGAATGTACGAGTCATATTCTCGAGATACTTCAACCCCGAGCTACCGAGCTTGAAGGGGAAGTCTGTTTTGCGGAGATGCAAACTTAAAGTATTAATGGGGTAACATTTGCTCTTTGAAATATTGATTTTGTAGCCAGAAAAAACTTCCATTGAGTGCAGTTAATGTGTCTCAAGTGATTGTAGTATAACGACACCTGTGTCTGGGAGGTCCAGTCACTGGTTCAAAAGTATTCCTGCTAGAATCACACAATGAAGACAAAAGAACACTACAAGCAACTCAGAGAAAAGATATTTGAAAAGAATAAGTCAGGGGATGGCTACAAAACCAATTCCAACTCACTGCGCATCCCCCCGAGTTCATTTAAATCCATCAACAAGAAATGGGAGGAGTATGGCCATCCTCACAAACTGGGCAAGAGGGAGACTGGTGAGGGAGACCACCAAGACACCTACGACCTCTCTGAAGGAGTTAAAACCTTCAGTGGCTGAGATTGGAGAGACTGTGCATACAACTGTTGCCCGAGTACTTCACTAGTCAAAGCTGTATGGGAGAGTGGCAAAGACAAAGCCACTGTTGAAAAATCTCGAACTGGAGTTTGCCCAAAGGCATGTGGGAGACTCCAAGGTCAATTTGGAGGAAGGTTATTTGATCTGATGAGACAAAAATGTAGCTTTTGGGTCATCAGATTGTTCGCTCTGTTTGGCCAACACTTAAACACTGCACATCTCCACAAACACACTATCCCCACATTGCAGCATGGTGGTGTGGCAGCATCATGGTGTGGGAGGCTTCTTGGCAGCAGGCCCCAGAAGGCTTGTAAAGATAGAGGGGAAAATAAATGCAGCAAAATTAAGTGAAATCTTGGAGGACATTATGACTCAGTATGCAAGAGAGCTACAACTTCGGAGAAGAGCTGTTCACGCCCGATTCCTTTTGCAAGGAAAAATGGAAAGAAATTGCAGTGTTCAGACGTGAAAGCCTGATAGAGACCTCTCCACAGAGACTCAGTGCTGTGATTGCAGCCAAAGGTGCATGTACTAATTGGCTTGTACCTGTACTCTGCTCAATGACAATGAAGTTGAATCAAATCTAATTCACTGGTGTAGCCATACTGACACCTACCGGAAGTTTGCAGATATTGCTGCATAGTAATGACTAGTGATCAAAACACATCACACACAATATTGAACCCAAATAACACAAAAGAACAATATAAAGGAACCCTCTTATTAACATCCTTTCAATGGAAATACGTTTGTCTACCCTAAACATGACATCTGCGCCACATTGAGGTCACAGACATTCCTTATGTCACCCTTTGTCCTTTTGTCACCATAGAGAGAATTATCATTTTGGGTTCATTTAATCAGTGTTACACATTGGCGACATACACAAATCTATTCCCATGTCTGAAGAAACACTAAGCAGTGTATTGGATACACAGCAAAATGACTTCATCCAGGGTCATGGGTGGCTTCATCACTTTTTTCTAAACACTGTAAAACGGTACCTTGTCCTCCCATCTTGTCTTTACTTCATTTATAAATTTGCTCTTGGCCACACCCAGAATCGGCCTCAGCTCACACATCACCTACAATGCAAGTAAGTGTTAAAACTTGCAACAATGCTTGCTGAGTGGATAAGTCAAAATTATGAATTAATCGCTGGCATTATGAAGATCCTTGAAACATGGCTATGCATCAGGGATCATTGTGAGCTCATCCTCTTCTTTCAGGACGTTACTGTTGATGAAGGCTCTTCTAAACACCTTCAAACTGCACCTAGTCACCCCATCTCAATTCCATTGAGTGCAGTAAATGTGTCTCAAGTGATTGTAGTTTAACGACACCTGTGTCTGGGAGGTCCAGTCACTGGTTCAGAAGTATTCGTGCTAGAATTACACACAGTGAAGACAAAAGAACACTCCAACTCCACACTGGTGAGGGGGGACCACCAAGACACCTACGACCACTCTGAAGGAGTTAAACCTTAAAACCTTCAGTGGCTGAGATTGGAGAGACTGTGCATACAACTGTTGCCCGAGTTTTTCACTAGTCAAAGCTGTATTTGAGGGTGGCAAAGAGAAAGCCACTGTTAAAAAATCTCAAACTGGAGTTCGCCCAAAGGCATGTGGGAGACTCCAAGGTCAATTTGGAGGAAGGTCTGATTGATTGAAATTTAGCCTTTGGGTCATCATATTATTCGCTCTGTTTTGCCAACACTTAAACACTGCACATCTCCACAAACAAACTATCCCCACATTGCAGCATGGTGGTGTGGCAGCATCATGGAATGGGATGCTTCCTGGCAGCAGGCCCTGGAAGGCTTGTAAAGATAGAGGGGAAAATGAATGCAGCAACATTTCGTGAAATCCTGGAGGACATTATGACTCAGTATGCAAGAGAGCTACAACCTCGGAGAAGAGCTGTTCACGCCGGATCCCAAAGCAAGCTTACAGAGCTTGAGCTTTTTTGCAAGGAAGAATGGACAGAAATTGCAGTATCCAGACGTGCAAGCCTGATAGAGACCTCTCCACACAGACTCAGTGCTGTGATTGCAGCCAACGGTGCATCTACTCATTGGCTTGTACCTGTACTCTGCTCAATGACAATGAAGTTGAATTAAATCTAATTCACTGGTGTAGCCTTACTGACACCTACCGGAAGTTTGCAGATATTGCTGCATAGTAATGACTAGTGATCAAAACACATCACACACAATATTGAACCCAAATAACACAAAAGAAGAATATAAAGGAACCCTCTTATTAACATCCTTTCAATGGAAATACGTTTGTCTACCCTAAACATGACATCTGCGCCACATTGAGGTCACAGACATTCCTTGTGTCACCCTTTGTCCTTTTGTCACCATCGAGAGAATTATCATTTTGGTTTAATTTAATCAGTGTTACATATTGGCAACATACACAAATCTATTCCCATGTCTGAAGAAACACTAAGCAGTGTATTGGATACACAGCAACATGACTTCATCCAGGGTCATGGGTGGCTTCATCACTTTCTTCTAAACACTGTAAAACGGCACCTAGTCCTCCCATCTTGTCTTTACTTCATGTATAAATTTGCTCTTGGCCACACCCAGAATCGGCCTCAGCTCACACATCAGCTATAATGCAAGTAAGTGTTAAAACTTGCAACAATGCTCGCTGAGTGGATAAGCCAAAATTATGAATTAATCACTGGCATTATGAAGATCCTTGAAACATGGCTATGCATAAGGGATGATTGTTAGCTTGTCCTCTTCTTTCAGGACGTTACTGTTGATGAAGGCTCTTCTAAACACCTTCAAACTACACCTAGTCACCCCATCTCAATTCCATTGAGTGCAGTTAATGTGTCTCAAGTGATTGTAGGGAGGCAGTGGCTCAGTGGGTAGTGTAACTTGGGAACTGGAGGGTCGCCGGTTCGAGCCCCTGCCGAGGTGCCCCTGTGCAAGGCACCGAACCCTCAATTGCTCCCCCCTCTGCGAAGGGTGGTAATGTAATGTAAGTCGCTTTGGATAAAAGCGTCTGCCAAATGATCGTAATGTAATGTAATGTAGTATAACGACTGTGTCTGGGAGGTCCAGTCACTGGTTCAGAAGTATTCCTGCTAGAAATACATAATGAAGACAAAAGAACACTCCAAGCAACTCAGAGAAAAGAAATTTGAAAACAATAAGTCAGGGGATGGCTACAAAACCAATTCCGACTCACTGCGCATCCCCCCCGAGTTCATTTAAATCCATCATCAAGAATTTTTTTATTTTTGTGAGTATGGCCATCCTCACAAACTGAGTTACTGGGCAAGAGGGAGACTGGTGAGGGAGACCACCAAGACACCTACGACCACTCTGAAGGAGTTAAAACCTTCAGTGGCTGAGATTGGAGGGACTGTGCATACAACTGTTGCCCGAGTACTTCACTAGTCAAAGCTATAGGGGAGCGTGGCAAAGAGAAAGCCAATGTTGAAAAATCTTGAACTGGAGTTAGCCCAAAGGCATGTGGGAGACTCCAAGGTCAATTTGGAGGAAGGTTATTTCATCTGATGAGACAAAAATTTGGCTTTTGGGTCATCAGATTATTCGCTCTGTTTGGCCAACATGTAAACACTGCACATCTCCACAAACACACCATCCCCACATTGAAGCGTGGTGGTGGCAGCATCATGGTGTGGGATGCTTCTTGGCAGCAGGTCCTGGAAGGCTTGTAAAGATAGAGGGGAAAATGAATGCAGCAACATTTTGTGAAATCCTGGAGGACATTATGACTCAGTATGCAAGAGAGAGACAACCTCGGAGAAGAGCTGTTCACGCCTGATTCCCAAGCAAGCTGACAGAGCTTGAGCTTTTTTACAAGTGAGCATGGAAAGAAATTGCAGTATCCAGACGTGCAAGCCTGATAGAGACCTCTCCATACAGACTCAGTGCTGTGATTGCGGCCAACGGTGCATCTACTCATTGGCTTGTACCTGTACTCTGCTCAATGACAATGAAGTTGAATCAAATCTAATTCACTGGTGTAGCCTTACTGACACCTACTGGAAGTTTGCAGATATTGCTGCATAGCAATGACTAGTGATCAAAACACATCACACACAATATTAAACCCAAATAACACAAAAGAAGAATATAAAGGAACCCTCTTATTAACATTCTTTCAATGGAAATACGATTGTCTACCCTAAACATGACATCTGTGAAACATTGAGGTCACAGACATTTCTCTTGTCACCCTTTGTCCTTTTGTCACCATCGAGAGAATTATCATTTTGGGTTAATTTAATCAGTGTTACATATTGGCAACATACACAAATCTATTCCCATGTCTGAAGAAACACTAAGCAGTGTATTGGAAACACAGCAACATGACTTCATCCAGAGTCATGGGTGGCTTCATCACTTTCTTCTAAACACTGTCAAACGGCACCTTGTCATCCCATCTCTTCTTTAATTCATTTATAAATTTGCTCTTGGCCACACCCAGAATCAGCCTCAGCTCACACATCAGCTATAATGCAAGTAAGTGTTAAAACTTGCAACAATGCTTGCTGAGTGGATAAGCCAGATTTGATCGGCTGGATTCAGCCCTGAAAATCCAGATGGCCCAACCAGTGACTTGGAGGAGGAGGAGCTACAGATCCCATGATGATCACACACATCTCACACACTTCTCACTGCAAAAGCTTTTTCAGTAAGAAAAACGTCACTAAATTATTTTTTTAATCAAATATTTACTCAAGCCAACTCACTGCGCATCCCCCGGAGTTCGTTTCAACCCATCATCAAGAATTGGAAGGAGTTTGGCCATCCTCACAAACTGAGTGACTGGGCAAGAGGGAGACTGGTGAGGGAGACCACCAAGACACCTATGACCTGTCTGAAGGAGTTAAAACATTCAGTGGCTGAGATTGGAGAGAATGTGCACACAACTGTTGCTCGAGTTCTTCACTAGTCAAAGCTGTATCGGACAGTGGCAAAGAGAAAGCCACTGTTGAAAAATCTCAAACTGGAGTTTGCCCAAAGGCATGTGGGAGACTCCAAGGTCAATTTGGGGGAAGGTTATTTGATCTGTTGAGACAAAAATGTACTTTTTAGGTCATCAGATTATTCGCTCTGTTTGGCCAACGCTTAAACACTGCACATCTCCACAAACACACCATCCCCACATTGAAGCGTGGTGGTGGCAGCATCATGGTGTGGGGGGCTTCTTGGCAGCAGGCCCCAGAAGGCTTGTAAAGATAGAGGGGAAAATGAATGCAGCAACATTTTGTGAAATCCTGGAGGACATTATTACTCAGTATGCAAGAGAGCTACAACCTCGGAGAAGAGCTGTTCACGCCCGATCCCTTTTGCAAGCTTACAGAGCTTGAGCTTTTTTGCAAGGAGGAATGGACAGAAATTGCAGTATCCAGACGAGCAAGCCTGATAGAGACCTCTCCACACAGACTCAGTGCTGTGATTGCAGCCAACGGTGCATGTACAAATTGGCTTGTACCTGTACTCTGCTCAATGACAATAAAGTTGAATCAAATCTAATTCACTGGTGTAGCCTTACTGACACCTACTGGAAGTTTGCACACATTGCTGCAAAGTAATGACTAGTGATCATAGTGGCTTCTAACTTTCTTCTAAACACTGTAAAACGGCACCTTGTCCTCCCATCTCATCTTTACTTCATGTATAAATTTGCTCTTGGCCACACCCAGAATCGGCCTCAGCTCACACATCATCTATAATGCAAGTAAGTGTTAAAACTTGCAACAATGCTTGCTGAGTGGATAAGCCACAATTATGAATTAATCACTGGCATTATGAAGACCGTTGAAACATGGCTATGCATCAGGGATCATTGTTAGCTTGTCCTCTTCTTTCAGTACGTTACTGTTGATGAAGGCTCTTCTAAACACCTTCAAACTACACCTAGTCACCCCATCTCAATTCCATCGAGTGCAGTTAATGTGTCTCAAGTGATTGAAGTAAAACGACACCTGTGTCTGGGAGGTCCAGTCACTGGTTCAGAAAACAAAAGAACACTCCAAGCAACTCAGAGAAAAGATCATTAGAAAGTATAAGTCAGGGGACGGCTACAAAACTCTTTCCAACTCACTGCACATCCCCTGGAGTTCATTTAAATCCATCATCAAGAAATTGAGTGACTGGGCAAGAGGGAGACTGGTGAGGGGAGTCCACCAAGACACCTACGATCACTCTGAAGGAGTTAAAACCTTCAGTGGCTGAGATTGGAGGGACTGTGCATACAACTGTTGCCCGAGTACTTCACTAGTCAAAGCTGCATTTGAGGGTGGCAAAGAGAAAGCCACTGTTGAAAAATCTGGAACTGGAGTTCGCCCAAAGGCATGTGGGAGACTCCAAGGTCAATTTGGAGGAAGGTTAGTTGAACTGATGAGACAAAAATTTAGCTTTAGGGTCATCAGATTTTTTGCTCTGTTTGGATAACACGTAAACACTGCATATCTCCACAAACACACCATCCCCACATTGAAGCATGGTGGTGGCAGCATCATGGTGTGGGATGCTTCTCGGCAGCAAGTGCAGTCAGCGCCGACAGGTTTGAATGCATGTGTGCCGTGAGGAAGGGTGTGTTTCCTGTGTGTGTGACTAAGAGAACAAAAGGGAGCCGCGTGTGTGTCCAGTTTGGGCTCCATTGCAAATACGAAGTACATAAACTCTGAAATTTGAAGCTGAAAATTGTAGAAGAAGTACAACTACTAAAAACTTGTACATAAAGTAGTGGTCAAAATTGATGGTTGAATGTTCCTTCTGGCAATATAATCGTTTAAAAACCTGTTGCAGTGTTGTTTTGTTGTGTGCTGCGGGAGCACTGCTGTTACGGTGTTGAAAAATAGCTGAAACTTAACTGTTGCTATATTTTGTGCTGTATTGCTATATTCACCCAGTGTGTTGAGACAGATGTGTACGCAGCTCTGTCCTGTGCCCTACTGAAGCATAGGAGGGGCGTATACCACCGAGTGGGCGTGCCTAGACCTCACACACTCGGGCCTGCTTAACAGGAAGAAAGGAGAGAGGCTGACTTCCCTCCTCCCCATCTGAGACTCTATGGAGTCAGGTCTGACCACTTAATATTATTTGGCTTACACCACATATTCTGTACATTAACTGAGAGCTGCAATACAGTATTGGCATATATGGTTGCATTGTTTGATTTAAATGTATTACCAGATGCTGAATTCAGAATAAGTGCTTAAGAAGAGGTGACGTAGGACATATAACATAACTTGTGCTTGAAACATGTATGTTGCTTAACTTAGTTAAGAAGACCAAATTGCAATTATTGCCATTCTAAAACTACGCAATTGAGCCTATCCAGGTATAAAAACATCAAAAGACAATATTCAAATTGTTGATACGCACAGCAGAAATGGACGGAATACCGGTAACCCTCTTGGGAATGAAATATCCCCTGAGCAAAAAAGACATAGTGAAAACATCTGAAAATTGGGAGAAGCGAACTAAAAACTTATGCAGTCCTTGGCCAGCTGGAGGCACATTTGACGTCAATGCATTCGAAGAGATGCAACTCAAAAAAAAATAAAAGACTAAAAACCGTTGGACAAAGGCAAGAAAAGACAACAGAAAAGACAGAAAGAGGAAGAGATAATTAAACTGTTCAAAGATGAAGGCACAAATTACAGGAACAGGTTGAGAGAAATCCGAGAGAATTTAAGAGCTAAAAAGGTGCGAGCGGAGAGGAAACAGACAAAGAAACAGCTAGTGTCAACAGATACTGCAGGAATATATCCAAATCTGGCAGGGGTCGTTCAAATTTCAGGAGACATTGAATTTGATCCTTACTGAGCATCTCATGTCCAATATAAAGAGTCGACTCCAAAAGTTTACAGCAGAGAAAGGAACAAGGAAGTTGTAAAGGACAAACCAAAAGTCTTAGATTGTTTTGCAGAGAGAAACCAGGCTCTGAAAGAGAAAGAGGCAGAGGCATATTGGTTGAAGTTTGACCAACTAAGTGAAGAAAACCTGTAACATACTAAGTATCAAGAGATAGAAGTAGAGGCAGAACAGGAAAAAGGGCTTAAGAGATGTTAAGGGAGAAGCGAGGGCACACGATATGAGAGAGCAGGGCAAAGTATGTGAAGCTCGAGCAAATTACACTGAAGGACCTCGGGAAGTAGAACAGAGAGATATTGTGTCAGGAAGTCTTACATTTGCTGCAGGAAGCCAACAGGGGGCCAAAAGCAAGGAGAAAGATTATGACCTTAGATACAGACCTGCAATAAGGCCTCCAGACAGATATGACCCTGGGCAATATCCAATATGGATAAAGGGGGCACAGGGACAGTATAGCCCATGGCAAACACTCGACCTTGAGGGACTGATTGCTCGACTTCCTAACGTCCATGAGGGGGCCAGCAAATGGATAAAAGCATTCAAGGAAGAGACAGTGGGCAAAATATTGGCTCTTGGCGACATTAAGGCACTGTGGGCCCGAACCATGGGGGTGCCAACAATGGAAAATGTCTTGCGCATGAGTGGCGCACAATGGATGGTTGATCCACTAGCCGATGGAACTGAATTCAATCCATATCGAGCTGGCTTATGGGGGGCCCTGAGGAAAGAATATCCGGTCAAGATTGACCCCAAGGCACTGAAGGGTGAGCTTCTTACTGATACAGAGAATCCTGCTGCCTACATCAGTCGTCAACTGAAAAGATGGAAGCAGGAAACTGAGGAGGAAGCTGAGAGAAGCCACAATGACACAATGACACCACAATGACAATTCTGGAATCAATCTTCAAATGAGCGTAACATAAAAAAGAACAAATGTTTATTGGCTGGGGGATATAACTGAACAAATGACTTAAATTCTACAGAAGTGGGAACATTTTAAATTTAATCTAATACATAATAATAGGAAAACAGGGAGCAGCCATAAATATTGACCCCAATCCTTTCATTTTCAGAGTGATACAATGTTCCTGAATCTATAACATACATGACTTTGCGGGTAAATCTTAATTTGGAATCAAAAGACTTGAGAGGTACTTTTAGGGCGCTGCTAGTTTACTGTTTTATTTTTACTATTTGTATTATTGCACAGTGTAGATACACTGTGCAAGAAAAATTGCAAACAACAGGGATATTGGTCGCCATTTTTGCAGACAATGGTGGATGATGTGCTAGGACAATGGGAAATTTGTGCCCAAAATAATGCAAGAAAAGGAATATTAGCCATATTCCAGTGCCAGAAGGACCATTCAAACATCTGTTCACAGACTATGTTGACGTGAGAAAATCAGTGCATGGAAAGCATTGCATGGTAGTAATAATTGATCGCTTAAGTCGTTGGGTTGGAGAAATAGCATCAAAAGGCCTAGGTCAGAAACTGTTGTTAAGTTCTTGATAAAAGAAGTAATTCCACGTTTTGGTATACATTCAGAAATAAGTTCAGATAATGGATCAGCATTTGTGCAGAACGTAGCTTGAGGAATCTTATAACAGTTAAGAAGCAGACAAAGGTTGGTTGGTTGGTTGGTGTATATCATCATCAGTCTCAAGGGACAGTCAAAAGAGTTCTCTAAAAGGCAAAGCAGCACAAAGCTCAATTGCAATGATGCTCTACCACTAACACTAATGAGTTATCGCATGCAAACTAACAGAAGCAGACATTTAACCCTGCATGAGAGGCGGACTGGTGGACTCATGCCACACCGCATTTGAGAGGACCCTATAAGGGACCTCCGCTTGAGCAGTTGCAAATGCAGTTGAAGGAATATATGAGGTGGCTAACTGCCATACATGAAGTCATCTATTTACAGGAAAAAAACAGGGTTCCTGATTCTAGTTCAGTAGCAGAGAGCCCGGTGGTGCCAGGAGACCAGGTCCACATTCAGGTCCAGAGAAAGTGACGCGAAGGGCCATACACAGGGCAACACCAACTGCTGTCCAGGTGGAGGGAAGAACTACATGGTACCATCCAAACCACTACACCACTGTCCATAGAGCTGAAGCAGACATCTAGCATTGCCACGCACGAGGACATCTATATCAACATATATGAACTTTGCACTTCCTGTATCAGTATCGGGTTGATATATGTATACTCTGTATCAGCATATTAACATGCATTTGTTACTCATGGTGTTTGCATCTGTATTGGTAAATGCAGGAACTACAATATTCCTATAGGAAGAACTCTTGATTGTGTAAATTTATGCTAATCTCATTTTGATCTTATTTTCAGTTAAATAGGTAATTCATTTACTCAGTAATCACAGTGAAGCAATTCATATTTCAGTTTTACATTGTTGGTTTATGTTTATGATCTACACACAACTGGGCACCGCAGGCAAAATGCTGACTTGACAAGATCTGCCAGGCTTACATTCCATTTATAACCTATATTTATGTATGTAACCTATTTTTATGTATGTATTGTAATGGAACCACATCCAGCGCAAAAGCGTGATCGCCCATGATTAAGTTGAGAGGCAAGGGGGTCTTGAGGGAATTTTTCTAGCATTTTGATGCTAGTTTTTGTCCGTCACTGGTTGTTTGGTTCCAGCTAAAATATTTATATCATCATGTTGGCGATATTGAAATCGCCAAAGGGGGAATTATGTGGAAGAAAATGTACTATATTCAGGACAATAGTATGCAAGTGAACCGTGTGTTCTTGGCAATCATTTAATATTATGTAACTGTTCAATATCAGAAAGGAAGTACACAAGTTGTTTTTAACATTGAGTGTTTTACCAGAAACATCCATCATCAGCGAGGAAGCGACATTGTGTATTGCCAGGTCACCGTGACATGGTTACTAAGGTAGCCAGGGCCAACAATAGAACAATGGAAAGTTCTAGTTTGGGTTTGTGAGGGCTGGGGTGAGGTTCTAAGAACTCCTTGATATAAACTGATGTTGGCTCTATGTGGAGCCAGTGCCCATATTCACAATGACGTGTAAGATAGCACTCATGTGTGAATGAATAAACGAAGATACACAGCCTCAACTGTCTCCGCAAATTGATATATAGAATTATACTATTGTATATTGTTCTTCTAAACACCTTCAAACTGCACCTAGTCACCCCATCTCATTTCCATTGAGTGCAGTTAATGTGTCTCAAGTGATTGTAGTATAACGACACCTGTGTCTGAGAGGTCCAGTCACTGGTTCAGAAGTATTCCTGCCAGAATTACACAATGAAGACAAAAGAACACTCCAAGCAACTCAGAGAAAAGATATTTGAAAAGAATAAGTCAGGGGATGGCTACAAAACAAATTCCAACTCACTGCGCATCCCCCCGAGTTCATTTCAATCCATCATCAAGAAATGGGAGGAGTATGGCCATCCTTGCAAATTGAGTGACTGGGCAAGAGGGAGACTGGTGAGGGAGACCACCAAGACACCTACGACCTCTCTGAAGGAGTTAAAACCTTCAGTGGCTGAGATTGGAGAGACTGTGCATACAACTGTTGCCCGAGTACTTCACTAGTCAAAGCTGTATGGGAGAGTGGCAAAGACAAAGCCACTGTTGAAAAATCTCGAACTGGAGTTCGCCCAAAGGCATGTGGGAGATTCCAAGGTCAATTTGGAGGAAGGTTATTTGATCTGATGAGACAAAAATGTAGCTTTTGGGTCATCAGATTATTCGCTCTGTTTGGCCGACACGTAAACACTGCACATCTCCACAAACACACCATCCCCACATTGAAGCATGGTGGTGGCAGCATCATGGTGTGGGATGCTTCTTGGCAGCAGGCCCTGGAATGCTTGCAAAGATAGAGGGGAAAATGAATGCAGCAGAATTTTGTAAAATCCTGGAGGACATTATGACTCAGTATGCAAGAGAGCTACAACCTCGGAGAAGAGCTGTTCACGCCCGATCCTGAAGCAAGCTTACAGAGCCTGTGCTTTTTTGCAAGGAAGAATGGACAGAAATTTCAGTATCCAGACGTGCAAGCCTGATAGAGACCTCTCCACACCGACTCAGTGCTGTGATTGCAGCCAACGGTGCATGTACTAATTGGCTTGTACCTGTACCATGCTCAATGACAATGAAGTTGAAGCAAATCTAATTCACTGGTGTAGCCTTACTGACACCTACTGGAAGTTTGCAGATATTGCTGCATAGTAATGACTAGTGATCAAAACACATCACACACAATATTAAACCCAAATAACACAAAAAAAAGAATATAAAGTAACCCTCATATTAACATCCTTTCAATGGAAATACGCTTGTCTACCCTAAACATGACATCTACGCCACATTGAGGTCACAGACATTCCTTATGTCACCCTTTGTCCTTTTGTCACCATGGAGAGAATTATCATTTTGGTTTAATTTAATCAGTGTTACATATTGGCAACATACACAAATCTATTCCCATGTCTGAAGAAACACTAAGCAGTTTATTGGATACACAGCAACATGACTTCATCCAGGGTCATGGGTGGCTTCATCACTTTTTTCTAAACACTGTAAAATGGCACCTTGTCCTCCCATCTCATCTTTACTTCATGTATGAATTTGCTCTTGGCCACACCCAGAATCGGCCTCAGCTCAAACATCACCTATAATGCAAGTAAGTGTTAAAACTTGCAACAATGCTTGCTGAGTGCATAAGCCAAAATTATGATTTAATCACTGGCATTATGAAGATCCTTGAAACATGGCTTTGCATCAGGGATCATTGTTAGCTTGTCCTCTTCTTTCAGGATGTAACTGTTGATGAAGGCTCTTCTAAACACCTTCAAACTACACCTAGTCACCCCATCTCAATTCCATCGAGTGCAGTTAATGTGTCTCAAGTGATTGTAGTATAACGACACCTGTGTCTGGGAGGTCCAGTCACTGGTTCAGAAGTATTCCTGCTAGAATTACACAATGAAGACAAAAGAACACTCCAAGCAACTCAGAGAAAAGATATTTGAAAAGAATAAGTCAGGGGATGGCTACAAAACCATTTCCAACTCACTGCACATCCCCCCGAGTTCATTTCAATCCATCATCAAGAAATGGGAAGAGTATGGCCATCCTCGCAAATTGAGTGACTGGGCAAGAGGGAGACTGGTGAGGGAGACCACCAAGACACCTACAACCTCTCTGAAGGAGTTAAAACCTTCAGTGGCTGAGATTGGAGAGACTGTGCATACAACTGTTGCCCGAGTTCTTCACTAGTCAAAGCTGTATGGGAGAGTGGCAAAGAGAAGGCCACTGTTGAAAAATCTGGAACTGGAGTTTGCCCAAAAGGCATTTGAGAGACTCCAAGGTCAATTTGGAGGAATGTTATTTGATCTGATGAGACACAAATTTTGCATTTGGGTCATCAGATTATTCGCTCTGTTTGGCCAACACGTAAACACTGCACATCTCCACAAACACACCATCCCAACTTTGAAGCATGGTGGTGGCAGCATCATGGTGTGGGATGCTTCTTGGCAGCAGGCCGTGGAAGGCTTTTAAAGAAAGAGGGGAAAATGAATGCAGCAACATTCTGTGAAATCCTGGAGGACATTATGACTTAGTATGCAAGAGAGCAACAACCTCGGAGAAGAGCAGTTCACGCCCGATCCCGAAGCAAGCTTACAGAGCTTGAGCTTTTTTGCATGGAAGAATGGACAGAAATTGCAGTATCCAGACGTGCAAGCCTGATAGAGACCTCTCCACACAGACTCAGTGCTGTGATTGCAGCCAAAGGTGCATGTACTAATTGGCTTGTACCTGTGCTCTGCTCAATGACAATGACGTTGAATCAAATCTAATTCACTGGTGTAGCCTTACTGACACCTACTGGAAGTTTGCAGATATTGCTGCATAGTAATGACTATTGATCAAAACACATCACACACAATATTAAACCCAAATAACACAAAAAAAGAATATAAAGGAACCCTCTTATTAACATCCTTTCAATGGAAATACATTTGTCTACCCTAAACATGACATCTGCGAAACATTGAGGTCACAGACATTCCTTATGTCACCCTTTGTCCTTTTGTCACCATGGAGAGAATTATCATTTTGGTTTAATTTAATCAGTGTTACATATTGGCAACATACACAAATCTATTCCCATGTCTGAAGAAACACTAAGCAGTGTATTGGATACACAGCAACATGACTTCATCCAGGGTCATGGGTGGCTTCATCACTTTCTTCTAAACACTGTAAAATGGCACCTTGTCCTCCCATCTCATCTTTACTTCATGTATGAATTTGCTCTTGGCCACACCCAGAATCGGCCTCAGCTCAAACATCACCTATAATGCAAGTAAGTGTTAAAACTTGCAACAATGCTTGCTGAGTGCATAAGCCAAAATTATGATTTAATCACTGGCATTATGAAGATCCTTGAAACATGGCTATGCATCAGGGATCATTGTTAGCTTGTCCTCTTCTTTCAGGATGTAACTGTTGATGAAGGCTCTTCTAAACACCTTCAAACTACACCTAGTCACCCCATCTCAATTCCATCGAGTGCAGTTAATGTGTCTCAAGTGATTGTAGTATAACGACACCTGTGTCTGGGAGGTCTAGTCACTGGTTCAGAAGTATTCCTGCTAGAATTACACAATGAAGACAAAAGAACACTCCAAGCAACTCAGAGAAAAGATATTTGAAAAGAATAAGTCAGGGGATGGCTACAAAACCATTTCCAACTCACTGCACATCCCCCCGAGTTCATTTCAATCCATCATCAAGAAATGGGAGGAGTATGGCCATCCTTGCAAACTGAGTTACTGGGCAAGAGGGAGACTGGTGAGGGAGACCACCAAGACACCTACGACCTCTCTGAAGGAGTTAAAACCTTCAGTGGCTGAGATTGGAGAGACTGTGCATACAACTGTTGCCCGAGTTCTTCACTAGTCAAAGCTGTATGGGAGAGTGGCAAAGAGAAAGCCACTGTTGAAAAATCTGGAACTGGAGTTTGCCAAAAAGCATTTGAGAGACTCCAAGGTCAATTTGGAGGAATGTTATTTGATCTGATGAGACACAAATTTTGCTTTTGGGTCATCAGATAATTCAGAAATCCATATCCACAAACACACCATCCCCACATTGGTGGGGCAGCATCATGGTGTGGGATGCTTCTCAGCAGCAGGCCCTGGAAAGCTTGTCACTATAGAGGGGAAAATGAATGCAGCAACATTTTGTGAAATCCTGGAGGACATTATGACTCAGTATGCAAGAGAGGGACAACGTCGGAGAGAACTGTTCATGCCCGATTCCCAAGCAACCTGACAGAGCTTGAGCTTTTTTGCTAGGAAGAATGGAAAGAAATTGCAGTATCCAGATGTACAAGCCTGATTGAGACCTCTCCACACAGACTCAGTGCTGTGATTGCAGCCAAAGGTGCATCTACTCATTGGCTTGTACCTGTACTCTGCTCAATGACAATAAAGTTGAATCAAATCTAATTCAGTTGTGTAGCCGTACTGACACCTACTGGAAATTTGCAGATATTGCTGCATAGTAATGACTGGTGATCAAAACACATCACACACATCATTAAACCCACATAACACAAAAGAAGAATATAAATGAACCCTCTTATTAACATTCTTTCAAAGGAAATACGATTGTCTACCCTAACATGACATCTGTGCCACATTGAGGTCACAGACATTCCTTTTGTCACCCTTTGTCCTTTTGTCACCACCAAGAGTATTATCAATCTGAGTGTATTTAATCAGCGATACGTATCGGTAACATACACCAATCTATTCCCATGAGTGGCGTCCGGCAGGAGACCGTAAGCGTCTGGTCAGGACAGGGTCCGATTCTTTTGTCTTTCAATGGCCAAAAGAAGGAGGAGGCTGACCTGACCCAAAGACTGACTCAAGTTCTGGGCTTGGGAGGAAGAGGAGATTGCGGTGGCAGCGGTGGTAGTAGTCGCCAGAGTTAGAAAGGAGGAAGACAAAATCTACCACCCGACCTGCCCCCAGTCCAGTATGTGTGATGTGGCCCAAGGTGAGTAGTGTGAAAATACACATTTTAATATGTCACGTAGAAGATTGGGGGATTAAAAATCACTTATTCTCACTTGTGTAATTACTCACAGCTATGACACCAGACAACTGAAAAGACACCAGCATGGCAATGCCAGTGATCAACTGCCAGCGGACAGTCCTGTCCCTCAGTAACTGTAGAACAGAAACAACTTGTAGATTGTTCTGGCGCTCCATTCCGTCATTCCATGCATTCCATTCATCTCTCCATTTTTTCAGAGGAATCTCCTGAGGGGTGAGACCAAAACAGAATATTTAAAAGTAGCATTGAACTGCTTAATTCCAGAAGTTTTAAATAGAGTTACTTGTGTCTAGTTTGTTTGTAATTTATGTTGAAAATTACCAGTATTTGTCCTTTAGAACCAGTTTAACAAATCAGGCTGGGTTTGCTCTTTATTTACCCAATAAGCTGGCAAGTGCCTGTCTCTTGTTCCAAACATGACCTCCATTTCCAGAAGTGTCAGCATCCTTGAAATAAAAACTAAAACGCACAATTTTCTCTGAAATAAGTTGAAATTGACCATTAATTATTCAATATCTGATAGATGTGATACTTTGCCTTGCTTTCCAATGTAACATATTTAAAATAATATAACAAATGAATAGTGCTGGACTAAATTATAGCAATCCCTGAGAAGTGATAATAAATAATGGTGTCTTCAACCTTAGAATCAATAATTCAGCCTCTATAAATGGAGAAAACCTTTCCATGTGCTGTTTTCTCTCAGGGACAATTTTAGACTTTTTATTTTTAGGGTACCAAGACTTTTAGCCATGTCTGCATATCAAGACTCCAGGCTTAGCACAGTCAGCTCAGAACCAAGAGCGCAGTAAAACAGGCTGAACCTTGCAAACAACAATGCACTTTTTTTCTGCAGCAGCCTCATCGTTCTTCTCTATCAGCAGGTATCCAGGGCTCTCAGGCATGGAGAACAGCCCACCAAGCTGCGCCAATGCAAGTATGGCAATACCTGCGTTCCAAATTATTATGCAAATTGGATTTAAGTGTCATAAACATTAATTTTTTTTGCTTTTCAATTATATTCATGGATGGTATTGTGTTATTGAAATCCATCTCAGACACCTGTGGAAATTAGTTTGCGAGGTGGGCCCAATCAAAGGAGAACTACTTAAGAGGGACGTTCCATTAAGCAGGCCACAGGTTTCAAGCAATATGGGAAAGAAAAAGGATCTCTCTGCTGCCGAAAAGTGTCAAATAGTGCAATACCTTGGACAAGGTATGAAAACATTAGATATTTAGCAAAAATTTAAGCGTGATCATCGTACTGTGAAGAGATTTGCGGCTGATTCAGAGCGCAGACGGGGTCGTGCAGATAAAGGCATAATGAGGAAGGTTTCGGCCAGACAAATTCATCGGGTTAGGAGAGCAGCTGCTAAAATGCCATTACAAAGCAGCAAACAGGTATTTGAAGCCGCTGGTGCCTCTGGAGTCCCGCAAACCTCATGGTGTAGGATCCTCCAGAGGTTTGCAGTTGTGCATAAACCTACTATTCGGCCACCTAAACAATGCTCACAAGCAGAAACGGTTGCAGTGGGATCAGAAATACATAAGGACTAATTTTCAAACAGTCTTGTTTACTGATGAGTGCTGTGCAACCCTGCAACAGCACTGCAGATGGATAGAGTAGTGGATGGCCACCATGTCCCAACAAGGCTGCAACGTCAGCAAGGAGGTGGCGAGGTTATGTTTTGGGCCGGAATCATGGGGAGAGAGCTAGTAGGCCCCTTTAGGGTCCCTGAAGGTGTGAAAATGACCTCAGTAAAGTATTTAAAGTTTCTAAACTGACCACTTTCTTCCGTGGTAAAGAAAGAAGAACCGTGCCTTCCGTGGTAAAATCATCTTATGCACGACAATGCACCATCTCATGCTGCAAAGAGTACCTCTGTGTCATTGGCTGCTATGGGCATAAAAAGGAGATAAACTCATGGTGTGGCCCCCATCTTCACTTGACCTTAACCCTATTGAGAACCTTTGGAGCATCCTCAAGCAAAAGATCTATGAGGGTGGGAGGCAGTTCAGATCAAAACAGCAGCTCTGGGAGGCTATTCTGACATCCTGCAAAGAAATTTAACCAGAAACTCTCCAAAAACTCACAAGTTCAATGGAGGCAAGAATTGTGAAGGTGATATCAAAGAAGGGATCCTATGTTTACATGTAACTTGGCCTATTAAGATGTTTTTGATTGAAATAGCTTTTGATTTCAGTAAATATGACCTCCTAATGCTGCAAATTCAACAAATGGCCATTTTTAGTTCTTTACAACCTATAAAATGTTTTGCAACTCTGTTGTGCATAATCATTTGGAACAGTGCATTTTGAGTTTATTATTTAAAAAACAAAAAAAATACTGTTATCATTGGGAAGTTTGTTCAATACGATTTGAATTATACTCTAAAATTATACTGACTATCATTTGCATCGACGATTTAGGAAAATCTGAGAAAAATATCACTTGCATAATACTTACTGCAAAGTGGACTCCTGTATCCACAGACAATGAGGGTCAACTATACAAGAGATCTATTTAGCTCATAGATTTAGAGGTGATGGTGTAACCTTTGGGATCCTAATTTTATTTAAGAGGATGTTATTTTTTTGAATGTGGACAAGATAAACCACATTTCCTGTTTACATCTGCCACTCATCTGTCCAAATATCTCACGGAGACTTAATATCTGCCCAGCAAGCACACCCAGCAGTGTGGCCTTCTTGGGCATGTCTGTTGATGGTTGCCTCTGTGGCCAATTGAGAATTCAACCAGCCTATATACTATATTGTAGCTGACAAGATGGCAGCGCGTGTACATCGCGAGGCTCAACTAAATTTAGCAAATTAGTGCTTATTTACATAGTTTTCTCCTGCGTGTTCGCCCGATTCAGCGGGCCGAACCATTCATATAGTAGAGAGTCACTTTTAGACATTTTTTACCGAAGCAATAACGTAGTTTTGGACCACCCATTCAACTTCGACGAGCTCCCACCTGAGTTGGTAAAGTCACCGAGGTGTCAAGGAGTCATCCTGCCGACCGGCTACTCTCTGCGCCGGCGTCAGACCGCAAACAAAGACGGGGGAAACGCGGAGGTCTGCGTGCTAAATCCACACCGGCCATCGCTCCCTAGCATTTTCCTCGCCAAAGTGCGGTCTCTGCGAATAAGATGGATGAACTCAAGATCTGGACCCTCACACAGAAAAGGCTCATGGACTGCAGTCTCATGTTCTTCACTCTTCACGGAAACATGGCTTAGCGACGCTGTCCCGAACTGCGTGGTGGAGCTTGAGGGGCGCACCATCTTCAGGGCCGATAGAGAAGCGGCAGCCACAGGTAAAATCAGAGGTGGAGGAGTATGCATTTATGTAAACAAATCATGGTGCATGGACTCTGCCGTTGTGGATACCCATTGTTCTGCTGATCTGGAGTACCTGGTTATCAAGTGCAGGCCCTTCTACCTTCCACGTGAGTTCACCTGCATTGTTGCTGCTGCGGTTTATGTCCCACTGGATGCTAATGCTAAAGTGGCCATGAGAGAACTTTATGCTGCCATCAACAAACTGCAGACCATGCATCCGGATGAGGCCTTTATTGTCGCTGGGGATTTTAACCACCGCACTCTATGATCTGTTCTTCCTAAGTTCCGACAGAACGTCTCCTGCTCCACAAGGGGACAAAGGACTTTGGACCATGTTTACACCAGTGTAGCTAAGGCATACAAAGTCACTCCCCTCCCCCACCTTGGTCACTCTGATCACCTCTCTTTGTTCCTGATCCCCAAGTACTCCCCCATCATCAAACAGATCAAACCCACAACAAGGACCGTCAAAATCTGGTCCGAGGGTGCTGATTCCATTCTCCAACAGCAATTCCAACAAACAGATTTGAATGTGTTCTCCGTTCAGGCCACCACAGACTCCCTGATTAACATTGACATTCTCACAAACTCTGTCCTGGATCATATCAACAGGTGTGTGGACAGAGTGACATCACTTAAAACAATAAAAACTTTCTCCAACCAGAAGCCCTGGATGAACAGAGAGGTTCGCCCTCTGCTCAATGCCAGAGATGCAGCCTTCAGGTCTGGAGACCAGGAGCCCTTCCTCTAGCTAGGGCCAACCTGAGAAGTGAAATCTCACAGGCCAAACATGGCTACAAACTGAAGGTTGAAGAGCACTTCAACTCCTCTGACCCCCAGCTTATGTGGCAAGGCATACAGTCACTCACCAGCTACAAACCACCCAACACTGTGCCCCCTACCAGCTCCACCTCCACCCCCCTCCCTGACGAGCTCAACCACTTCTACGCTCGCTTTGACCGGGAAAACAGGGAGGTGATGTCCAAGGCAGATCTACCTCTCAACGATCTGCCTCTCACACTCTCCACCTCAGAGGTCCTGAGCAAGGTGAACGCCCGGAAGGCAGCTGGCCCCGATGGAATACCTGGGCGCGTGCTCAAAGCGTGTGCAGAGCAGCTGGCCGGGGTCTTTGCGGACATTCCTTGGCCCAAGCAGTTGTTCCCACTACCTTTAAGACCGCCACCATCGTGCCAGTGCCGAAGCACTCCACCGCTACGGCCCTGAATGACTTCCATCCTGTTGCCCTCACCCCCATCATCGCCAAGTGCTTTGAGAGGCTGGTCCTCTCACACTCAAAAACCTGCCTGCCTGCTACTTGGGACCCTCACCAGTTTGCCTACCGCCACAATAGGTCAACTGAGGACGCCATCTCCACGGCACTTCATTCCACACTGACACACTTGGACACCCAGAACTGTTACGCCAGAATGCTGTTCATTGACTTCAGCTTAGCATTCAATACTGTGATCCCCTCCAAGTTGATATCCAAGCTCAGCCAGCTTGGTATCAACTCATCCCTCTGCAATTGGACTCTGGACTTTCTATCTAACACACCCCAGTCTGTTAAGATAGACAACCTCTCCTCCTCCACTATCACCCTGAACACCAGCGTGCCACAAGGTTGCGTGCTGAGCCCTCTCCTTTACTCCCTATTCACCCATGACTGCGCTCCTATCTATGGTTCCAATTCCATAATTAAGTTCGCAGATGACACCACGGTGATAGGCCTGATCAGAGGCGACGATGAGACGGCCTACAGGGAGGAAGTACGGTACCTGACCACGTGGTGTGCACACACACCCATCTCCATCAACGGAGCTGCAGTGGAGTGTGTGCCCAGCTTCAAGTTCCTTAGCATCCACATCTCCGATGATCTCACCTGGTCCATAAACTCCTCCACCCTGGTCAAAAAGGCGCACAGCTCCTCTACTTTCTTCGGAGCCTTAAGAAAGCTCACCTTTGTCCCAGGATCCTGGTGAACTTCTACTGCTGTGCTATTGAGAGCATTCTTACAAACTGTATCACAGAATCTATAAACTAATTTTATTACTTTGTAAGGAATTCTGTAATGTAGTTTTGATTTTATGTTCAGAAAAGGCTGCTTTAAAGATCAAAACGTACTGCTCTGCATCAGACCGGAAAGCACTCCAGCGGGTGGTGAAAACTGCCCAAAGGATCACCGGTACACAACTGGACAGTATCGAACAGATCTACCGTCGACGCTGTTTGGGCAAAACCAGGAACATGATAAAAGAGTCATTCCACCCCAATAATAAACTTTTCACCATCCTCCCATCCGGCAGGCGTTACAGAAGCCTCCGCTCTCGCACCAGCAGGCTCAGGAAGAGTTTCTTCTACGAGGCAGTGACCCTGTTGAACTCTACTTCATTCCCCCACTCAACTCCATCCTCCCTCTAGCATCATCTTGCACTCCACTGCCATTTGCACAACTTTCGGTTTTGCACTGATCTTTTTCATTTCACTTCCACTGCCATTTGCACAACTTTCTGTTTTCACTGATCAGACTCCTTGCACTATTTATTTACATATTTATTAATTTATAATTATAGTTAGTATTTAAAGTATATATAGTGTATATAGTTTATTCTGTATATATTCTGTGTTCTGTATATATAATAGTACACTTTCAGTGGCCCCATCTGGCCCCTTGGAACAATTTCTAGAGGCACTATTGTAGGCCTGTAGGCCTGAAAAAGGCCTGTGTGTGTATTTGATCCTAGGGTATACGAATAAATGTTATACGAATAAATGTTATTTGATCATTAGACATTTTATATATTAAATGCTGTTGACTTTGAAATCAGTGTTGTTTCTTTTTCTGCATTTACAATTCATACACAATGTGTTAACTTGAAGCAGTACACACACACAATCACATACGGTGTGCGCGCACTCACATATACAACCAAATATGCGCACACCACAAGTTTAAAATACTTCAGATTTTACAGGTTTTGGGGATTTTTTGCCATTCCTATTAAAATAAGTTTACATTTCCTTCAGGCCCTCCAAACCTTCAAGCACTTGTAGGCTTCAATCTTTCAGGCATTTTAGCAGCGTTCAGCTCACCAAGAAGAGGCTTTTTCGGCTCCCAAACAGCTCTTTATTATTTTTCAATTTTTTGCCAAATTTAGTGCTACTTTGACATATGATATGTCTAGTCTAGTTCCTGAGCCCACGTGGTAATATCCTTCACAGAATGATGTCGGTTATTAATGCAGTGCCGCCTGAAGGATCGAAGGTCACGGGCATTCAATGTTGGTATTCGACCTTGCCGCTTACGTGCAGAGATTTCTCCAGATTCTCTGAATCTTTTGATGATATTATGGACTGTAGATGATGAAATCCCTAAATTCCTTGCAATTGCAACAAAACGTTCTTCAACTGTTGGACTATTTGCTTTTGCGATTTGGTTTGTAATTATACTAAACCTTATAATTTCCAGAATTCCTTAGTTTTACATGTTTAGTATAAAAAGATTAAATGTAAAAACAAACACTATTACACATTTTAATGTGGGAACACGGCACGCGGCTTCTTCCTTTAGAGCTCTTCCTTTACAGCAGCAGCTTTTTGGAGGTTTAATCATGAGAACTGTAGCCGAAGAGGTAGCGGTGTCTTAAAATCTGGACAAATATAACATGCATAGAGAGATACCACTAGAAGTTGATTGGAAAATTGTTTTGGTCTGCTTTGATCTATCCATAAAAATGTCACGGGTTAACGGAACAGAGGACCCATAAGGTCCGAGGGCTGGCGGTGAGAGACGAGGTCGAGGGCAGGCGTAAATCCAAGGGCTGGAGAAGGGAAATGAGGTCAGGTGCAGGCATGGGTCAGCACACAGGTAAAACAAGATCAGATGAGGAGTACTGTCACGAGGATTACAAACACAAGGAAGTCACGAACGATAACAAACTGACAAAGAACACACAGAACACATGGGTATATGTATACAAGACAAGGGAGGAGACAACAAGACACAGGTGAACGACATTAGGGAAGGCAGGTAATCACACTGACGGGGACGCACAGGAAGGTAGGAGGTGAAGACGCCTGAAACAGAGACAAGACTGTGAGTTTCAAAAATAAAATAAAATTACATTACATTACGATCATTTAGCAGACGCTTTTATCCAAAGCGACGTACATTGCATTACCACCCATTACAGAGGGGGGAGCAGTTGGGGGTTCGGTGCCTTGCTCAGGGGCACCTAGGCAGGGACTCGAACCTCCGACCCTGCGGTTCCCAAGCGGAAGCCCTACCGACTCAGCTACTGCCTCCCCCTATTTATAAAATAGATAATTTAAAAAAATCAATAACAAATTATGAGAAGAACATGAATACATAAATAATAACAGGCAACACAGCAGCATCAAACAGTCTCTCTCTCTCTCTCTCTCTCTTTCTCTCTCTTTGAAGGCGCTGATCATTTTGTCTTACGAGTCAAAGAAATGTTTAGGTAGGAGATTAAAACAGGTAAAAAAATCTGAACGTGATCATTTTGATCACGTTTATTTTCCCAATTAAGGAGAGTGGTAAACTCTTCCATCTAAGAAAGACTGTCTTTCAAGTCTTCAGGGTTGCGGTGAGCGCAGTGTCTGTGGCGGGAAGGAGGTCTGAGAATGTACGAGTCATATTCTCGAGATACTTCAACCCCGAGCTACCGAGCTTGAAGGGGAAGTCTGTTTTGCGGAGATGCAAACTTAAAGTATTAATGGGGTAACATTTGCTCTTTGAAATATTGATTTTGTAGCCAGAAAAAACTTCCATTGAGTGCAGTTAATGTGTCTCAAGTGATTGTAGTATAACGACACCTGTGTCTGGGAGGTCCAGTCACTGGTTCAAAAGTATTCCTGCTAGAATCACACAATGAAGACAAAAGAACACTACAAGCAACTCAGAGAAAAGATATTTGAAAAGAATAAGTCAGGGGATGGCTACAAAACCAATTCCAACTCACTGCGCATCCCCCCGAGTTCATTTAAATCCATCAACAAGAAATGGGAGGAGTATGGCCATCCTCACAAACTGGGCAAGAGGGAGACTGGTGAGGGAGACCACCAAGACACCTACGACCTCTCTGAAGGAGTTAAAACCTTCAGTGGCTGAGATTGGAGAGACTGTGCATACAACTGTTGCCCGAGTACTTCACTAGTCAAAGCTGTATGGGAGAGTGGCAAAGACAAAGCCACTGTTGAAAAATCTCGAACTGGAGTTTGCCCAAAGGCATGTGGGAGACTCCAAGGTCAATTTGGAGGAAGGTTATTTGATCTGATGAGACAAAAATGTAGCTTTTGGGTCATCAGATTGTTCGCTCTGTTTGGCCAACACTTAAACACTGCACATCTCCACAAACACACTATCCCCACATTGCAGCATGGTGGTGTGGCAGCATCATGGTGTGGGAGGCTTCTTGGCAGCAGGCCCCAGAAGGCTTGTAAAGATAGAGGGGAAAATAAATGCAGCAAAATTAAGTGAAATCTTGGAGGACATTATGACTCAGTATGCAAGAGAGCTACAACCTCGGAGAAGAGCTGTTCACGCCTGATTCCTTTTGCAAGGAAAAATGGAAAGAAATTGCAGTGTTCAGACGTGCAAGCCTGATAGAGACCTCTCCACAGAGACTCAGTGCTGTGATTGCAGCCAAAGGTGCATGTACTAATTGGCTTGTACCTGTACTCTGCTCAATGACAATGACGTTGAATCAAATCTAATTCACTGGTGTAGCCATACTGACACCTACCGGAAGTTTGCAGATATTGCTGCATAGTAATGACTAGTGATCAAAACACATCACACACAATATTGAACCCAAATAACACAAAAGAACAATATAAAGGAACCCTCTTATTAACATCCTTTCAATGGAAATACGTTTGTCTACCCTAAACATGACATCTGCGCCACATTGAGGTCACAGACATTCCTTATGTCACCCTTTGTCCTTTTGTCACCATAGAGAGAATTATCATTTTGGGTTCATTTAATCAGTGTTACACATTGGCGACATACACAAATCTATTCCCATGTCTGAAGAAACACTAAGCAGTGTATTGGATACACAGCAAAATGACTTCATCCAGGGTCATGGATGGCTTCATCACTTTTTTCTAAACACTGTAAAACGGTACCTTGTCCTCCCATCTTGTCTTTACTTCATTTATAAATTTGCTCTTGGCCACACCCAGAATCGGCCTCAGCTCACACATCACCTATAATGCAAGTAAGTGTTAAAACTTGCAACAATGCTTGCTGAGTGGATAAGCCAAAATTATGAATTAATCGCTGGCATTATGAAGATCCTTGAAACATGGCTATGCATCAGGGATCATTGTGAGCTCATCCTCTTCTTTCAGGACGTTACTGTTGATGAAGGCTCTTCTGAACACCTTCAAACTGCACCTAGTCACCCCATCTCAATTCCATTGAGTGCAGTAAATGTGTCTCAAGTGATTGTAGTTTAACGACACCTGTGTCTGGGAGGTCCAGTCACTGGTTCAGAAGTATTCGTGCTAGAATTACACACAGTGAAGACAAAAGAACACTCCAACTCCACACTGGTGAGGGGGGACCACCAAGACACCTACGACCACTCTGAAGGAGTTAAACCTTAAAACCTTCAGTGGCTGAGATTGGAGAGACTGTGCATACAACTGTTGCCCGAGTTTTTCACTAGTCAAAGCTGTATTTGAGGGTGGCAAAGAGAAAGCCACTGTTAAAAAATCTCAAACTGGAGTTCGCCCAAAGGCATTTGGGAGACTCCAAGGTCAATTTGGAGGAAGGTCTGATTGATTGAAATTTAGCCTTTGGGTCATCATATTATTCGCTCTGTTTTGCCAACACTTAAACACTGCACATCTCCACAAACAAACTATCCCCACATTGCAGCATGGTGGTGTGGCAGCATCATGGAATGGGATGCTTCCTGGCAGCAGGCCCTGGAAGGCTTGTAAAGATAGAGGGGAAAATGAATGCAGCAACATTTCGTGAAATCCTGGAGGACATTATGACTCAGTATGCAAGAGAGCTACAACCTCGGAGAAGAGCTGTTCACGCCGGATCCCAAAGCAAGCTTACAGAGCTTGAGCTTTTTTGCAAGGAAGAATGGACAGAAATTGCAGTATCCAGACGTGCAAGCCTGATAGAGACCTCTCCACACAGACTCAGTGCTGTGATTGCGGCCAACGGTGCATCTACTCATTGGCTTGTACCTGTACTCTGCTCAATGACAATGAAGTTGAATTAAATCTAATTCACTGGTGTAGCCTTACTGACACCTACCGGAAGATTGCAGATATTGCTGCATAGTAATGACTAGTGATCAAAACACATCACACACAATATTGAACCCAAATAACACAAAAGAAGAATATAAAGGAACCCTCTTATTAACATCCTTTCAATGGAAATACGTTTGTCTACCCTAAACATGACATCTGCGCCACATTGAGGTCACAGACATTCCTTGTGTCACCCTTTGTCCTTTTGTCACCATAGAGAGAATTATCATTTTGGTTTAATTTAATCAGTGTTACATATTGGCAACATACACAAATCTATTCCCATGTCTGAAGAAACACTAAGCAGTGTATTGGATACACAGCAACATGACTTCATCCAGGGTCATGGGTGGCTTCATCACTTTCTTCTAAACACTGTAAAACGGCACCTAGTCCTCCCATCTTGTCTTTACTTCATGTATAAATTTGCTCTTGGCCACACCCAGAATCGGCCTCAGCTCACACATCAGCTATAATGCAAGTAAGTGTTAAAACTTGCAACAATGCTCGCTGAGTGGATAAGCCAAAATTATGAATTAATCACTGGCATTATGAAGATCCTTGAAACATGGCTATGCATAAGGGATGACTGTTAGCTTGTCCTCTTCTTTCAGGACGTTACTGTTGATGAAGGCTCTTCTAAACACCTTCAAACTACACCTAGTCACCCCATCTCAATTCCATTGAGTGCAGTTAATGTGTCTCAAGTGATTGTAGGGAGGCAGTGGCTCAGTGGGTAGTGTAACTTGGGAACTGGAGGGTCGCCGGTTCGAGCCCCTGCCGAGGTGCCCCTGTGCAAGGCACCGAACCCTCAATTGCTCCCCCCTCTGCGAAGGGTGGTAATGTAATGTAAGTCGCTTTGGATAAAAGCGTCTGCCAAATGATCGTAATGTAATGTAATGTAGTATAACGACTGTGTCTGGGAGGTCCAGTCACTGGTTCAGAAGTATTCCTGCTAGAAATACATAATGAAGACAAAAGAACACTCCAAGCAACTCAGAGAAAAGAAATTTGAAAACAATAAGTCAGGGGATGGCTACAAAACCAATTCCGACTCACTGCGCATCCCCCCCGAGTTCATTTAAATCCATCATCAAGAATTTTTTTATTTTTGTGAGTATGGCCATCCTCACAAACTGAGTTACTGGGCAAGAGGGAGACTGGTGAGGGAGACCACCAAGACACCTACGACCACTCTGAAGGAGTTAAAACCTTCAGTGGCTGAGATTGGAGAGACTGTGCATACAACTGTTGCCCGAGTACTTCACTAGTCAAAGCTATAGGGGAGCGTGGCAAAGAGAAAGCCAATGTTGAAAAATCTTGAACTGGAGTTAGCCCAAAGGCATGTGGGAGACTCCAAGGTCAATTTGGAGGAAGGTTATTTCATCTGATGAGACAAAAATTTGGCTTTTGGGTCATCAGATTATTCGCTCTGTTTGGCCAACATGTAAACACTGCACATCTCCACAAACACACCATCCCCACATTGAAGCGTGGTGGTGGCAGCATCATGGTGTGGGATGCTTCTTGGCAGCAGGTCCTGGAAGGCTTGTAAAGATAGAGGGGAAAATGAATGCAGCAACATTTTGTGAAATCCTGGAGGACATTATGACTCAGTATGCAAGAGAGAGACAACCTCGGAGAAGAGCTGTTCACGCCTGATTCCCAAGCAAGCTGACAGAGCTTGAGCTTTTTTACAAGTGAGCATGGAAAGAAATTGCAGTATCCAGACGTGCAAGCCTGATAGAGACCTCTCCATACAGACTCAGTGCTGTGATTGCGGCCAACGGTGCATCTACTCATTGGCTTGTACCTGTACTCTGCTCAATGACAATGAAGTTGAATCAAATCTAATTCACTGGTGTAGCCTTACTGACACCTACTGGAAGTTTGCAGATATTGCTGCATAGCAATGACTAGTGATCAAAACACATCACACACAATATTAAACCCAAATAACACAAAAGAAGAATATAAAGGAACCCTCTTATTAACATTCTTTCAATGGAAATACGATTGTCTACCCTAAACATGACATCTGTGAAACATTGAGGTCACAGACATTTCTCTTGTCACCCTTTGTCCTTTTGTCACCATCGAGAGAATTATCATTTTGGGTTAATTTAATCAGTGTTACATATTGGCAACATACACAAATCTATTCCCATGTCTGAAGAAACACTAAGCAGTGTATTGGAAACACAGCAACATGACTTCATCCAGAGTCATGGGTGGCTTCATCACTTTCTTCTAAACACTGTCAAACGGCACCTTGTCATCCCATCTCTTCTTTAATTCATTTATAAATTTGCTCTTGGCCACACCCAGAATCAGCCTCAGCTCACACATCAGCTATAATGCAAGTAAGTGTTAAAACTTGCAACAATGCTTGCTGAGTGGATAAGCCAGATTTGATCGGCTGGATTCAGCCCTGAAAATCCAGATGGCCCAACCAGTGACTTGGAGGAGGAGGAGCTACAGATCCCATGATGATCACACACATCTCACACACTTCTCACTGCAAAAGCTTTTTCAGTAAGAAAAACGTCACTAAATTATTTTTTTAATCAAATATTTACTCAAGCCAACTCACTGCGCATCCCCCGGAGTTCGTTTCAACCCATCATCAAGAATTGGAAGGAGTTTGGCCATCCTCACAAACTGAGTGACTGGGCAAGAGGGAGACTGGTGAGGGAGACCACCAAGACACCTATGACCTGTCTGAAGGAGTTAAAACATTCAGTGGCTGAGATTGGAGAGAATGTGCACACAACTGTTGCTCGAGTTCTTCACTAGTCAAAGCTGTATCGGACAGTGGCAAAGAGAAAGCCACTGTTGAAAAATCTCAAACTGGAGTTTGCCCAAAGGCATGTGGGAGACTCCAAGGTCAATTTGGGGGAAGGTTATTTGATCTGTTGAGACAAAAATGTACTTTTTAGGTCATCAGATTATTCGCTCTGTTTGGCCAACGCTTAAACACTGCACATCTCCACAAACACACCATCCCCACATTGCAGCATGGTGGTGTGGCAGCATCATGGTGTGGGGGGCTTCTTGGCAGCAGGCCCCAGAAGGCTTGTAAAGATAGAGGGGAAAATGAATGCAGCAACATTTTGTGAAATCCTGGAGGACATTATTACTCAGTATGCAAGAGAGCTACAACCTCGGAGAAGAGCTGTTCACGCCCGATCCCTTTTGCAAGCTTACAGAGCTTGAGCTTTTTTGCAAGGAGGAATGGACAGAAATTGCAGTATCCAGACGAGCAAGCCTGATAGAGACCTCTCCACACAGACTCAGTGCTGTGATTGCAGCCAACGGTGCATGTACAAATTGGCTTGTACCTGTACTCTGCTCAATGACAATAAAGTTGAATCAAATCTAATTCACTGGTGTAGCCTTACTGACACCTACTGGAAGTTTGCACACATTGCTGCAAAGTAATGACTAGTGATCATAGTGGCTTCTAACTTTCTTCTAAACACTGTAAAACGGCACCTTGTCCTCCCATCTCATCTTTACTTCATGTATAAATTTGCTCTTGGCCACACCCAGAATCGGCCTCAGCTCACACATCATCTATAATGCAAGTAAGTGTTAAAACTTGCAACAATGCTTGCTGAGTGGATAAGCCACAATTATGAATTAATCACTGGCATTATGAAGACCGTTGAAACATGGCTATGCATCAGGGATCATTGTTAGCTTGTCCTCTTCTTTCAGTACGTTACTGTTGATGAAGGCTCTTCTAAACACCTTCAAACTACACCTAGTCACCCCATCTCAATTCCATCGAGTGCAGTTAATGTGTCTCAAGTGATTGAAGTAAAACGACACCTGTGTCTGGGAGGTCCAGTCACTGGTTCAGAAAACAAAAGAACACTCCAAGCAACTCAGAGAAAAGATCATTAGAAAGTATAAGTCAGGGGACGGCTACAAAACTCTTTCCAACTCACTGCACATCCCCTGGAGTTCATTTAAATCCATCATCAAGAAATTGAGTGACTGGGCAAGAGGGAGACTGGTGAGGGGAGTCCACCAAGACACCTACGATCACTCTGAAGGAGTTAAAACCTTCAGTGGCTGAGATTGGAGGGACTGTGCATACAACTGTTGCCCGAGTACTTCACTAGTCAAAGCTGCATTTGAGGGTGGCAAAGAGAAAGCCACTGTTGAAAAATCTGGAACTGGAGTTCGCCCAAAGGCATGTGGGAGACTCCAAGGTCAATTTGGAGGAAGGTTAGTTGAACTGATGAGACAAAAATTTTGCTTTTGGGTCATCAGATTTTTTGCTCTGTTTGGATAACACGTAAACACTGCATATCTCCACAAACACACCATCCCCACATTGAAGCATGGTGGTGGCAGCATCATGGTGTGGGATGCTTCTCGGCAGCAAGTGCAGTCAGCGCCGACAGGTTTGAATGCATGTGTGCCGTGAGGAAGGGTGTGTTTCCTGTGTGTGTGACTAAGAGAACAAAAGGGAGCCGCGTGTGTGTCCAGTTTGGGCTCCATTGCAAATACGAAGTACATAAACTCTGAAATTTGAAGCTGAAAATTGTAGAAGAAGTACAACTACTAAAAACTTGTACATAAAGTAGTGGTCAAAAT
>NW_027466927.1:0-5000 GCF_046128005.1 Genypterus blacodes
TACCGGATTCTTGGCACCACAACAGTAAATGATGTTTGGCAGGCACATCCACACACATAAACACACACACACACACACACGCACATGTCACATGTTCTTCCTCATACAGGCACAAACACGTACATACACTCATCCAGATTCATATCTCGTCTAAAACAATCAGTGTAGGAAATGTAGGTTACATTCTGACTCCCAGACATCTCACAGAACACACACACACACACACACACACACACACACACACACACACACACACATCCCTCGTGTGGCTATACCATTACCACAATTCCCACACGGCTGCGTCGCCACAAAGCTCGCCTCTCCGCTCCACGCCGCCGTGTTTCACACACATCAATAATTCAGCTGCATTATCTTTACATGATGATTAATACCAGCGTGTTTACGGCCGCGCTCCCATTCTTACAGCACGGCCCGCTAAACGCCATTAAAATTGAATTAACACACTGTACACTCTCTATAGATATGATTTATTTAACGCCTCAAGAAGGTTGATACACAGGATAAGTGTGTGTGTGTGTGTGTGTGTGTGTGTGTGTGTGTGTGTGCGTGTGCATATATTTAAGTTATGAATTGATAAGAGTCTGGTAGAATCACTTGGATGGACTTTGTGGCGTGCGCAGACTCTGTGTTTCCATGGTTACGTAGGATGTGCGGTCTCTGTTTGGTTTGGAAGCATCAGGTCACCTCCATACAGGAAGTGAACGCGTCCTCAGAAGGCTTCAAGTTGATACGTTTCTATAGTATCGTAGCCTGAGGCAGAAGTGTCAGGTGACCCAGATGGACCAATCAGAGGCAGTCAGGCTCCCCTCTGCCCCCTGGTGGATACATTCTGTTATGTGAACGACGCAGATTATCGCGCGCAAACCGAAGTGCGCTCGGGCCCCTCAGCCCTTCATCCTAAGCCCTCCTCATCCTCAGCCTTCCTCCTCGCCTCTCAGCTGGGCTCCCACTGAATGGAGAGCTGGATAAATGACATTTGGTTCATTTAATTCCTTTTCTCCCCGCCCCGCCCCCCCCCCCCCCCGCCCCCCCCCTCTTAAATCCTCCCTCAGCCTCTCATGATGTCTCTGCACCGCGTTCTCTCCTCCAGGCGCTCCTCGTCCACCTTCACTTCCATTTCTCACCCATTTTTTACACTTCACACGGATAGAAATTCAAGAGTTTCACACATAAGAATATCAGGTCACATATTACTTTCCCCACCCTCTCTGTCTCGTTCAGGCACCTGCTCATGCTGCGCTGCAATGTTCAGATGGTTCTGCTCCATTCTGTCGTTCTGTGGGGGGGAATTACCTGGACCGTGTGGAAACGCCTCTACCAGCTGCTCTAGGTCATGTTTAGGTTTAAGTTTCAAAGCCCACATTTACATCTGCTGTACATTCTGTGGGACCCAAGAAGAAGGAGGTGTTCACATGTTTATCAACAAACCACAACAAAAACCAACAGAATGAGAGATCTCTATCCTATAGTAGCTCTGACCTTTGACCCTGAACCCTCTGCATGTTGTCATGGATCTCTATCCTATAGTAGCTCTGACCTTTGACCCTGAACCCTCTGCATGTTGTCATGGATCTCTATCCTATAGTAGCTCTGACCTTTGACCCTGAACCCTCTGCATGTTGTCATGGATCTCTATCCTATAGTAGCTCTGACCTTTGACCATGAACCCTCTGCATGTTGTCATGGATCTCTATCCTATAGTAGCTCTGACCTTTGACCCCGAACCCTCTGCATGTTGTCATGGATCTCTATCCTATAGTAGCTCTGACCTTTGACCCTGAACCCTCTGCATGTTGTCATGGATCTCTATCCTATAGTAGCTCTGACCTTTGACCCTGAACCCCCTGCATGTTGTCATGGATCTCTATCCTATAGTAGCTCTGACCTTTGACCCCGAACCCTCTGCATGTTGTCATGGATCTCTATCCTATAGTAGCTCTGACCTTTGACCCTGAGCCCTCTGTATGTTATCATGGATCTCTATCCTATAGTAACTCCTCTCTTTAGTCTGCAGCTGGTGTGATGAAGCAGCTGAGAGGATGTAGTGCAGATGAACATGCAGGGCGTCGTGAGGACAAACAGTAGAAGAAGAACATGGATGTGAAGAGGCGTCTGTCCGTCTCTATCGTCTCTCTTTCTCCACTTTCCCCGCTCATCAGTCGTTCCCGCTCCCGCTCCTCTGAACACTCTGCCTCATTCATCCTAGTGAAACAAAGCCCAACACTAGAATAAATCCTCTTCCTCCTCTCCTCCTCTTCCTCCCCTCGTTTTGTTCCACAGTTTGCTTCCCTCCGTTTATATTCTATTCCCAGAGATTTATTCTAAAATGAGGTTCATTATTCTAAAGAAAGCTGACACCTTCAGTTCCCGTCTGGATCCCAAAGTGCTGCTGAAACATCTGCACACTGAGTGAAACCTTTCTGTCACTCATGAAGTCCTGCACACGTCTCATACATGCACAGATCACATGTGACAGTTTGACTTTCTCCTGTTTTGAAAGCTTTCACGTTAAAGGTTTAACGTAACGTTTGACAACAGCACTTCCATCATCATCATCATCATCATCATCAAACGACCACTTGAGCGTTTACTTCGATTACCGATAATAAACCGTCGTTTGGCAGCTTTGGCAGTAATGTGCAGCTTGGTGTTATCGGGCGACATTGTCACTGTGGCGCCTCTCTCTCAGGCGTGTCGCTGTAAGTTCAGACGGACTGTGCCCCATGAACCCCACACACACACACACACACACACACACACACATACAGACGTGGTGACCTCATGGCGCTCTTTACACGTAGAGCACATTTCAGACACCAGGCCGTTCAGAGTGCCTTCACAGAGTAATCAGAAGTTCTCACAGACCCCAGAAGTCCTCCGGGCCCCTGAAGGCTCATCTGGTTCAAGCGTGTCAGCAGTGTACATGGGCCCTGTAGCACCGGGCGCTTTGAAAGAGTGTGAGGCGTGAAGCAGCAGAGGGGATCAGGGACTTGGCTCCGCTGTGGTAATGCAGCCCGTAAACACTGTGTCTGCCTTTCACAGGAAGCTGTGTGTTCGCTCCCTCAGTGATGAACAGCTGAGCTAACAGATGAGAGGAAATGTTTCACATCAATCAAGTGAACATATGAAGGTAAAGACCTTGAGGTCCACGTCCAGAGACCTGCAGGAGGTCCACCTGCTCCTCGTATCGACACGCTACTGCAGCGCCTCCGTCCATCTAACATCAACCACACGCTGCAGAGACCACCTGGGTCTTCCTCCCTCCTCCCTATTGGCTGGAGATTTCTGGGCTTCTCGCCTTCTTGGCGGAATATGGGGCGGGGGCAAAGTACTTTGGTCTCTCCCTCTCTCTCCCCTCTCTCTCTCTCTCTCTCTCTCTCTCTCTCTGTGTCTTCCCTCTCTCTCTCTCTCACTCTCTCTCTCCCTCCCCCTCTCTCTCTCTCTCTCTCTCTCTCTCTCTCTCTCTCTATCTCTCTCTCTCCCCCTCTCCCTCTCTCTCTTTCCATCTGCTCTGTGTGCCCTGACGTCTGCATGAGCGCCCACGAAACGCCCGGTGGAAGTAATCTTCTGTTACCACTCAGGCTTCAACATGTTGTTTGCCCGCACACACACACACACGCACACCTCTTTAGATATGTGTGTGTGTGTGTGTGTGTGTGTGTGTCTGCGGTGCCACTCTGAGCTCAGGCTGTCAACTTTTATACACAAGACGGCCAAAGGAACCAAACACAGAGGAGGCGGCGCTGCAGGGGTTCGATCTGTTTTCATGATCTGTTTAGATATCAATGATCTCTATCAGCTGAAGGAAACAGATCATTAAACAAGACCATCATTGCCTATACAGCGCCCCCTGGTGGAGGAGCTCTGTAGAGCCTTTAGCAGAGCATCAAGCTCCTCTGACCCAGAGATGGAGCTCCACAGAGAGGCAGAGCAGTCACCAGAGCTGTAGCTCTGCTCTCCTTTGGACCAGGCTGCTAGAAACCAGCAGAACTGAACACCTCAAGGAAACTTCCTGTAAGAACATCTGAGCTGAAGTTAGACTCCAATACATGTTTGGAGAAATCAAGACGGACTGAACCATCTCACTGAGGAACTGAACCATCTGAGGGACTGAACCATCTGACTGAGGGACTGAACCATCTGAGGGACTGAACCATCTGACTGAGGGACTGAACCATCTGAGGGACTGAACCATCTGACTGAGGGACTGAACCATCTGACTGAGGGACTGAACCATCTGACTGATGGACTGAACCATCTGACTGAGGGACTGAACCATCTTACTGAGGGACTGAACCATCTGACTGAGGGACTGAACCATCTGAGGGACTGAACCATCTGACTGAGGGACTGAACCATCTGAGGGACTGAACCATCTGAGGGACTGAACCAACTCACTGAGAATGTTCCACATTTAGGACTGCAGCTCTCTGATGTATTATGTGAGATACTGACTGCCAGAATAGCAGAAAGACATCTACACACAGTGTGTAAAAGTAATTTATTTTCTTCCTTCCAGGCTTCATTGCTCAACAGTGAGATCTTTGCTCTGCAGGTCCCTCAGGTCAGATTTCACCTCTCGGAGAAAAGCAAACTTTCCATCTATCGTCCATTTGATAATTCCGATTTTGGTGCTTAGAGCCTCTGCTTCGACCCGTTTCTGCTTCGTTAGCAGGCAAGAGACCCACAACACACACACACACACATATACCTCTGATCAGGGTTTATTCTCGCCTATTATCCAGTTTACCTAATAAATAACTTCACACTGTATATTAATTTATAAATGAATATATATGATTGAAGTTATTACTCAAAACGAGCTTCTGCTGAGACAAAGAAGTAGCCATATTTTCATATTTGTGATGCTACGCTGCAGCATAGACAAGCAGCCGAGGCGTGTGTCATAGCTAGCTACGGATCAGCAGCGTCTGGTTCATGTTAAGCTGCGTGTTTTCATTCATTGTGCAGTGCGACAC
>NW_027466927.1:10000-47500 GCF_046128005.1 Genypterus blacodes
AGTCACAACAGCTCATTGGGCTTCTGTGTCATTGTGAGGTTTCAGTGTGGGAAAGAAACGATTCCTTTGTGTTTACAAACTGAATGAACAGATTCGTCATTTTGAGGATCAAATTGCATCAAAGTGTTTCTTGGTTTTGTTGTGAGTGGTTTGTGGAGTCCTGAGTTACACTCCGGCCTCTGACTGAGGCCTCCATCGGCCTGAGCTCCGTCTGGCTTGACGGAGGTTTCCTGGGTCCTTGTCCCGCAGACTTGCCGTGGAATCGTCTGGAAGGTTCCACAGGCACAATTTGATATCCGTTGTCTTGTCAAACCTTAAACTGTATCCATTGCTTTCCCAACCTGACGGACTGTTTGCTTTGCAGATTGGTGCTGTTGGCATCCCGTCTCCCTGGCGACGCTGCCCCGCTGCCACTCTGGATGTTTTTCCTCCGCTGTGGCAGTGAAAGCTGTCAAATCAGCACCTGACAAAGCTGCACTCAGTCCCTGCTGGTGTCAAAAGATGAAACTTCTCATTCTGAGGAGCGACCGAGCCTCTGGGCCGTTTGCTCAACACTCACATGTGGATCTCCAATTAGAGCTGATGGCCCCATGTTTCCTGGAGCTGAGCCACGCAGACAGAGAGGCTGGCAGTCAGAATGCAGGGAAAAGCATGTAAGGGCTTTAAAACACAGGTAAGGGCTTTATACCAAAGGTAAGGGCTTTATAACACATTTAAGGGCTTTATACCACACGTAAGACTTAGACTTAGGCTTAGACTTTGACTTCCTTTTATTGTCATTGCACAAAGAACACAACAGTGAGTCTTGACAACGAAATGTTGTTGCTTGGCTTCTGGCGAAACAACGCTAAAACTTTACCTGTACAACAATAAATAAATATGTAAGGGCTTTATAACACGTTAGGGCTTTATACCACACGTAAGGGCTTTATAACACAGGTAAGGGCTTTATAAGGTAAGGGCTTTATGAAGCATGAAAGGGCTTTATAACACACATAAGGGCTTTATAAAGCATGTAAAGGCTTTATAACACACCTAAGGGCTTTATGACACATGTAAGGGCTTTATACCACACGGAACGGCTTTATAACACAGGTCAGGGCTTTATAAGGTAAGGGCTTTAAAACACAGGTAAGGGCTTTATAAAGCATGTAAGGGCTTTATAACACAGATAAGGGCTTTCTAACACACATAAGGGCTTTATAACACATGTAAGGCTTTATAAAGCATTTAAGGGCTTTATAACACACATACGGGCTTTATAACACAGGTAAGGGGTAAGTGTATACAGTATGGACCATAAAATGATTATAAATAATTCTGCTTGGCTCAACTGGGACTTTTGCATTTATGATGTTTGGTTTTTATCTCTATTTTTTCGAATTTTATTTTCATTAAGTCGAAAATGTAATTTTATTAAATCTTATTCAGCGATCAAACACTCCATCAGGTAGCGATGATCTGATCCCACAGCTCAATGCAGAGAGACCTGCTGCTGGAGTTCTTTGAAGCATAACGTTGAGGGAAAAGTAATCAACCGGAAGCATAAACAGCGCCCCCTGCTTCCCGCACAGTGGAGAAGCTCACAGCACCAGGAGGTCTGCAGCTGCGTGGCGGCTTTGATTACTACAGCGTCTCTGGTTTAGAAGAGAGGAAAGTTTATTGTTCTTGCCAGCATGTTTGCATTTATTAGTTGAGTGTTTCTCTAATAAGGAAGTAAGATTGGAGCAAACACGTTCACACAGAACAGGTGCGCGAGTCCAAGAAGCCTCAGAACTCATTCACCAAACACACACTGCCACCAAGCGGTGAGAGCCTGCTACTACGTTTCCCCGCAAAGTGGAACGACTTCAGTGACCTTCTAAAACACAACTACCAACTACTTACAGCGGAATGTGAGATTATAATGCTTTTTTTAACTTATATTAGAAGATTATAAAGTTTTTGAATCAGGTGGAACAGATGAGGCTTCAGTCAGGAGGAGAATGCAGGAGAGGACAGGCAAGGCTGCACTGAGGGAGAGACAGCGCCCCCTGCTGCCCGCGCAGTGGTAAGCCCTAGCACCTGCTATTACCAGTAGAGAGAGAGAGAGAGAGAGAGAGACAGAGCACGCACAGGAGCTTAACAGGGGATAGATTGATCTGTTGTCATTTGGAGTATTGATACCAAATCCTTTTACAAAAATGTCATCTGCTCTGCTACACTTTAGGTCCTGTGGTGACGTAAGTGCCGTCATGTGTGACAGCTTCACAACAGCGTGATGCTGCACCATGCTGAGGGGGAGACGTGACTGTGTGTGTGTGTGTGTGTGTGTGTGTGTGTGTGTGTGTGTGTGTGTGTGTGTGTGTGTGTGCGCGTGTGCGTGTGCGTGTGCGTGTGTGTGTGTGTGTAGGAGTTATTGTTTGCACTCATTGTTATACTCAGTCTGCCTCCATGCTGACACATCTTCTGATTAAACTCTCAGCTCTGTATCTGTGCTCAACTTCCTCCATGTTGAACCCTCCCAGTGTACAGCAGCAGGTGGAGCTCCTCCTCTCTCGCTCACGGCCACACCACCCTGAACACGTCCGATCTCGCCCGATCTCGCCCGATCTGGAAGGCTAAGCAGGGTCGGGCCTTGTTAGTACTTGGATGGAAGCCCGCCTGGGAATACCCGGTGCTGAAAGCGTTTTCACTGCGTGGGCAGCAGGGGGCGCTGTTTCTCCATTCGGTACAGCCACTCAGTTGACTGCTTTACTCACTCCACCACTGGCTGCTACACACCTCAGTACAGGAGCTGACGTCACTCCAATCACTACTGTGCTGCTGGTGCTGATACAAGCTCTGCAACCATGCTCACACACTGTTAGTGACGTGAACAATGAATAGCATCGTCACTGTAAATAATAATAATAATAATAATAATAATAATGAAAGTTACTCAGTGACTGAGCTGCTTCGTTAAGACTGGCCAATAGGAGCATAGGACACTGGATGTGCTTTGAAAGGTCGCGCTTTGTAAAATCGTTCTTCCCGGCAATATCCTCCAATGAAATTAATGAAAGTTGCTTTGCTGCCGCCCTGACAAACGTTCTGACCAATCACAGCCCCTGTAGTTCAGAAGTGCGATTTCCGAGAGACGCGGCCGAGGTGACTGACGTGGCGAGGGACCAATGAAAAGTAAGGAAGGGCGCCTCGTGACCAATGGGCGCTTAGGACGTAGACGCTGAGCTTATAAAGTACAAGGTGACAGCACCGCTCATCCTACCTTCACTGACTGCGCTGAGCCCCAGCAACTAACCACGGACCCTCCGAACGCCGCTACGCCCCGGTAAACCTCACACCTTGCCGCTGCGCCTCTCCTTCTGAACTCTTTATGCACCGTTGTAGGGTTTTCACAGGTTTCGGCGGTTAAACGTCACCGTTCGCGCTGCCGGAGAACGTTTACCCCGCTAGCTGTCATTGGCTTGCTAGGTCGGCCATTCAATGACTCCGTGTGGGAGAAGCTTCACGGTTCAGGCGGGATTGTGGCGTCTGAACCCCGCAGATAGGAAATGGAGTCGCGGGGGCGTGAACAGCGTGGGCCTCGGGTGCGGCTGCTGTCGCCCGGTTGTAGGTGCAGGTCGCCGGCCAGACCCCCCGCGGAGCAGCGCCGCTCAAGCTAGCCTGCAGAGACTCGCCCGGATGTAAAATGTCTGCCTGCCTGCCTGCTCCGCTCCGGGCCTGGATCACGACGGGCCGCCGCTGAAGGACACGGACGGGGCGGGCTCGGCTCACCCCGTCCCTCCACACTGTGGTTCGTACTCAGTTAGCGGGGGTGGCGCCGTGCTGCCCCCCGGGCCCCTTTGAGGGTCTCCGGCTCTGTGTTGACCTTCAGGTGTGTGGACTGGTTAGCTTAGCCGCTTAGCTTAGCCCCGCCTGAACCCGGACCTGAGCAGGGGACTCGAGCCCCCGCAGCCTCTCTCCAGGTCACCGGCTCCCATAAACCAGCTCATACGGCTGTCATGATTAGCCGGGCGGACGTTCGTGTCTCCCGGGGAAACGTAGAGGGGCACCGCTAATGGCGCCTGGAGGCGGAGGGCTGTAGCCGTCCAGCCTGTGTGGGACCGCGGGTTTGTCCTTGCAGCGGGCGGATTAGACTCCAGTCTGAGGCCCGGAGCTGCTCTGCCGGTCCACCTGGGTCCGCTCTTGACCTTCCTCCCGTTTGTGTCATTTAGCCTGCAGGTCAAAGTGTCCTCTCTGTGACCTGTTAAGTATGTGCTGCCTATTTAGTGACCTTTGACCCACAGCTGTGAACATAAAGTAACTTTGTCCAGGTCTGTCTGTCAAAGCTGCAGTTTGACAGACAGACCTGGACCTGCAGTTTGTGCTCATAACCTTTGATTCACTGCTGTAGGTGTACAGTAACAGAGGTTGTAGGTGCGATTCCCTGTGACGGTGCCTCTGACTAAACTTCACGTCTGGATGGATGAGATAAACATCGCTCCTTTTTGTTTGGCGGGCCACTCGGGGTCTGCAGCCTGGTGCCTTGCTGAAGGGCAAAGGCAGGAGCAGTAACCCGACACATAAGTGACTGTAGACAGTAAAGTCACACGGACACAGGGAGGAAGACCCCGCTGGACAGGAAGCCCCGGTGAAGAACATGGACTAACTGTGACTGTCCTCTTCCTCTCTTTCAGGTTCTAGCCATGTACGCCTGCGCCAAGTTTGTCACTTCTCCTGCCGTGGTATGTAAGCAGTGATGCAGCTTGAGTTTAGTCTTAAAGTGCACTTGTGCTGTACTGACGGCCACTGTTTTGTCTCGTAGCTGCGCGGGGGGTCCAGAGTCCTCGCCAGGCCGGTCTCAGTCTCCCTCTTCAGCAGACCTGAAGCCTCAGTGGAGCAGCAGGTGCGTCTCCAGCGGAGCGTCTTGTGTTTCTGCCTCCCCAAGGTTCTGATGACGTTCATAAAGCTTCACTCTCCACTCCTCCGTTTGTTCCTCAGGCCCTGTTGCCCGTCAGCCAGTCTGCAGTCCTGACCCGCTCCATCCAGACCAGTGCCGTCTCCCGGGACATCGACACCGCCGCCAAGTTCATCGGTGCCGGCGCCGCCACTGTGGGCGTGGCCGGATCGGGAGCTGGAATCGGTACCGTGTTCGGCAGTCTCATCATCGGCTACGCCAGGTACGCTTCAGCCTGACGCACCAACCGCTTCTCCTTACACTCCCAACTACTGCACCATCAGATCCATCAGAGAGCAGTCGGGTCTCAGTGTCTGGATCAAACCAGGGAACCTTCTGAATCCGAGAGGGTCGCTCTGCCTTCCAGAGCCGTTAAGTCATGAGAATGTGTGAATTGTTGGTCCTCGTTTATGGGTTGTGGGTCTTAACGAGTCTGGTCTGTGCGCCCTGTGTTTGAGGCTCTCATGGTTCTTTGCCTCTCCCTCCACAGGAACCCCTCCCTGAAGCAGCAGCTCTTCTCCTACGCCATCCTGGGCTTCGCTCTGTCCGAGGCTATGGGTCTCTTCTGTCTGATGGTGGCGTTCCTCATCCTGTTCGCCATGTAAACCCCTCAGACACTCGCCCACACCTCCTTCCATTCACTTGTTTCCTTTATGGCTCCCTTCTCTCTTCCCTCCCGCCCGGAGGGGAAGGTTTCCAGAACGGGACCTCTGAACGAGCTGACCGGCCATTCCAATCAATGGAAGAGAAAAACAGGAATCATGTCTACTACACAGAAGGTCACCAGACCTTCAAACCCACCTTTTTATGTTCCTATGCGCTTATTTTCTTTGTATTTCTGAAGTTTTATGTAAGATCTCACTTCGGTTTAAAATCAAATCTGTCCAAAAATAAATGGTTGGAATAACTCGAGTGTTTGTGTTTGCGTCTTTGATTCTATGACTCCAGCTGTAAGAGCCAGAGAGGAACTGTGTGATTGGTTTAAGTCTGATGATGTGAAGTTTAGTGATGTAGACGTGTTTGATTGACAGCGTGTTAAAGTAGCTTCATAGTCGCAGTGGAAACTACAGGTGGTCGTACACATGAGAACATTTGGCTTCATCATTTCGTGTTTTCTTATTAAAGTTACAGGGACATAACGCTGTCTTACCCAAGAAGTGACTTCAATGAAGAAGAGGAAGGAGACATGAAACCACACACAACTCTTGTAATGAAGAATTCAACTGAAGTTTTGCAACCGGAAACAAATGGATTTTGCAGGATAAATAGTGAATTTTTTATAAATCTACTCTTTCTGTTTTTCCCCCTCTAATCTGATTTAAATGATCTTCGCGGCATGCAAATCAAATGAGGTCATGCTGGTGCATTTGCGTCATCGTTTACGTCATTTTATTTTGAAAATGTTTACCGGACGTCACACGCCTGGACACCCGGTGGCGCTTGACAGATAAGCGCGACAGATCGTGTTGTTGCGTTGCGTGAGGTTTGGTATCTGTGCGGATGTGGACGCTTCCAGCCGAGCTCGGACTCTATATTGTTCTTAACCCGGAGACGAGCCAAATCTGCGTTTGTTGAATCCGCCTTTGTGACGACAAGTGGACTCTCTAAAGGCCCAGAGGAGCGGAGTCGAGCTAGCCCTAACTAGCCACCATGTCGCGGGGAGAAGCGTCTTGTTTTGTGCTCCGGGCCTCGCCTCTGCGCTCTCTGCCTCCCCGTCATCTGACTGTCTGAGCCCGCAGGACAACAACACAAACCACTGTAACTTCGCACCAGCTGCTCATGCTGCTCAGCGTCCTCCATTAGTAAAGACAGCGCTCAGGTGAACTCTAGCTTTTAGCTCGTCGGCCATGGCGGACAGCTCCGGAGAGCCGTCGAGCGGCGGTGCCCTTGGCTTAGGCGTCACCGAACCGAGCAGCGGAGCCTCGCTGCTCTCCACTCTGGCGAACTCTCTGCCGGGAGGACCCGCGGCAGCCAACGGTGCCCAGTCCGGCTCCACCCCGGCCTCCCCTCCTCTCGCCGCTGCCGCGCACAGTGGCCTCGCCGCGGCGGTGGCCCCCGCGCCCGCTGTCTCCGCGGCTCCGGTCGGGTTCGGGAGCAGCTTCGCCTCCGGCTTCTTGACTCCGGTGATGTCCGTGTCCCCCAGCCTGCACGCCTCCTCGCCCCTCGCCGTGGGGCTCGGGGTGGGCGGCGTGGCCGGGGTTGCGGGAGCGGGCCTCCTGTCCCAGATCCACGTCAACTCCTGGGACCCGACGCACAGCACCGACTGGGACAACGAGAAGGCGTCTCAGCAATGCATCCTGCGGATCAAGAGGTAAACAACATGTCCGCCTCTCACTGAAGCTTTCCTCCAACTTCCTGCGTCACTGCGTGTTTCATAAAGTTTCTCTGCGCTTTAGTGAAGCTCCTTCATTTTAAATCAGGCGTGATGAAGCTTTAGTGAGTAAAGATGACTTCTTTGTGAAATACTTGTTAATATACACTATTTAACATATTTCGTTAAAGATGAGCATCACTTTTTTTATAAGTAGTTTGGTAGTGAAGGTGAAAATAAGATGATCCTAGAAAGTCGTGGTCTAATATGACGTCATGTGGATGGCGATACCACCATGGTACACACACACACACACAGACACACACGGCTCCTTGTCCTCTCAGTGAGTCTCTCCCGTCTCCTCTCCTCCACAGGGACATCATGTCCATCTATAAGGAGCCTCCTCCAGGGATGTTTGTCGTCCCCGATCCTCAGGACATGACCAAGGTAAGACACCGCCGCGTCCCTCTGCAGCTCGTCCATTCACGCGTCGTTCTGTCTGTCGCTCTACTATGAAGTGTCACAGGCAGGAGTTTGTTTTTACTGAAACAGCTCAGATCAACATGATGATGATGTCATGGAGTGTGTGACTCACATGGATGGCTGTGACTCGGGTGGGAGGAGTTTTAGTGCCACATGTTGTCACGGATCGACACTGAGTGTCTAAGTGAGCCTGAACGCATCGCAGAAGAGCCGCTCTGTTACAGAGAGCAGCTAGAGGGGAACCATAGAGGAAGTGACCACCTGACGCCTCAAAGTGGCGGCGTGCGGGTAAAGAAGTGTAACAGGCGGTGGAGCACGTGATCCAAGCTCACACACACTGTTACCATGACAACACTGACGTTCTCTGACTCTTCTATTTGAACATCAGTCGGTGTGAGGAGTCTTTACAGAACACACTCCAGTGTCCCAGCTTGCATCAGGCTTCTGTTGTTGCATCACTTCCTCTTCTCTCTCTCTCTCTCTCTCTCTCTCTCGCGCCTCAGATCCACGCCCTGATCACGGGGCCCTTCGACACGCCATACGAGGGCGGCTTCTTCCTCTTCCTGTTCCGCTGTCCCCCAGACTACCCCATCCACCCGCCACGAGTGAAGCTCATCACCACCGGGCACAACACCGTCCGCTTCAACCCCAACTTCTACCGCAACGGCAAAGTCTGCCTCAGCATCCTGGGGTGAGTCGGCGATTCTGCGGCCGGACTTCAGGCGCTCGCCAATTGGCCTCCAGAGCCATCATCCTCTCTCTCTCTCTCTCTCTCTCTCTCTCTCTCTCTCTCTCTCTCTCTCTCTCTCTGTGTGGGTGTAGGACGTGGACAGGCCCAGCATGGAGTCCAGCCCAGAGCATCTCCTCGGTCCTCATCTCCATCCAGTCTCTGATGACGGAGAACCCGTACCACAACGAGCCGGGCTTTGAGCAGGTCAGGAGCGTTCCTACAAACATGAACGGAGCTGCGGTCATCCTGGGAACGACCGGCGCTCCTACACACTGCATCCACATCCACAACACACACTGTTACACTTACACAATATAAATGAAGTGAATCCAAACTGTGTGTGCGTCTCAGGAGCGCCACCCAGGGGACAGCAAGAACTACAACGAGTGCATCCGCCATGAAACCATGAGGGTGGCCGTCTGCGACATGCTGGAGGGCAAAGTGCCCTGTCCCGAAGCTCTATGGTACCAAAACACTCCTGTCTCCCCCTGCCGCCCTTCCTCACGCCTCCTCCTCCTCCTCTGTGATACTGACTGATCAGCCTGTTTGTGTGTGTGTGTGTGTCTGTTCAGGAGCGTTATGGAAAAGTCGTTCCTGGAATATTACGACTTCTACGAGGGTGTGTGCAAAGAGCGGCTGCACCTTCAGGGCCAGAACATGCAGGTGAGCTCCACCTCACACACCATCAACACACACTCCTTGATTCAGGTCCTTCCTGTTGGTCCATGAGGAGCCCAGCTCATCTCCCCTAGACTCTTATTCTGTAGACCAGGCACCAAAGAGCGAAATCTGGAGATGAATCATAATTCTGAAGGCTTCAGGGTGAACATGTTAAAGTCTGCAGTCCTGGTTCCTAACCCGTCTCTCCGCGTGCCCCCAGGACCCCTATGGCGAGAAGCGCGGCCGCTTCGACTACCAGGGCCTGCTGGCACGGCTGAGCGGCACCCACAGGCGAGTGAGGGAGAAGACCCTGGCGGAGGACAACCACAGCGATGACGTCTCCGACTCGGACACCAGCTCCTCAGGGACGGACCCTGACAGCCAGGGCAGCTCCCAGCCCTAACCAGCAGGGCGGCGCCCAACAGAGCAGAAAGTGGACCAAAGGAGCCGCTTCTGTGGAGAAGGCGGCGGCCGTGTCTTGAGGGCGTGCGAGTCGGGCGAGTCGGGGGTGGAGATTGTACAGAAGCCGCTGCTGCACGGATGAAGCAGCAGCAAGAAAGACGGATGAACACCAAACTGAACAACACACACTCGCATGTCGGAACATCTGTGGTTGTTCTGCTCCTTTGGCAGCTAACCAGCCGTCATGTCCATGTTCCGTCTTGATTCAAAACCATAGAAGAAGAAAAAAGTCAAACCAGCAGAAGCAGAGGTCAAACATTCATTTTCCAAACCCAGGCGATGGGAAGAGAGGAAGCGTTGAGGTTTCCTCTTTCCTTCCCCTGAAACATTTTTCGTTTCCCTTCACCGCCAACAGTGCGTTGGGCGCTGACCTGCCGGAGGAACGCCACGCTTTTGTTCGAAGGGTCGCAAGCGTTGTCGAGGCGTTTAGGATTTCCGGCGCCTCGTCTCCAGGGGCAAACCGCGTCACGGATCCTGATCTTTCCAGGCGACGCCGACCCACAGAAAAGTGGAGTGGTTCCTTAGGGCGCTTTGTTAGTGTAACATAAACACGCTCTGCTTATCTTCAGTCTTGCTCTTGAACTTCTGTCCGTCTCTCCAGATTAGCGGGCGGCGCGTAAAGCGAGCACAGGTCCACGCCGCCTCTCTTCCTGCTAACGTTTAATTCTGGTGCTGAAACAAAAGTAAATTTCCAGTGTGTGCAGATTCAGCGCTTTTATTTTGAAACCCTCTAGTTTGTTTTGTTCGATAGAGATGCAAACCACGTCTGTTTGTTTGTTTGTTTGTTTGTTTTTTCTCCACCTGTATTCTGACAAGAAGTGGAGCGGTCTGGATACAGAACCATGTCGCCTGCAGACAGGAAGTGAGGAAATGGGCTTCAAATGAACCGCTCACTTCCTGCGTCAGTATACTGGTGTGGGGAGAAAGAGCAGGAAGTTGGGTTCAGTGGATGTCAACATAATCATCAACCTCATTTTGGACCGTATCAATGATAAATATTATAGACAGAAATTTCATTCTTATTTGTTGTGAGTTTCCAAACCTGTGGTCCTTCAGGGACTAAAGAGTTCAAAGTTTGCTCTCTAAGTTAGTTAACTCTTCGGTTTGGTTCAGACGGGGGAGGAACCCGACTCTTATCAGCACATGGTCATGTGAGGTCATAGGCTCGGCTGATTGGTTGAAGAAATTACAGCAAAAAAAACGGGTGGAAAGTGAAACGCGGGCCAAAGACGCGACCGCCGCACTTCCCCTCCTCGCAGGCGTCGCCAAGTCCACATAGTGTCGCTCAGAATCCGACGCGTTGAGGGAAAATGACGCAAACGAGACACAACACCTTCACGTGGCTCGGTGGGGAGACGGAGACTCACGTGGCCCGTCAGCGTCTGAAGCAAGTGGGAACATGTGGCGCTTCACCGGCCGCCCGCACGACCTCCATCGCCAGAAGAGTTTGGCTGCAGAGACGAAGCGATGTTCAGAAGAAGAAGAAGTCCGTCTCTGCCTTTGCTGCCTGTTTCATTCTCTGTTAAACTGTCTTAATAATGAGTCCAGTGAGGATTTGAGTTCATCGGGGCGTTTCTGCTTCTTCATGTTTGTTATGAGATCGCAGGCTGCTGATGGAGAGTTTGTTTGTTTGTTTGTTTGTTTGTTTGTTTGTTCCAGCTGAAAATATTTGATTGCCAAAATGTAGTTTGAAGCTGGCGTCTTGTGACTGAAGCAGCAGTGAGCCCGGATGCTTTGGTGGTGTGGTGTCGTGCTTAGTAACTCTGGGTTCTTCTGCAGTTCTGTAAAGTCGGGCTCCTCTCCGCCTCTCACACATGTTGCTATTGTACAAAACTATTCTGGTTCCCAATAAAATGTTGTTGAGTCCTGATGCTGGTGGCTGCAGTGTGATGTTCCAGACGCCTCACAGAAACACAAATGATTGACACAAGATGAGACGGCAACTCCTCCTCTGTCTTTAATGCAGGGTGAAAACAAACTTATCTACGCTCACTTCATGGAAACACTGAAAATACAAACTTGACCTTTTTGATAAAGTTTTCTAAAGTGTTTTGCAAGTTTGTGCAGCTCCTCTCAGGTCCTGGGTGCTGGTGCCTCCTCAGTGGGACACAGGAACACAGAGGAGGCACACTTGTTGAGAACTTCCAGGCCAAACGCAGGGTACAGCGGCTCAGTGAACGCCGACTGGAAGGTGTGGAGGTGGACCGGTGTGACAGAACTGACACTGTAGAAGGACAAAGTGCCAGCAGGCCAGTCCAGATACACGCCCACTCTGTCACAAACACAAGTGGCATGAGGGAAGAGATCATATTTCCTCATAATCCCCTTCCCACTGTTGTTGAAGAAAAAGTAATAATCCGGGGAGAGGCACAAACTCAGTGATTTGTCATTCAGGCCCGGACAGCAGTCGGCTCCGGCTCCTTCCCGTCTGATTCCTCCGGACGTCACTCCCACAGAAACCCATCCTGTCCTCTCCACCTCCCAGTAACAGCGGCCAGTCAGAGCGTCTTTACACCACAGCTGTTTCCAGTGGTCACATCTGTCCAGGTGGGGACGATACGGCTGCTCCTCTCTCAGCAGGGTGATCCTTCTGTTGTTCCTGGACAGACTGAGGTGTCTGTGCACCGTGTCCAGGTCCAGCGTGAGCTCACAGGCATCTGATGAAGAGGGAAGAAGGATTCTGAGTTGAAAGTTTGGTTTTATTCTGTCCCAAACACTTTGTCCATTCTGCCCAGCATGTTTGGTTAAAATTGATCAGTAAAGTAAAGAGATATCCGCCTAACACACAAACACTTACACTTCCTCAGACCACAGCTCAGCCTCCATTCTCCACCATGTGCCACACTGGGGGAGGAGCAGTCAGACCATCAGGTTCTCCACTATCACTCACAACTTCAGTAATCATGGAACATTATTCCTCCATCTGTGCTATCTTACCTGAGGGAGTTCAGCCTCCAGCTCGGATCCTCCAGTCCAGCAGAGAGCAGCATCACTCCAGACTCTCCTGGATGGTTGTAGCTCAGGTCCAGCTCTCTCAGGTGGGAGGGGTTGGAGCTCAGAGCTGAGGCCAGAGCAGCACAGCCCTCCTCTGTGACCTGACAGCCTGATAACCTGCCACACACAGACACTTGCTTAAAAACCTCCTTTGTCTGTTAAAGTAGCAGTGTGTCACATTTGGGGCCATCTGGTGTTGTGTTATAGTCATTTGTTCAAAAGCCAAACCTCTCCATATCTGCATGTGTGTACAGTGTGAAGAAGAGACCCCAAGAAGTTCAGGTGATAGTGTGACTGAATAGGAATACATTTGACAAACAGGTTCCTGTATAGTTATGTGGGCTGTGTTGAAGGTTCTCTGGGGAAGGCGTTATGTGCCTGAACTACAGCATGCCGGAAAGCACAACGTATTTCCAACAAAAACAGACAAGACTGTGGGTCAGAAAGTGCTGCTTTGAATTCACCAATACTGACCTGAGAGTCTCCAGTCTACATTGTGGACTCTCCAGTCCAGCAGAGAGCAGCTTCACTCCTGAATCCTGCAGGTCGTTGCTGCTCAGGTCCAGCTCCCTCAGACTGGAGGACGGGGAGCTCAGGACAGAGGACAGAGCTTCACAACTCCTCTCAGACAGGTTAGACACACTCAATCTGAATAATTATAAAGACAATGAATTTATAAGTGGAAAAAAACCCAAAGGAAGCTGTTTTTATATTTTGATATATCTATTTTCTGAGTTTGACTAAGTTACAGACGATCTCAGTCTATCCCTGCATATCTCTCTTATCCCTGATTTTGGAGTGCCCACTTCCCTGTCTTGTCCCTGTCTTTGTCACTGTGTCCAGCAGCCCGATCCCTGTCCAGAGCCTTCAGGACGCTAGGCATCGAAGGAGTGAGGAAGAAAAGAGCCCTCTGGTGGCTGTGGCTCAGAGAGGAGAACCATGGGGGAAAAATAGCTAGTCAGCTATCTGGACACTGATCAGCCGCAGTTAAGTTGCCTGGAGGGAGGGTCTATGGTGTTGAAAGACCCAAAATGCCTGATGATTCTAGGAACAGCACTGAAGATGTGTCCAGAAGCATCGATAGATGTGTTTGCACTCAACCACCATAACAAGAGGTCCAATCAGCCTCAACATCTGAGCAGCTACACCCAACCTCCAGAATTCATTTCAATGATTTCACAAACACTGACCTGAGAGTCTCCAGTCTACAGCGAGGACTCTTCAGTCCAGCAGAGAGCAGCTCCACTCCTAAATCCTGCAGGTCGTTGTTGCTCAGGTCCAGCTCCCTCAGACTAGAGGATGCGGAGCTCAGGACAGAGGACAGAGCTTCACAACTCAGGTGGGTCAACTTACAGCCACTCAACCTGAGGAAGAACCATGGAAATAGAAGATGCACAAACCTGAAAGTGTGTAAATAAGTGGTTTGATTCATTAGTCATTGTCTTAAGCAATACCAGATTATAATTTTCAGGGCATTATCTTTGAATCCTTGGCATTAACTGAGGTTTATATCGTACATCTCCGATCCATCCTTCTCCAATATCAGTGACAGGGTTTTGAAGAAGACATCCTGAAAATCATGACTTTTTTAAATTTAAAAATTCATGATGTATTTCCTCATTGCTCCTTAGACCTGACATCATAAGTTCTCAGAAAACAGGGTGCTAACCTGAGAGTCTCCAGTCTACATTGTGGACTTTCCAGTCCAGCAGAGAGCAGCTTCACTCCTGAATCCTGCAGGTCGTTGCTGCTCAGGTCCAGCTCCCTCAGACTGGAGGACGGGGAGCTCAGGACAGAGGACAGAGCTTCACAACTCCTCTCAGACAGATTGCAGCCACGCAACCTGATGAGGAATTCTGTATTTATTAAAAGCCTCTTTCAAAGGTCATCAAAGTTGAAAAATAGCACTATTCATAAACCTACAAAGACACAGTGGAGGCCTTGACCACAGGAAGCAGCCTCTGAAGACCCTTCTCTGAAGCACAGTATTTCTCCAGGTCAAACTCATCAAGCTGTTTTTCTGATGTCATCAAGAAGAAGACCACAGCTGACCACTGAGCAGGAGTGAGGTGTCGTTTACTGAGACCTCCTGAGCTCAGGTACTGTTGGATCTCCTCCACCAATGAACGATCATTCAGTTCATTCAGGCAGTGGAACAGATTGATGCTTCTCTCTGGGGATGAATTCACCCTGATCTTCTCTTTCATGTACCCAGCTGTCACTCGATTGGCCTCTGAGTTATTCACTGTCCGTTTCAGCAGGTGTCGTAGGTTTTCCTGATTCTTTTCTAGAGAGAGTCCCAGCAGGAAGCGGAGGAACAGGTCCAGGTGTCCGTCTGGGCTCTCTAAGGCCTTGTCAACAGCCATTCTGTGGACGTCTGCAGTAGAGGGTTTGCTGAAAAGCTTCTGCACAGTTTGGAACTTTTGTTGTTTTTGTTCCAGGACGTTCTTCTTATTGTTGACGAGCGACAGCTCCACATAAACAGCAGCCAGAAACTCCTGAACGCTCAGATGGACAAAGCTGAACATCTTCTTCTTCTCCCTCTGCTGCCCACGTTCCTTCTGTGTGATCTGTGTGAACACTCCTGAGTACACTGAGGCTTCAGTGAAGTCAATTCCACTTTCTTCTAGGTCTTTCTCATAGAAGATGGGGTTCCCCTTTTCCAGCTGATGAAAAGCCAGTTTTGCCAGTGAATTAATGTACTGAATGCTTTTCTTAATGCCATATTTCTGCTTTGTCTGTCTGATCTGGAACACCAGGAATTCTGTGTACATCTCAGTCAGGGTCTTGGGTAGCTCTCCTCCCTCTCTGGTCTTCATCACATCCTCCAGAACTGTAGCAGTGATCCAGCAGAACACTGGGATGTGGCACATGATGTGCAGACTCCGTGATGTCCTGATGTGGGAGAACATTCTGTTGGCCAGCTCCTCGTCACTGAAACGTCTCTTGAAGTACTCCTCCTTCTGAAGGTCAGTGAACCCTCTCACCTCTGTAACCGAATCTATCAAACCCAGAGGAATCTGCCTGGCTGCTGCAGGTCGTGTGGTAATCCAGAGACGTGCTGAAGGAAGAAGTTTCCCCTTAATGAGGTTCATCAGAAGTGTTTCCACGTCAGTTGACTTTGTCACATCAACATCCTCCTGTTCTTCAGCAGTGAAGTCTAGCTGAAGACGGCTCTCATCCAGGCCGTCCAACACAAACAGAAGCTTAAATTCACTCTTGTGGTAGTTTGTGTTTCCTGATTTCTGCAGAGCTGTGAAGATGTCAGTGAGCGTTTCCTCCTGAATGTCTTTGGTTTCCCTGATACATTTGTGAATGAGTTCTGCAAAACGAAGTCTCTCTCCTTTCAGTAAGTTGAGCTGGCGAAAGCTGAAAGGGAACGTCAGATGCACATCTTGATTGGTTCTTCCCTCAGCCCAGTCCAGGATGAACTTGTGAACAAGGAATGTTTTGCCGATTCCTGCAATCCCATTGGTCAGCACCAATCTTACCGGCGTGTTTGTCCCAGATGGATGTTTGAACATGTCGCTTGGCTCGACGGTTATCTCAGTGCCCGCTGGCTTTGCTGAGGCGATTTCCAGCTGCCGGACCTCATGCTGCATGTTAATGTGAACAAGCTCCCCGTAGGTGATGAAGAGCTCTGTGTAGATGTCATCCAGGTGTTTCTTATCCATCCTCTCAGTCCAGCCTTCTTGGGCACACATGAACCTGTCCTGGAGGTTTGACTGGAGTGTGCGCTGGTAGGATGGGATCGGATCTGATCTGAAATCTATTAGCAAAACATGAGCATTAGGATCTCTATCCAGTAAAGCTTGAATCGGCTCTGAAGTTTTGAACCCGACCCAAACCTGTCACCAAAGTCCGCTGTCTGAATGTGATTGGATCAGACGCACGGTCAGACAGGTCATCCATTCTAAATCTACCTGGGTCAATGTAAATAAAGCGTGGATCCTAAACTGATTCATTATGATTGTAATTGTTTTGATTACTGACCTTTGGGCGCTGCAGCGGCATTTAACAAACTCTGCACCAAATCGTTCCTGTTGATCTTTGTTAAAATGCTCTTGGTCACCTCCACAGACTTCTTGTTGCACGTCTGAACGATCAGATCCACCGTGTCCGCTCTGTCTGCCTCCGTCAGGCACCTCTTCTGATTTGCAGAGAAGTCCTGTTGGGTCTCGGCGTGCTTCAGGAACCACTTGAACTCCTTCAGCTCACGGTCGGCCAAGGCGTCTAGCGTTTCCAGAAGCAGCTCTGCCATAGCCATGGTAACTCCTCACTGCTCAGAGCATGTTTGGAGTCTTTCATCAACATTCACTGGTTTATCCATCTGATAGTTGCTATGAATTTGTTACTACTTCATTACTTTCTATAGGGGAGGTTGTTGTACCTGTTGCAGCCGAGGTCAGAGGTCAGCCACAGAACAGAAGAGGTTAAGATTCAGGAAGATGGTCGGCTTCACTGTCCATGTGAACAAAAATGAAATGAAACATTCAAGCACAGTAGTGAGGGTTAGTAGAGATAGTGTGGGTGCGGTGGTGAACATGAGTTGTGTCACTTCCTGTTCTACATCCACGACAATCAAAATTAGAGAAGTCCGAGTTTCAACTTCTGCGTCTTGGTCATTTGAGTCCCGGTTATTGTGTGTGTGTGTGTGTGTGTTCTCCATCTCAAAAGTCAGTCTTTTTGATGACAGATAGATCTCATTGGATGTTTTAGGGTTTGCGTCTTTCACTCGCCACTGAATGTGAAGAGATGTCAACATCATGACTCTTCTCTCAAACCCCTGGAGCAGAACTGAGCTGCTAATGTGCGGACAGAATACCATGTCATACATGTCACAACCTGTGGGCTGTGAGCAGTGTCACGGATGAAAGAAGGGTTAGTATCAGTACACATCAGTTTAACTCAAAAGAATGAACAAGCTGCTGTCTAAACAAAGGCACCTTACTTGACAGACATACAGTTGTGCCGAGCGTCTTCCAGTTGTTGGTGTTCATCTGGTTTGTCCTCATAGTTTCACACTGAAAGTCCCCAAATGTTTCCATGACATCAGGTCTGCATGTCTGAGTTGAGTTGAAGTAACCCTCAGTCTTGTCTGGCAGGCAGCCTTACTTCTGCCTCCTTTCAGTGGAGCAAGCGGGGACTCTTCAAAAGGAGGCGTCATCTGAAGATTGCTTACGTCAGACTGCACCAGAGAAACAAAGTTTTGTTTGAAAGATTCAACCGCTGTGTCCTCCTGCTCTTGCACATCCCAGACCTTTGCTTTCCCAGAGCATTGCAATCCAAACAAAAACAGTAATGGCAGCGACATACTCAGACGATGAAATGAAAGTATTACTCACTGTACTGATATTTGTATTATGGTCTGGCAGGCTGCCCACAGCTAAATAACTGCAGAGCTGCCTGAGAGACACAGATCTGGGAGTAGAATTTCCAAATAAGTGAAATGTGAGACTTGGACAAATGCCCTCTCAAATACATTTTATTTGTAAAGCCCAATATCACATACAATGTCTCAAAGACCGACAAACATCAGGAAAATCGCCCACCCCACCCAAGGCTCTCTAGGAAGATCAGGAAGAAACATCAGGAGAGGAAGAACCGAGAGATTCCCTCTCCACCAACGGCCGTGTGTGCATTTGGAACTTCCATGTCCCATTCCAGACCTGTTAACTTCCAAAACATGTTGTTGGGCCATCTACTGCCAGTAGAGGTCAGTGTCCAGTCAGCAGAGTTTCCACCTTTAGACAATAATGCAGAGAGACGACGGAACCCAAATTGAGAAGCGTTTAATCTCACACACACACTTATTACAAAACATACAAATCAATCAATCGTGCTACAGTCCAGATTCAAAAGCAACAGGATAATCACCAATGTAGTACAGATGAGTCCATGTTTGATATTACATATGTAAGCCACACACACATTACATTACATTACGAACATTTGGCAGACGCTTTTATCCAAAGCGACTTACATTATATTACCACCCTTCGCAGAGGGGGGAGCAATTGAGGGTTCGGTGCCTTGCTCAGGGGCACCTCGGCAGGGACTCGAACCGGCAACCCTCCGGTTCCTAAGCGGAAGCTCTACCCACTCGACTACTGCCTCCCTACTCACCACACACACACACACACACACACACACACACACACACACACACACACACACACACACACACACACACACACACACACACACACACACACACACACACACACACACACACACACACACACACACACACACACACACACACACACACACACACACACACACACACACACACACACACACACACACACACACACACGACTAGCTTTGCTTCTTTGGGTCAGCATCTTTGTCTTCCTCCCCTGGCTCCTTCTTGTCGTCACTTGTGGAGTTCAGTGATGTAATAACACCCGCTGTTGCTCCGCCCACAGCGCCGCCCACCGCAGCTCCTGTTCCCGCCACAGCAGCAGACGCCGCAGCTGTCAAACCCACGGCTCCTGGAGACAAACACAGAACAGGAAGTACGTTCAGAAGTTGTTTTTCCCAGTATGGGCGTTGGCGTTTGGTCCTTGACTTCTTCCATCTTGTTGACCTACCTGCAGACTGGAGGATGGCCACCAGGCTCCCTGCTGCCACCCCTCCCCCGCTAGCTACAGCTGCTGACGACATCATGCTCGCGGCCAACGAACCTGCCACGATTCCGCCAGAAGCGAATCCGACGCCTGCCAGGACAAACGGAGCTGCCACCACGGCTCCGACTGAGAAGGAGAGGGACAGCTGTCAATCATGCTGAATCAAACCAAAACATGGACCTGAACCAGACGGGACATAGCAGGAACCGGTCTGGTGCAGGTGTGTGAGATGCTTTAGACCTGATGATGTCTTACTTCCTGTCAGGAGCGCTGTCCCCACTGTGGCACTCACAATGATAATCTCTGTAACAGAAGAGAAAGGAGCGGTCAGTTCATAACTTCACTTTGACTTGAGCCCAGGATGCATTACATCACAGGTGTCAAACTCAAGGCCCGCGGGCCGAATCCTGCCCCCCACGTCATTTTATGTGGCCCGCAAGAGCAAAGAGCGTTTCAGTGTAAATTGTCCATGAACTACATTTCCTACAACGCGTCAATTTTGTGACATGTGAACTGACAGCATCCCGACACTTAAATGCAGCGTTCCCACATCAGCTTCAGCTCAGCGTTTAACCAAGGGGATTTTCGGAGGATAGATTCTCTGATATTTTAGTAAATTTCTTCATGTGATCTCCTTGTGTGAACGGCTTTCCGTGCCTTAAGATCTCTCCCCAGCTTTCCACAGCACTATCCAATTAGCTCTTTAACGTTCATTTCCTGCTTTGCACTTTTCAGGAAATGCAGCTTGTTTGTTTATGGAAATGTCTTTGAACATTTTGCCTTTTACTTCTTATTTATTAAAATTTCTCTTTAATTTCTTTCTCTTCTCTGTGTGCAGTTTACCTGAAAATCAATACAACTTTTAAACAGGTAAGCACAAAGACTGAAAGTTAAGGACTTCTGACCTCACTCACTTTTGACTTTTTCAGCGTGTGCCTTGTCTTTGTCCCCCCCGGCCTTGTGTCCGTCCACCCAGGCCTTTTCTGCGTCCTCCCGGGCCTTGTCTATGCCCTCCCGGGCCTTGTGTCCGTCCTCCCGGGCCTTTTCTGCGTCCTCCCGGGCCTGGTAGTGGCCGCTGAGCGCCGCCACCATGGCCTCGTAGGTCCCGGTGGGTCCCGGAAGGCTCCAGAGGACTCGCCTGCCTCCTGCGCCGAGGAAGCGCATCAGCAGGTCAACCTTCTCTGCGCACCGCGACCGCGCTACATAGCTCTCGAAGAGGGAGATCCAGGAGGTCCAGGGCACCGGGGGGATCTGCCCGGGCACCGCCAGGAACGGCTGAAGGGTGAGAGACGCCATGGTTCCACCCGCCACGGTAAACAAGACGTTTATATAGAGACGGAGAGCGGCTGGTAAACACACACCGACACGCCCACTTTCGTTTTCCCAGTAAGACGTGTGTGTGTGTGTGTTATAATAGTTAGTTAAAAGTTATATGAGAGAGAGAGAGAGAGAGAGAGAGAGAGAGAAACCTAACAGAAACAAACCTGCTTATTAATACTTTTCACCACAGGAACACACAGGAACACATACAAGGTTCCACCTTTTGACAATAATGCAGAGAGACGACAGAACCCACATTGAGAATCTTTAATGCTTTACACACACACACACACACACACACACACACACACACACACACACACTTCCTTATTGCAAAACATACAAATATTAATCGTGCGATTAAGATACACACACACCCAGGACTAGCTTCTCTGTGTGCGTGTGTGCAGTTTACCTGAAAATCAATACAACTTTTAAACAAGTAAGCACAAAGACAAGAAAGAAAGAAAGTTAAGGACTTCTGACCTCACTCACTTTTGACTTTTTCAGCTTGTGCCTTGTCTTTGTCCCCCCCCGGCCTTGTGTCCGTCCACCCAGGCCTTTTCTGCGTCCTTCCGGGCCTTGTCTATGCCCTCCCGGCCTTGTGTCTGTCCTCCCGGGCCTTGTCTTTGTCCCCCCCGGCCTTGTGCCTGTCCACCCAGGCCTTTTCTGTGTCCTCCCGGGCCTTGTCTATGCCCTCCCGGGCCTTGTGTCCGTCCTCCCGGGCCTTTTCTGCGTCCTCCCGGGCCTTGTCCTTTTCCCCCCCGGCCTTGTGTCCGTCCTCTCGGGCCTTTTCTGCGTCCTCCCGGGCCTGGTAGTGGCCGCTGAGCGCCGCCACCATGGCCTCGTAGGTCCCGGTGGGTCCCGGAAGGCTCCAGAGGACTCGCCTGCCTCCTGCACCGAGGAAGCGCATCAGCAGGTCAACCTTCTCTGCGCACCGCGACCGCGCTGCATAGCTCTCGAAGAGGGAGATCCAGGAGGTCCAGGGCACCGGGGGGATCTGCCTGGGCACCGCCAGGAACGGCTGAAGGGTGAGAGACGCCATGGTTCCACCCGCCACGGTAAACAAGACGTTTATGTAGAGACGGAGAGCGGCTGGTAAACACACCGACACGCCCACTTTTGTTTTCCCAGTAAGACGTGTGTGTGTGTGTCTCTCTTCAGCTTCCTGGCCTGGTTGGACTGTAAGCTATAAAGTATGACAACACAGCACACAGGTTCATAGTTCTATCATTGCTGTGTGTGTGTGTGTGTGTGTGTGTGTGTGTGTGTGTGTGTGTGTGTGTGTTTGTGTGTGTGCGCGCAGGTGTGGGTGTGTGATACATTGTGTAAGCAGGTCAGAAGCGGTGAGTTATTTCTTCAGAAAACAAAACTTAGAAAGTCGTGCTCAGTGGTGCCCCTCTTTCTTTCTGCCTTTCTTTAAACTGAAGGTGCTGACAGAGGAGATTGTTCACGAATGCTCCTGCGTATGTCGGGTCAAAGGTCAGATGAAGAGTGTGTGTGTCACTGCCGGCACCTGTCAATCATGAGACAGAACACATTTATCCACCAGACCATTCATTCAGATTTAGAGTTTAGCTCTCTGGAGATGGAGCCAAGGATCCAAGTTCCCCTGATAGACTCTAAAGTATGAAATGCTGCCCTCTAATGGTGACAGGCGGTTTAGCAGAAAACTGAGTGGTTTACAGTGAAACACCTTTGGCTCCCAATCAATCATGAATATTAAACTAAATACAAGACACATCAATGAAAATATTCGAAAATAAATAATACAGTCAATTAAAACATAAAGATGAATAAAGTCAACAAACCGGTAAAGGATTAAAAACCCCAAACAATTGAATCAAATAAATAGAGTAAATCAGTGTTCAATCAAAACTCCGCTTGTTTCTTCCTCTGATCCTCAGTTCTTAACTTAATACCTAATAAAATAATACAAAAATGAAATCTTTCAAACTAAACATCCGGTTCTGTGCGGAGAGTGTGTTCTGCGCATGCTCCCATGATGCACCTGTCCTCCACCTGTGACGCTCCGGTGCGTGGCGCGCGGCGATGACGCAGTTGAAAGGAGCCGCGGGACGGAGGCTGCGTACAAGTTTGGCACGAGCGATCCGGCGCATCAGTTTGTTTCACTCCAGCGGAACGACGAGGCTGCGCGCTCCCCTCACACGTGAGTCTTTCTCCGCTCAGCTCGCGCTTTACACGCGCGTTTACCACTTTAGAGCTGAATGAAACGCTCGAGCTCAGATTCTGCGCTCTGAACGTCGACAGGTCTTCATTTCATTACGAACTTTATCGACTAAATGTCATCGAAATAACACAGAAAGCTGTTTACGGGTTGTGGTGTCAGTTAGAAAAGTTGGGACAAAAATTCGGACGCAGAAGTTCAGACGATATTCCCTTTATTTAAATCAGAATGAACTGAGTAAGATTTGGAGTCGGAAATAATATTAACGAGAACGAACGTGTTTGTCCACTTTTTTTCACCACACACTCACACTCACCGTGATTGGCTGTCTTGGTTTATTGCTGTAGTGATTCGTCTTTGGTGGCTCTTTGCTGTCTTGTCTGTCAGCAGGATCTCTCACAAAGTTATGAAATGAAACTTGATGGGCAGGTTGGACACGATCCCAGGGAGAACCCATTCAAACAAGTCGGACTGATGGTGGCGCTGTAACCACCTTTACATTGAGTTCTAATGCCATCCATTCATCCAGGCCTTCCCCACTTCTGATATTTTTAATTTTCTAACTTTTTAATTTTGGCCGTCTGGTCCTACAGGTTTTTGTCGGTTGTCCTACATTTGACATCGGGATCGAGCAGGCCAAAAGTCTGTTTTTCGTTGTTTTTCCTCAACTGGCTGACAAAGCTGAATGGGCGTGGCTTAATCCTTTAATACTTGTAGTACTGTATCTCATGAATGAATGAATTGACTGTAACCAATCTTGTTTCTATTGCAGGACGGTAATCTGTAGTGTTGGTACTCAATCCTGATCACCAGTCCTGTAGTTCGCATTAGGACAGGCGGTTTATCTGTATTTAGTATTCACACTGATTTTGCTGGAGATATAAAATGAAGAAACACCCATTAACGTCAAATCAACGTCCAACCTCTCAGTTGTTCTCATTTCTCTTTGCTTCTTTTTTTCGTGATCTCCAAGCTTTTTGTCCGTATCGCTCTCGTTCACTGCCTTTTTGTAGAAGTAGCTTTTCAGTGTTGACGCGTAGCTGCGGAGGTGTCTCTTCAGTAACGTGGACAAACGGCCTCATGTTGTTCCGGCACATTCCTGATGGATGGCAGGAGGGAGGGAGGGAGTGATGGAGGACAGAAGAGAGAACCCGTCTGTTCAGCTCTCGGCCCTATTGTATGTAGTTGTTGTCCTGGCGTAGTTTCCCGTCTCTCCGTTTGGCAGCTGTGTCTTAGGTGACATCATGTGAAAGTAATGCTGCGTTGGAGCGCTCATTGGAAGGTGGTGCAGTGCAGACGGAAGGGCAAAGTGGTTGTGTTGAAGTAGAAAGTATAAACCTGCAGAGGATGGTCATGCTGCTTCTGTAGCTTTATGTAAAGAAATGCCCTGGAGCTGTTTTGGCATCGCCTGTGAGAACAAGAACAGAAAGGCATCAGGTCCATTCAAATGTGTTGTTTTCTGTTCCCCTGTCTTATTGTACCATTTGTAGGCACGGATGCCATTTTTCCCACTGTAATTTCCCCTTTTTGAAATGCCATTGAAAGCAGCACAACTTGCGCTGTGCAGGACTTCCCCTAAGTCACCAGGATGCATAAATTGTGACCGAGCCCTAGGTACTGGGAGCAGGTCTCTGCATGGGCCCGTGTACATGCTCTGACTTTCCTCTCTGTGCTGCCTTGGAGCGTTCACCAGGAATCCCCAAAACTCGACGGTACAGATATCTTCCACTATCTGTTACTGACCATAAAGGGTCAAAAGAACTTCTCAGAGGATTGGCAAAGGGTTAATACTGAAGACGGACTATTGACATTATTCCCATTGTTGGAATGAGAACTGAATGGCACTCGTGGTTTGTAATCACATAAAACCTCTGACCTTGAACGCCAGGACCTGAAAACGTGCCATTAAATGCTAACATGTGCGTGTTCTGCTTCAGGCAGGCTTTCAATCATGTCATGCAGTCCCCCTGAGCGGCTGTGTAGGGTACCTTTCTCTCCGGGTTACTGGTTGAGCCACATACATGTCACTTTTTCTTGTTGTTCCACATTTCTTCTTTGTCGTCGCTGTAACTGAACCTACTGCACGTGTCGCTGTCTCACCTGGCCTCATTTTATTCGCCTTGAAGACCAACAAACCATCAGGATTCTCGTGATACAAATACAATGTATCGTATGAGATGCTGACTGCCAGATTGAGATTGGAAGAACGGTGTAACAGGAATATTCTCCCATGTTTTGGACTTCATCAGTAACCTAGATATCGAGTCACATGGTGATGTTGGGTACAAAGCATGCAGGGAATGTTCCAGCCTCCGCTCAGGTGTGCCTGAACTCTAACTGGTTCCCACTGACTTCATATTCTGGAGTCCATCCAAGAACAAACTGGTTTACTTTCAGTGACTAAACGCATCGCCCGCGCCAAACATTCGAGTCCACCTGGAATCGGTAACAGTTGTAACAGTTTTTTTTAATTTCTCAAATAAAGATGCTTGCTTACTCGCTGCTGCTTTCCTCTCATCGCACTCGGGTGAACCTGTTTGGAGTGTTTTGAGTTTTTCTTTGAAGTCTTTGGAAGAGGAAAGTTCAAACGTCTGTCAGAAGCTGGCAGGCAGGTTGGACTCTGCTGCCGTAGTTTATGTTGTGTTGCAGTGCAGGTGCGATGCTAGCACAGAGCTGGATAGCGAGTCTGATCATGTTAGGGGCAGTAAGCACAGTGTGGAGCATCGTTCTTATACACACTCCTTTAGGTACATTGGTTATGGCCGTACAGAAACAACCCCTCTGTTGTTATTGTACTGATAAGTTGGGCAAATATAGTAATGGTGTTATTGCTCTACAAGGGGCTTTAGGTGTTGCAGGTCAATGTTTATATTCCTACCACCTGCACCACTAAAACATGGAGGCTGGCTTTACTGGAATGTAGTTCATTTCCTTCAGACTGAGCAAAGCAACCAAAGAGATTCAAACCTAAAGAATTCAGTACGTCCTAGTTAAGACAAAGACTATCCGGTCATCACGCTTCATTATGACCCAACTAACCTGCGCTGTTTTGCTGTGTGTGTGTGTGTTGTTGGGTTTAAAAGTTGGCTTATTGTGAAATGCATTGACCTTTGACCTCTTTGAATGGCAGCGAGTGGGGGAATGGCAGATTCATTGTGAAACTAAATGTGATTGTTTCTCACCTACGTGTGCAGACAGAGGTTCAGTCTGTTGCAGAACGACGACGACTGAGCCGGCTGGCCTGTTTGGTCAGGTCGAGTGTGTGTGTGTGTGTGTGTGTGTGTTCCACTCTCAGCCCCGCCCAGATACCCGTTCTGTTTTCCTTTGCACCCGTCTGACAGGCACATCCTCACTCAGGTGTGGTGATTCTGCTCTGAAAGGCAGCAGAGGAGCATTTCAATCCTGAAGGAACGTTCTGGAAAAGCCTTTTTTTGGGGCTATTTGTTGTTTATTTCAATTGTAGCATTGAGAGGAATTTCCCTGTTTTTTGGCGGCCCTGCTGTGACTTTACACTGAGCCCTGATTGAAAGGATTCATCTGTGGAGACCAGGCTGAGGAAGGTGTGTGTGTGTGTATGTGTGTGTGAGACGTGACGTGACGTTACAGCTTTGCTTCATGTTTACATCTGGAGCTGGATGTTAGAGAAGTTGTGTGCGTTTTCCATTATTGTGGTTGTGTAGTTGTGTTTTCCATTGTGTGTTCTTCAGGGTGCAGTCTGTCTTAACAAAGCTTACTACAGTAAACACAGATCAGGTAGCATTTGAATAAAGTAAACATGAATTCAGAGTAATTTCAGTTCAAACGAGCTATAAACCATTCAGAGAGGGAAGTGAACGGATTCTAACTTATATTTATTCAGTTTCTTGTCTAAACGTCGTGGCTGTAGCTCAACATTACGATTTGTTGACCAGATGTAACTGTGTGTGTGTGTGTGTGTGTGTGTGTGTGTGTGTGTGTGTGTGTGTGTGTGTGTGTGTGTGTGTGTGTGTGTGTGTGTGATCACGCCGGCCTCACACCTTCCTTTGTTAACCCCCTCAGTGCCGTGTACTTGGCCATGAGACACAGTCTGGCCTGATCAACCAGCCTTTGGGTTCGCATAACGCCGTCCTCTCTAAATCAAAGCCATGGACCCTCAGGTGTGCCCGCCCCCTCTGAACAGCAGCCAATCGGTGATCAGCGGCCTGGACAAATCCCCAGCCAGCGGCTTCAAACCCGGCCACTCGCGGAGCAGCAGCACCGGCTCGTCCAAACATTCAAAGCAGGTAAAGAATCTGAGCAGTGAAGTCATAATGGATCCAAACTTCATGTTAGCAGTTACGGTTCGCCTGCGTCGTTTCTTTCTATGTAAACGTGAACAGAACCTAAGCGTCTGCGTCCTCTCCGTTGTCTCTTGCGTTGGTTTCAGTCTCGTCACTGGGAGGTGATGGAAGACCCGCAGACCGACCTCTGTTCCATCCCCGGCTCCTCTATGGACCTCAGCATCCCGGGAATCTGCGAGGGCTACTTGATGAAGAGGAGGAAGTACCCGCTCAAAGGCTGGCACAAGGTGAGGAAATGATGATGGAGGAGGAGGAGAAGGAGGAGGAAGGTGATGGTGATGCAGCTGCTCAGCTTTTCCATTGGTGCTTTCAGAGGTTCTTCCTGTTGGAGAAGGGAATCCTCAAATACTCAAAGACGCAGCAGGATGTAAGTGTTGACACACACACACGCACACACACGCACACACACGCTCTCTCACTTACACACTGGAATGGAACGTTTTCCTGCTGGTATTCCAGGTTCAGAGAGGGAAACTGCACGGCTCGCTGGACGTCAGCCTGGCTGTTATGTCCATGAACAAGACGGCCAAACGTATCGACCTGGATGCCGGAGACAACCTGTACCACCTCAAGGTACCGCGCCCGGCTCAGCCTGGGGTTTGGACCCACATGATGAGAGAGAGCTCAGACCTTTAACTGTGATTGTTTGTCTTCTTCCATCCTCTTCCTCTCTCCCTCCTTTAAACCCCGTTAGGCAAAGAGTCACGACATCTTCTACATCTGGTTGACCAAGCTGTGTGCCCATCGTGTGTTTAAGAAGAATGAGGTGCTGAGCGTCCACCGCGGCGTCCTGCACGCTCTCTCTCTGGGCAGGAACGGCCTTCCAGCGACTCTGGCCCAGAAGAACAGGATGATGGTCAGTAGAGCTCGGAGGCGTGGTTGATTGGTCCAGACGTCACTCGTACCGCTCTTCTGATGATGCCTTTTCTGTCTTGCTGCGTTGATGCTCCAGCCTTACTACGCCAGCTCGGCTTCAGTGTTCCAGACGGAGGTGGGAAGCCCCGCCCCGGCCGTCGCCTCCCACCCAGGGGTGACCAACAAGGTGTCGGCCTGGCTCCAGCAGACCCACGACATCGACGCCACTTCGCAGGGTGAGGCGGTCGTCCCAGTGTTTACCTTACATGTAAAGAGCGTACAGATGGTTCAGGAGAAGACCAAGCTCAAATCAGAATCAGAATTGCTTTCTTTGCCAATTAAGTTTACACTTAAGAGGAATTTGCTGTGGTTCTGGGTGCGAAGGTATAACATAAAGAAAAGACAACAGAAAACACAGAAAACAACAGAAAACAACAGAAAACAACAGAAAACAACAGAAAACAACATGTACTAACAGCAGCCCGGCCAATACTTAAATTAAACACACTAAATTAAATAAGTTAACTAAATGAATGCTGATGAACAAAGTGTTAAGGGGATTATTGTCATAAATTAACTTAAGAATACTGTTTAATAAAGCGAAAGTGAAGTGAATGTGCAGGGGTTTATTATATTATATATTAATTTAATTATTAATTAATATTAATATGGAGACACCCAGAGTAAATGTGTCTGACCTTTGACCCCAGAGCTGTCCAGCTGTCAGACGGAGCTGACGGAATTGGCCCAACTCATCCAGCGACTCCATTGGCTGGAAGGGGGCCTGCCAATCACAAACACAGATCTGGAGATGCGGATCAGCATGCAGGTGAGGTTCAGTTGACCTTTATGAATACGGCCTCTTAGGTACGTGGCCATTATTTGTCAGGAAAGTTGCGTCCAAACTAGTTCACTGGTTCACCTTTGCTGTTATAGCGAAACTATAAGACCGAGTGTTGTGTTTGGGAATCCACAAGATACGTTTAACTTTTATTGTGGTGGGCCAACGTCTCTCTCTGGGGTCCATCCAGACCTACAGACCTGGTGGTGAACGCCAAACGTCTCCAGAACGATCAAACAAACAAAAACAAATCGGATGTAAAGTCAAATAAACGAGGTGTTCGGACAGATTTTAGTTTCCTGGGGTCTTGAATGTTTCTGTCGGTCTTTGTTTCAGAATCTCTCCCTAGAAAAACCCAAAAAGAAGTCTGGGAAAGTGTTTGGTCATTCCAGGACCTTATCCCGGGTTGAGGCCATGGGCGGGAAGGTACGACTTAATCTAAGCATGTCAGACATTGGCCTTAAACCAAAGCGGGTCGGGTTCTGGGAGGTAAAGAGCCAGCAAAGCCTCATCTCCTGTCTCCTCTTCCCCATCCAGTTCACTTCCAGCCACCTGAGTACCAACTGCAATTCCTCCGTGGGGAAGTCGGTTCAGTCCATCCCAGACTACGTCTACTCTCAGCTGTCCAACCCTCAGGTCACCTCCCCCGAGGCCAAGAAGCTCCACCAGGACATCTACGCCGTCTCTCATAGAGGTACCAGCCAGCGCCGCCGGACTCTGGAGTTTAGAAACGAGCTGCCCGACGTTTTGGGCCTCGATCCTCATTTCGGATTTTCGAAACCTGCCGGTGTTTGAGGAAGTTTGTGTTTGCTGTGTTGCAGTGCAAGCGTCTCTGAAGTCCATCCATGACGTCCTGACCCTGGAGAGAGAGAGGCTGAGGCAGGCCTGGACCGGGCCGGACCTGAGGCAGAACACCTCCCAGCAGCTGGCCACGCTGTGCAGCACGCTGTCTGAGGTACACGCCGCTCGCTTCATGTTGTTATGAAAAGGGAAGTCTTTGGTATCAGTCTGCAAAAACAATGGAGGTCAGACCCCGGCTGAGTGTCAGAGATGTGCAGTGTGAAACCGCCGAGCAGGTTTGGGCTGTTTCCTGTAGAGGAGCCAAGACTGCAGAGAGGTGTGTCGGTTGCTTTAGTGTCAGGGAACACACCACCAAGTCTTTCTCTCTTTGATCACACACACACACACACACACACACACACACACACACACACACACACACACACACACACACACACACACACACACTGTTGCACACTGAAACTGAGCGCTTGTGTCAGTCCACAAGAGCCCGTTTCTGTTTCCTTTCTTTGTCCAGATGAGACTTCCTGTTCTGTTCTAACGCCACACGATGGAGCTGTCAGTCAAAACGGCTCAACAAAATCATAATTCACTTTCTCTATAAAACTGTATTCGCCATCGACTTTGTACTCTTAAGGCTTCAGTGACCTCCTCTTCCTCCTCCTCCTCTTCCTCTCTGGTAGTACTCATCACTTCAAAGATGAAGACACAAAGCTGCTGAACACAGATTTAGTACCAAGAACTCTCTCTGTGTCCACACTGAGTTAGAACCAAAACAAACTCTTTCCAAATGAGGAAAGGTTTCATCTGGTTTATGATGAAAAGAAAATGTGGCGCCCTCACTGGCACGGCGTAGTCTTCCTCTTCAGGTGACATTCTGAGGTTCCAGCTCCTTTGTTTCCATCTTTGCTTGATGTGCTGGTCTGACTGGTGTGTTCTGGTTTTGGACTGGCCTGCTGTCTGGAAGTGTGGGTGTGTGTGGTTGTCAGATGAATCTTGCGTGTCCAGATGTTTTGCATGGCTGCTTTCTGTGTGCGTGCGTGTTTGTTGTGCTAATGCTCAATGCATGCGTTTGTGTGTTTAGTTTGACATACAGTCTCGTCTGACCAAAGTCCACTCCCTTTCCCTGTCCTCTGACTCTTCTGAGGGATCCTTCTGCACCGTCCGTCAGGACCAGGTGTGTACTCACACTGCTGTGTGTGTGTGTGTGTGGGGGTGGGTTTGTGTACGTCATGTGTCGCTTTTCTGGTTTGAGCAACCTGAACCCCCAGCCCTTGTGTGTCTGTGTGTTTTGTTTCGCTTGCTTGTGTCTAATAATCTCTCTCCACGTCTTTCCCTGTAAACTTTACACACCCAGACCTTTACTTTGAAAGGTACACGACAGTGTGAAGCGCAAAGCTTTTGCTCCTTTGATCAAACCAATTCTCTCGTCCTTGGTCTCCAGAGGACGCCCTCTAAGAACCGCCACAGTCACCGCGCGCCCTCGGTGGCCGACTCCATGGCGGAGTACTTTGACGCGAACGAGGTGATCGTGTGTGAGACCTCGTCGGAGGCCGAGGCGTCGGACGAGTCGGGCCTGAGCGACATCACCACCACCAGCAACTCGGAGCCCGAGGAGGGACATGGTGAGTCATTAATCTGGTTGAGGACAGTAACTACCCCCCTTCCCAGCCCTTCCACTTTGGACAGTGGACAGTCTGTGTTCTGGTCTTTAAGTAAACACTGGACCTGCTCGGCCCCGGGGGTAAAAACTGAACACCCATGATTTTAATCACAATGTTTGATTCAGATGATTTGATTGATGATCTTATTGAGATCAAAGCTGTAGACTGGATACATCAATATAAACATGAACCTTTCCTTGTAGTTTGGGCCCTTTATGAGTAACCTCCCCCCCCCACCCCCCCCTCTCTCCTCAGCCACCGCCACCATCAACTATAGGACCAGTCTGTCCAGTGCCGTCGACCCACCAAACCAAGCGCCCTCTGATACTGGTAACGCCACCTCTACATATGACCGGTTAATGGATCTGCAGCTTCATCCAACTGCAAAGGACAGAAATGAATCACCTGTCAATCAAGGCTGTCTTATCGTCTGTCCTCTTTTATTAATCCTCCTCCTTCTTGTCGTTCTGGTTCAGGTCGTCGCACCGTTCTTCCTGCGGCGGGATCGGACAACGGCCACATCGGCATCATGACCATCCTGTACAACAACATCGGGAAGGATCTCTCCAGGGTCTCCATGCCGGTTGCCCTGAATGAACCAGTGTGTCTGCTGCAGAGACTCAGCGAAGAATTGGAGTACACTGAGCTGCTCGACATCGCCAACCGCACAGACGACCCGTTTGAGAGAATGGTGAGTTCATTTCACTTCAGGAAGCAGATCTGTAGACGGATCAGACGATGGCGGGGGAGGTTGGAGTGTGAGGATGTAAAGGATTCCTTCCTTGGTTTTGCTTACACCTTACTTCACGTCCGTCTCCAGGTTTATGTAGCGGCGTTCTCCATCTCTAGTTATGCTTGGGCCACCTGGAGGCACCGCTACAAACCCTTCAACCCTGTTCTGGGAGAAACCTACGAAAACCACAGGGAAGACCGAGGCTTCAAGTTCATCAGCGAGCAGGTAACCGGCTCACCTTCAGAGTTTGTAGAGAACAGAAAGAAATGTGTCGACAAAGCATCAAGGCCAAGGTTTCTCTCCCCGAGCTTATGGATGGTTTGTGGTCTTTGCAGGTTAGCCATCACCCGCCCGTCTCTGCCTCTCACGCCGAGTCACAGAACTTCTCTGTGTGGCAAGGTAAGAGTTTGCCTTCTGGTCAGGTTTAGGGTTCAGCCTCCGCACGCAGCAAAAGCCTCTGACTCTGTTCTGTCCGTCCTCAGATCAGAGATGGAAGTACAAATTCTGGGGAAAATCGGTGGAGATCCTTTCTTCTGGACTGGTCAACGTCACCCTGCCCAAGTAAGCTAGCACACCTGTCTGTATAGCCTGAAGTACCTAAGGGACTAGAGAGAGTAAGACTGCAATGATGTGTTACCTTAGTCCAGAGACTGAACTACCACTGCTGCCTCACATCCAGAAGGTCCTGTGTTTCCCTTCCCAAGCTGACCTGCAGTCCTTTCTGCATGGAGCTTCAGTGTGGACCCAGGCACTAGACTGTAGACCTGAAGTTGGTACTTGTGTGACTGGAGTGTGTTTGCTCGTGTGTGTGAAGGTACGGCGATCACTACGAATGGAACAAAGCGGTGACGTGCATCCACAACGTCTTGAGTACGCAGCGCTGGTTGGAGCATTACGGCGAGGTCGTGATCAAAAACACAAAGAGCGACCTGTGCACCTGCAAGATCACCTTCGTCAAGGTCGGTGCTCTGCCGACTCGTCTCATCGTCCACTCGGTGGACTTCTCTTCCCGTCTATTGATCCTTTACGCTTCCTTCCTCCTCCAGTCTCGGTATTGGAGCTCAGAAAACAGTAAGAACGAGGTCCAAGGTGTGGTTCTGAACCGGGCAGGAGAGGTGGTTCATCGCTTCGGAGGCCTCTGGCACGAGGGCATCTTCTGCGACACGCTGCCCACCCCACAATGCATCTGGAAGCCCAGTGAGTCCTGAGGAAATGTTCCCCCTTCCTGCCGTGCGCTCAGCTCTTCGTGTTCCTCATCCTGGTATGTGTGATGTCATTTCCTCCGTAGACGTGCATCCTGACGACTTCTTCCAGTACTACGGCTTCTCACGTTACACCAGGGAGCTGAATGAGCTGACCCCTGACCTGAAGGCCGTCCTCCCACCTACAGACACGCGGTTCAGACCAGACCAGAGGTAAAAGATGTTCACCATGATGTCATAACCTAGAATCAGCTGGAGGTGATGAGCCGGTCTAAAATGGCCGCTCTGTGTGAGTGGAAGTGTACGGAGTGCAACGCTCCATTTGTTCACTGTGGCTCCGCCCTCTGTCAGGCTCCGGGAGGAAGGGAAGGAAGCGGAGGCCGACAAGAAGAAGGACGAGGTGGAGGAGAAGCAGAGGGAGAGGAGGAAGGAGATGGTGAAGAGGAACGAAGAGCACGTCCCCCGGTTCTTCAGGTGAGGAGTCTGCGTGGCGGAGGAATTGATCAATCAAGCTGATCGATTGATTTGCTTTTTAAATCCTGTATTGTAATTTAAAGCTCCGCCCCTCTCGCTCGGCTCACCCTTCAGTCGCTTCCTGTAAATGAACGCGTCTGCAGTTGGACTAGCTTAGTTGCGAGACTTTAACCGTCTTGTCTGTTTGTGTCGACAGGAAATCGGTGGACGACGCCGGCCAGGAGATCTGGCTGTACAACGGAAACTACTGGAAGCTCCGCGAGGACCCGGGCTTTGCTAACATGGAAAACCTGGACCTGTGGTAGACGCATTCCGTTGTTAGCTCAGAGGCTAAACCTGACTGTGGCGTAGCCCCTGATTAGCCTAGCTTATTGGCTAAACGCAAAGAGACTGTAATATATTTAAAGAAATCATCGTAATCTAGAACGGAACCTGGCCAGGGTGAATTTTGGAATGTAAATTAAACTATAACTCATCCAAGCACGTTCAGGACCTAGCTTAGCATGCTAATATTGTATAAAGCTTGCCCAATGAGTCCTCGGCAGTAGCATGAAGGAGGAGGGCATTTTAAAGCGTAGATGAACCTCTCTCCTGCCGCGTAGAGGCGAGGTGCTGCTCAACATCCAGACTGACGCTCATGTTGTCTCACTGTAGAGTTTTAACCCCTTAATGGCCGTATTGTATAAAAGTCCGGTTCCGCCCCAAAGCAGGGGGGGAAGGGGGGGGTGCGTTGATCTACAACGCAAGTGTCGTAACGTAAAATGGCATCGGTGTTGTAATTCTGCTACTATCGAGTTTTAGCTCATCCGTTTGAATATTTAAGTATTTTTATGAGTTTTATGATCGCTGTGACGAATCGAATATGAACGCTGGAGGGGCGGGGGGGGCGGGGCCTCTGAGGAGCAGCGCTGTGTGTGGGGTGTGGTACAGGTGAACTGGTGATTTCCTGCTCTCCTCGGTGGGTCTCAGTGTGTTAAGTTGTGTAGTCTGTTCTCATGGTTGATTTGCGACGCGTGTTGCTGCAGCGTCCCTAAGCTGGAGTCAAACCAGCGCTCGGCCGCCGCCTCCTCTTCGCCCGCCTGTCAGACGTCTGCCAGGGAGGAGGATTGGTCTCCTAAATGCTTTGAGAGTTGACGCAATGAAGTATTTTTTTTATTGATGTTTCAACAGTGAATGATGAGGAAAAGAGATTAAATGTCAAATGTTTGTTTGTTTTTGTTTTTTTGTTGTTGTTTGAAATAAAAGGTTACGCAATCACCGCCCACTTCTCCTTGTGTCCATCAGTTTGGTTTGGAGTTAGAAGGTTTGATGTTCACATGAAGACTGAACAGCTCTGAGCAAACACACGACAGAACAAAAGGCCTGAAGGGAACTTCCTGTGAACACACACCAGCTAGAGTGAGGATTTGTTGTTTTGGTTGGCTGAAGATCGGAGACGGACTGAACCATCTTCACTGTCAATGTTTCACATTTATTACTACAACACGACTTCAGTGCTTGGCTTAGTTAGATTTTTTTATTACTCTTTTATTTGTGTCATGTCATACTTTAGTGGACCAATGTGTTTCTATGACAACAGGAAAGTCTGTCAGCTGTCATCTTTTACATTTTAAGTGAGAATTTAATCAAGTCTTTAATTATGAAACTAAAGGTGCTTTGACACACACTCACACACTCAGCCAGGGGTCTTTGCTTGAAGTGCCCTCGAGCAAGACACCTGACCTCTGACTAAGGACTGTGACTCTGCTGTGGTTCAGCTTCACTCTGTTCTGTCAGCAGCAGAAATACAGCTGAAGTAGAAAATATGGAGAATTTCTAACAGGACGAGTAGACAAAACGCACACAGACCCACAGCTGTCATGTTGTCCTCCTGAAGCTGAAGCAGCTCCTCGTGTGTCTGTCATCATCTCAGCTCAGTCTCAGATCAGTCTCCAGCTGACTGACTCCTCCAATTCATCTGCAGCATTTCAATCATTGGTAAGTTTAAGCTTTAGTGAAAATGATCATTAGGTTGTTTACCTTTAGAAATGTACATAACTTTTATCTTTGCGTTCCAGAAGAAATAACACCATGGATCCAGAGCAGAGTCCAGAGCAGCCAACAGAGACCAGGCGGTGAGTTACACCTCTAATACCTCCAAACGTTCAGATGCCCCTTTCCTGAAAATCACAATCCTGTTAAATCGCTGTAGTATCACTTTAAAAAGGCCGTCGTTGCTCAGTGTGCACAGCATGGAGCATAGAAGTGAGTCTGTGTGTGTTGCACATTAGAACATGGAGCCGCTGAATGTAGAGAGAGAGAGAGAGAGAGAGCCTGAATCTGAACCCTCCGTCCCCTTTAATCACATTTAAACATTTCACAACTTTGAGTTTACATTAGGTTTGGGTTTGTTTTGTTCTGCAGATTGCTGGAGTGTCTTCATGTCACGTCCACGCGTCTGCATGTGTGTATCTTAGCAGCTAAATGACCCAATTTACCAACACCTCTGTGAGAAATTGGATCTCAAATCCTCCCCTTGATCGTCGCCTCTCGGCAAACTGGAAGCTCTGCAAACCCACCGCCCACACAGGGTCCACAAAGGGTCCACACAGGATCCACAAAGGGTCCACACAGGATCCACAAAGGGTCCACACAGGGTCCACACAGGGTCCACACAGGGTCCAAACGGTCCACACAGGATCCACACAGGATCCACACAGGGTCCACACAGGGTCCACACAGGGTCCACACAGGGTCCACACAGGGTCCACAGGATCCACAGGGTCCACAGGGTCTGAGCTCTTCATCCCCTGCTCTCCTGCTTTCAGACCTTCAGCACATCTCTGATCTTCATGAATGCAGTCTCAGCTGCTGTGTCAGTGTGTTGACGTGAGACAAGACAGTTTGGTGGTCAGCACTCTCATCTATTTACAACTGAAGCGTACCCCCTCTGGTTGAACCCTTTTGGATTCTGTCTCCAAAAATCCTGGAGGCTTGCAAGTTCGTTCAGCGTCCGGCGGCAGCAGAGCGTGTTGGTATGAACACGTGAAGGACGGCAGTGCTGAGAGGAACATGCAGGCTCAGCAAAGCATTCCTGGATTACACTGAAGGGGGAAGTGGTTAGGGTCGGATTGAAACGCGTCGTGAGTCAGATCTTGCTGTTCTCCAAGTGAGAGTCGATGTGTTTGATGAGGGCGTCGTCAGGGTAACTGGTGGGGAAGGTCAGCTGACACAGAGGGCAGCTGCGGACGGCGCTCTCTTCTGACTCCATCCATAACTGCAGACAGAGGAAGAGGAAGATGTGGAGGAAACAGGCTTGAGTGAAATCTGTGCAGTTAAACACACATATAGACACATCATCATCATCATCATCATCATCCTCCTCCTCCTCCTCATCACAGCTGACTGCTCACGTTGATGGAGGGCCATGACTGAGCGTGCTCGGCGTTCATGTAGGGAAGCAGATGGCAGGAGAGTGTGGCAGGACCCTCGGGCGCCGAAAAGGAGGGATGCTGGGGCTGTTTCCTAGGAGACGTAAAAGACGAGTGAAGGGCCTGATCCCTGGGCGACGACGAGCAGATCACGGTCGCACCGAGCGTCCGAGGCGGACTGGCAGCCGGCGAGAGATACGTACACACATCCTGTTAAGACAGAGACCACAGACAGCTTAAATATGGGAAACCGGATCAGAGCCACAGAAGTCATCATCATCATCATTATCATCATCACCTCTTCGTCGTCAGAAGACTGTGGGGGCGTCACCAGTGGGGTGGGCCCCGGGGGGTCGTCAAGGTGACAGAAATGATGTACCTGGATGAGAGGACGAGCATTGGAGAGAACAGAGTAAACATAGGATTCACCGCTCTCAAACTGAAGACGCCTCAGATGAAGACGCCTCAGATGTTTGTGTCAGTTGTTGTGTAATGGCGCCCTC